>NC_141608.1:54033670-54337837 GCF_047967505.1 Dipteris shenzhenensis
CAGACAGAATCATAAAGGCTTAAGAGAGAAAAAATCATTGAAATTTGGAGAAATGTCAGTATGTTTGTCACACAACACTAAATAGCTTTATTAACTTGGATGAGCTGACCTGTAGCAATCTGTGTTGCCTTTGAGGAGGGTATACAAGTGCAACATTGTAACAAAAAAGTAAAGGTGTCCTCAAAAAGACCTCCATCTTTGAATGCAAGAAGAACCTAGAATTTAAAAGACAAAGAGTTAGATGTTCAGACACAAAGTTTGAGCCTCTCCATGGAAAAGTCCACCAGTCCAACCACAAACTCTACCACTGCATAAAAGACCTTTTGAAGATTTTTTGGAGCAGATCTTGTTCAGCCTCTGACTTTTTAAACATGTGAACAAGTGAAAGACAGAACATTTAACAATGGCATTTGTCTCAGAAAAACCTGAATATAATTTTAATGTATTGTTTGACTTTCAGGCACATATCTGACATCTTAAACATGGAATACTTATATTCTAGCTAAACCAAAATACCATTGCCTTGCTTACAGTTTCCAAAGAAGGAATTTCATTTTTAGCCCAATGTGGTTTCAAAAACACATGCTACAGTTAGCTGCTGCTCGCTGCTCCTCCTGCTGCCCTTCCTCCTTCCTGCTCCCCTCCTTGCTGCCTCCTCCTGCTGCCCCCTCCCTCCCCTCCTTGCTGCCTCCTCCCTTGTTACAGACTCTCAACTAACTACTGATAATCACGGGAGCTAGCACCATAACTTTCCACCCACCCAACCTTGCTGGAGCGTGAGAGTACACACAGAGAAAATCAAAATCTAAAACATACGTGAAGGTCCCTTCTCATTCTCTCACTAACTCCAACAAGCCCCATCTCCCTAGATAGATCTAGATGCCACATGCCATCATTATAGGGCCTTTCCTAATGCATCTTTTTTTACCCCTCTCTTGGGATACTTTGAAATCCTTTGCCCCTAAGCATTTCTTGCATTAGGCCCTTAGCCTTAAATCCACCTAGTCTGGTGCTATCAGCCCTCACCTAGGACCTTGACATTAATTCCCTTCCCATTATTTACATGAAGCGCAAACAAATATATTACAAACGTAGATCCTTAAGGGAAATGTCGACTAATTCTTCCGAGGTCATGCCACCTCAGCTAGAGCGTAACATTCCTTCCCTCTTCAGACATCAGCGTCCTCGATGATAAAGTCTGGGAACACTCTCCGCAACTGGTATACGGATTCCCAGGTAGCTTCTGATAGAGGCTGACCATGCCATGCAACCAACACCGTGGGTATCTTCCGATTTCGCACTTGCATTGCTCCTCGGTCCAGGATTCTTGTTGGTTTGCGTCTTGCATTATCCTCTATCTCCTAAACAAAACCACACCTTCGATTAGTGAGTCACCAGTATGCAAAAATTTCTTTAAACGAGAAACATGAAACACTGGGTGCACCTTACACCCCGGTGGTAATTCTAATTTATAGGCTACCTTGCCTATTCTTTTTAGAATTAACCATGGCCCACAATATCGAGATGATAACTTAGCACATTCTCCTGAAGTTAACGACTTCGAGTGCGAAGGAACTCTTGAGAAAAAAATTTTCTCCTTCCTTAAATTCTCTTATAGAACGGTTTTCATCCGCATACGCCTTGGCTCTATCCATTGGCGGATATTAGCTCTCGCAAGTGCTAGCATCTCCCGCATATGAACCAAAAAGTTCACGGCACTAGGCACTTTTTGAGGTACTCCAACTATGGTTGGATTCGCTGGTCTATAACTTTAGTTCAGTTCAAACGGACTGAACCCTGTAGAGGAATGTTTTCTATCATTGTAGGCAAACTCCGACCATGGCAACCACTTGTCCCATGTATGTTGCCTCAATGACACATATGCTCTAAGCATATCCTCTAAAATTTGGTTGATTTTTTCTGTCTGACCATCCGTTTCTCGATGATCCCCACTACTCATTCGCAACTCAGTCCTTAGTGTCTCAAATACCGCAGTCCAAAAATGACCGGTAAATTTGACATCTCTGTCTGGCACTATGGATCTAGGTAATCCATGCAGACGAAATATATGTCTAATAAAAAAATCCGCCACTTGCACGGCACTAACTGACTCCCTAGTTGGAATGAAGTGAGCCATCTTGGTAAGACGATAAACCACCACAAGGATAGAATCATATCCACCTTGTGTCGTAGGTAGACCTACAATAAAGTCCATGGAAATGCTCTCCCACTTACTTAGTGGTATCTCCAAGGGCTATAAAAGTCTGGGTGGCTTCACCCGCTCGGCCTTACTTACCTGACACGAAAAACAACGTGTCACATATTCATGAATATGCTTTTTCATCTTTGGCCAAAAGAAATCTCGCTTCACGAGATCATATGTCTTCTCGACTCCTAGATGTCCCGCACATGGGCTATCATGGCATTGTTGAATGACTCTCTGCCTGAGATCATTCTGATTAGGTACTACTACCTTGCCATTTCTTTTCAACATACCATCCCTTATGGCATATCTTGCATAAGTTTGGGATGCCAGGTCATCCTTCTCGTTTTCCCCAGGTTTTAACACATGAGCCTTAGGCCAAAGGCTCTGGACAAACTCGTCCACCTTTTGAGTTTCTCTAATATCGGCCATTAGAGCACTCTCTAACACCGTGAAACTCATGTTATGCATAATGCGTGACAACGCATCAGCAACTTTATTATCTTTTCCTCTTCGGTACCGAATCGTCAAATTAAACTCCTGCATGAGCTCTGCCCACCTAGCTTGGTGGCCTCTCAAGTCAGATTGTTTATAAAAATGTTTCAGAGTATCATGATCAACATCCACATAAAACTCTGATCCATATAAATAATGTCGCCATGTTTTCAAAGCATGGACAACAACATACAACTCTAATTCATGAGTTGGCCAATTCCTTTGAGAGGGAGAAAGCTTCTTGCTTTCAAAGGCTACTGGCCTTCCCTCTTGAAGGAGAACTGCTCCTACCGCAATGCCACTTGCATCGGTTTCCGGGAACAACGGTTTTTGGGGATCAACTATTTTTAACACCGGTCCTGTGACCACAGCTTGTTTTATGGTGTTAAAACTTTCTTGTTGATTCTGTCCCCATATAAAAGGTACTTTATCTGAGATCAGATCAGTCAATGGCGATACTATTTCGGAATATCCTTTGATATGCCTTCTATAAAATTAAACAAATCCCAAGAATGATCGCAAAGCGGTCAGACTCTGAGGGATTCGCCAAGTTAGTATCACAGCCACTTTCTTTGGATCCATTTCTACCCCCTCGGGAGTATGAATCCTAAATATTCAAGTCTAACCATACACAGTATAGTTTTCTTCTTATTTACATAAAGACTGGCTTTCCTCAAAGTACTGAACACTATTCTTAAGTATTCACGATGCTCAGTAATACTTTTACTAAATACTAGAATATCGTCAATAAAATGTACTACAAACTTTCCGATATACGGACGTAGTAAATCGTTCATAAGCATGACGAATGTAGCTGGAGCATTGGTAAGTCCAAAGGGCATTACCAAAAACTCATAATGACCAAACCTGCTTCTGAAAGTGGTTTTATGCACATCCTCGGCTCTAATCCTGATCTGGATGGTAGCCACACTTAAGATCTATCTTGCTGAAAATCACGGCTCCATGTAATGCATCTAGCAAATTATCAATCCGAGCCATCGGATACCTGTGCTTAACAATGATATTATTCAATGCTCTATAATCTATACAGAGACGAAACGTATCATCCTTTTTCTTCTTTAATATCACTGGCGAAGCAAAAGGTGAGAAACTTGGTTGAATCTGCCCCAACTTGAGGTATTCTTCCAGTTGCCTTCGCACCTCCGCTTCTTCGGTAAAACTCATTTGATAGGGAGGTCTATTTACAGGTTCTGCCCCTGGGATTAGTTCGATCTTATGCTGGACATTCCGCTCTGAAGGTAACCCATAAGGTAGCTCATCCCTAAAACAGTCAGAGAACTCCTCTGCTGTAAGATCAGCCAGCTTGGCCATTTCACCACTTTGCGCAATATCAGTGCTAGCTGAAGAATCATCAACTGGCTCTACCGATGCTGTACAAAGGAATAAAAACTCTTCTTGAGCTTTTCGGATTTTTATCATGGAAATCAACGGTCCCTGAGGTACATCTTTCTCACCTCGTAAGACATAAAGCACATCATTCATCTTGAATTGATATACGTGCTTTTTCCAATCAATGGCTGGATTCTTTCTAGAATGCCACGCCTTACCCAGGGCTATATCTGCATGAGCAAGCTTAGTCATTTCAAAATCAAGCTTCTCAGCATAGTCCTGAATACGAAAGCTCCAACTGGGTAACCCTTTGGTCCCATACTTCAGTTGAACTTCCATCTGCCATCCTGATTGTATACGTATAGTCAGATGGGCTAGTCTTTAACTTCAGCCTCTTCACAAGCTTGGAGTTAATTACATTGTGAGTTGACGCCGAGTCAAACAACACAATGACATCATTATTGGCCACTTGCCCTTTCATCTGAATTAACTCCGTATCATTAAAGGATGTATACCCTGTTGCTGTGGGCTTAGATAGGATGTTATCAGGTGCACTCGTTACTAGCTTAGCAACAGACACACATAATAAACAAGGTACTGACCTCTGAGAAGATCCCGCTAGCTGAATCTGCATCTGTTCCGCTCTGGGACTTCCCTCCATTTCCACGTTGCATTCTGAGACTACCATCTCAGCCATCCAACGATCCTTATTTCGTGGACAATCTTTCCACTGATGAGGCTGAAGGCAACCAAAACACAAGCCTTCTCTCCTCGCTTTTTCTCTTTGCTCTGGGTTTAAGGGAGACTTTGACCAAGCCCGGGCTGCCATTGGTGTTACTTTCCTCTTCACTCCAATGGTGGTACTTGATTTAGGAGTTTCAGCTGGTTTTGCCTGCTTGGCTTGACCACTCGGCTGAGAACCACTCCCTTTACTAATCCACTTCTTCTTAAACCTAGATTTCTTCTGGTACCCATACTGGGTTCCGACCTGCGCAAACCCAGTTGGCCTGCTGCCCTTGGCATCTTCATAGTTCAGGGCTATGGCTATTGCATCATCCAACGTGTTCGCATACTTAGCCCAAACTTTTATTTTAATCCGATCATTCAATCCAAATATGAAATCTTTTACTTGGATTGATTGAGGTAGGGGTTCATCAACCTTCATTACGCTCTCTCGAAACTTATCAGTGTATTCTGCCACTGACAAATTTCTCTGATGAAGGTTTCTATACTGATCCCAAGCTCGGGATGCTTCGTCAGGAGGTAAGAAGTGTTTCCTAAATTCCTTTTAAACCCCTCCCAGGTAGTGTATGCAATACCATCTTTCTGTTGTTTAATCCACCACCGATCCGCTGCCTCACTAAACATGTGGGTGGCCTCACGGATTTTCTTGATATCATTTCTGATTTCACAAATGGCGAACGCCTCGTCCCATTTGTGTAACTAGGTCTCAATGACATCAGAACTACGGTCATTCATCTGACCAGAATACTTTTCCGGCCTATAATTGGCAATATTAGGTACTTTAGCCCTCCTAGGCTCGACCGTATGGACACTAGACTCCAATTCCATCGGAGCCTTTCCTTTCTCATCTCGAGAAGGTCTGGCAGACATAATGTGTATCACTCTTCTAAGTTCAGACTGCCCTGCATTTGCCTGTAACTGTTGCGCTAATAACTGCTGCAAGGCATCCTCAAGTAATGCAATCCTGCCAGATAAGGTGTGAACTACTGGGTGCAACACCTGCTGGGTCGGCCGGACTCCTGACTCTACAAGGTCCATCCTGGAAGCTCCTCCTTCTGCTTCCATTCAGGTCAATGGGTGTTTTGCTTTTTTTATTATAAAATAAATAAACACCGCTAGAAACTGTAATTACAAACTAACAAAATTCTGACACAATTCCCTATACTAGGGAATACCTGCAATCCCGACAACTACACTAACCAGGCATAATCCAAAATCCGACTTTTCCCTATGCTAGGAAAGTTCCTGCAATCAATTCTGACTCAAGCAGAGAGGCATATACACAAGCATAATCTGGCCCTGCTTTGAACCACAAGCCTACATACGGGCTGGCTATCCTTCATGCAAGCTGAATATTCCACACAAGCTAAGTTCAAGAAAAAAAAACAAAATGACGAAAACAGGAGCAAATGATGTCGAAAGCCCCCTGGTCTGTTCGCTCCTTCCACCTGATTTGATACTGTGCCAGATCACGACGCCGGATATCAACACTTGCAATATCTGCTAATTCCTCACGGTCCCCTGTGTATACGATCTTCTTGCTACTGTTGAACCAGTAGATGGTCGTAGATCACGGGCAGCAACACCATAAAATTTTATTGCGTAACTCTGATGGTGATCTCGTCAGCTGCATGCAGGTGCATTCGAATCGCTATACAATTACGCCCTTCGAATTATCTGCCTACTACTGTCAACGATCTGTTACCTCGACTGCATCACGCTGCAAAAATTCACCCCTTACACGTAACCAGCGCAGAGAATTCCAAGTTTCACTGATGCACCATCTCGTGACGATGGGCTAGCTCTCGCTTCCACGACCTGCTCGCTACCGTATCTGATTCGGACTCCTCTTCAATTCAGCAAAACAATATTCTGTTCGTAGTTTCTTCACAAACCACGCTCACGATCAACGAAAGCTACATTTCGCTGACGACAGACTATGCCCCTTCACAAGCGTGATCCCCCGAATCGCCACACCATGTGCTCTGATACCAAATATTATAGACTCTCAACTAACTACTGATAATCACGGGAGCTAGCACCATAACTTTCCACCCAGCCAACCTTGCTGGAGCGTGAGAGTACACACAGAGAAAATCAAAATCTAAAACATACGTGAAGGTCCCTTCTCATTCTCTCACTAACTCCAACAAGCCCCATCTCCCTAGATGGATCTAGATGCCACATGCCATCATCATAGGGCCTTTCCTAATGCATCTTTTTTTACCCATCTCTTGGGATACTTTGAAATCCTTTGCCCCTAGGCACATTTCCTGCATTGGGCCCTTAGCCTTAAATCCACCTAGTCTGGTGCTATCAGCCCTCACCTAGGACCTTGACATTAATTCCCTCCCGATCATTTACATGAAGCCCAAACAAATATATTACAAACGTAGATCCTTAAGGGAATGTCGACTGATTCTTCCGAGGTCATGCCACCTCAGGTAGAGCATAACATCCCTCCCCTCCCCCCTACCTGCTGCTCCACCCCACCCCCCGCGCTGTTGTCTCTGCCAGCCCCTCCCCCTGTGCTGTTGCCTGCGCAGCCCCCCCTCCCCCGCGCCGTGCCCCCCCCCACGCTGCTGCCCGCACAGCTCCCCTTGCCCCCCTCCCCTCCCCGCACTGTTTCTTCGCTCCTCCCCCCCCCCCCCCCTCCTCCACTCCTCCTCTCCTCTACCCTCCCCTCCTCTCCCCTCCTCCTCTCCTCCTCCTCTCCTCCTCCTGCCCCCTTCCCTTCCCCTCTCCCTCTTGCTGCCCTCCCTTTCTCCTTTCTGACTCCTCCCCCTCATTCATTCTCCCTCTTTGCTCAATCTTCTCTCTCCCTCCCTCCTTTCACCCTCTCCCTTCATCAGGTGTACCCCCTATTTTTTGGGGGTCTCCTGGGCTTCAGGAAAGCAGACGGAGTTTCTTTGTGGTTGAGTCAGCCTTTCCCACCTCGATTGACGAATGGGTACCCATTCAGTCAATCCGTTACCGCACACGTCCGTGAGAATTTTCTTGATTTTGAGGAGTTGATTGCTTTTTTAATTTCTGAAGAGCAGAGAAATGGTGGTGTATCTTCTTCAGGATGAACTTCAAAAGAAGCTGTCTTCTACTCAAATGCTGGAGGAGGTAGAGGCAGAGGTAGAGCAGGCCAATTTGGAGGCCGTGGCAAAAATCAGAATATGCAGCAAATTCAAGAAAACCAATCCTATGGAGGAGGACGTGGTAACTTTAGAGGCAAGGGGAGCCAAAGAGGTCGTGGTGGATGGCAGAGAGTCCAAAATGCAAACAACAATGTTGAATGCTACTACTGTGGTAAAATGGATCATATGGTTGAAGACTACTATAAAAAGCAGAATGACATCATGACTGAAAAATTGCAGCAAGGCAATTATGCATCCTCTAATAGACAGGGTGATGATAGAAATGAGCATCTGTTTATGGTGCAGCACATGACCAATTCTGTGAGAAGATGATGATGCTTTGCTTTAAATTGATGCTGTACCCACATGGTGTGCAGACATCATTGGGTATTTAATGATAAAGAAGAAAGCAGTGATGTGTGGTATGTTGACACATGACAGGTCATGCAGAATGGATGCAGGATGCAAGGAAAATGGAAAGACCACGATTTGTGGAGACTGGTGATGATACTGCACATCCTATTGTGCAGATTGGTAAAATTCCTTTGTCTATGCAAGATGGAAAAAAGAAATACTGCCCAAACTCTGCCAGAAACTCTCTCGTAAAGTGCCATGACAACCCAAATGATCTCCAGATCATAACCCAAGTCCTGTAGGTGCCGTATGAGGCGGGCCCTCGGGACCGTGTCAAATACCTTGCGAAAATCCACAAAGCAACAATAAACCCTCTACTTCCGTGACCTCGCCTCCTCGATGATACACCTGAGTGTCAGAATGTGGTCCATGGTTCCATGATCACGCCGGAATCCGGCCTGTCCTGCTGCTCTGAGTCCTCGACACTCTACAAGTTTGCTAACCTCGGAGTCAAGTACTGATGCATAAATCTTGGACATGACATGTCCAATCATAATGGTCCTGTAGTTCTCTGGGCTCATGGGATCCCCTGCCTTGTGGATGGGTGAGATAGTGTTAATGGTCCAAGTGTGTGGAAATCCCAAACAAACTGCTTCATTAAAAAGCTTTGCTAAGATCGGGGCTAGGAGGTTAATCCCATATGCAATGAACTCAGTGCATAGTCCCTCATGATCCTTCCCTCGACCATTATGAAGTTTCATTACAGCATCCTTTACCCCTCCTCTAGTGAAGAGGGTGCACGATGTGGGACGAGGCATGTGTGAGAGGCTAGGGACTGGCTGATTTGGGATGTCATAAAGTGTGCGTGCATAATCAAACCAGATCTGGGTGTCAGTGAGTGGCGGAGGGGACCGTCCTTGTAGAAATCTCCGCCAGAACTCCTTAGAGTTGTTACTAAACAAAATGTTCAGTAGCTCCTCCTCGTTTCGACGAACGAAGTCTAGTTTCTTCCTCTATACCAGTCTACGGTATTCACGTAGCGTATTTGGTGCGCTCGGAAGACTGTTTTTGGTTTCAAATCTGAGTTGACGGTGTAAGGCCTTACACTCATCATCGTACCAACTATTACAGGGTACGGTTCCAGGGGGTGGCGGGCGGGTGGAGCAGGTGGTGTGGGGAAAAGCGTGAATGGCAGCCTCGTGTAGTGAGCGGGTGACAAGGGCAGCACGATCCTCTAAAAGGGGTATGAAGTCAATATAAGCGAGAAGTATGTACAGACGGCCAGAGTAAGAAGGTGAGTGATCCCGATCATAGCGTATATCGTGGTATGTGGAGTAAGCACTGAGTGGGGTGGAAGGTGATGTGCGAAGGGAGGTGGAGATGCGAAAGAAAAGGTATGTATGATCAGCCCCTGGGGGGAGAGGTGCTACAGTAAAGTCAGTAATGCGAGATGTGAAGACAGGGGATCCCATGATGTAATCAACAACATTGGAGCCCCCCCCATGTGGAAAGCATGTGAAACTACCTGAAGCGGGCCATCTGTCAAGACCATTATAGATAATGAGATCATGTATCCTACCTAGGTCTAATAGGGCCTGCCCATAGGATGAGAATGGACCTCGCCTATCAGCCAAAACCCGTAGCATACTTGCCTCCTCAAGGTCAAGATCTGCCAGTAGAGTGGAATCATCTCTGAAATCAAGAAGTGGTACCTGACGGGCCCTTGTCCTCGCATTGAAGTCCCCCACTAGAAGGACTTCTCCGCGGCTAGAAAAGTCAACGATGGACTGATAAAAGGGCAGCAAATGGGGATGGATCCAAAGAAATCTGGAATGTGTATCTCTCTGCTCTACTGAAATGATCCCCCGAAGTGTGGATCTGAAATGAACTGCAACTCCACCTGAACCTCCAACTCCTCCTGTACCCCTTGTCTCATCTCTGTAGGCAGACTCCCATGAAAGAGAGATCATTTGGAAAAGACCCGTCTAGCATTACAACGGATATATGATGCACAAGGAAACCTCAACCCAGCTAAATGTCACATTGCAGAGGATAGAGTAAAGTTATTGGGTATATCCGCTGACTATTGGAAGAGGGCGCTCTGGACTCTGATGTGTCTCTGTATAGAAGACTATGTCATGGGCTGTATAGGATTCCGAGAAATTCCCTGGTTCTGACCATAAGGTACCATTACAGTTCCAAATGGTGCAGGACAGGGTCTCAGATATCCGAGTCTCATAGACCCCGCTTCCCTATGTAGGGGAGGGGGTAGGTGTCCTACGGGGGCTTGTAAGAAGTCGTCCCTCTCGTACCACTGCCCACTTTCCCTCCTTCCGGGCCTGATCTTGCTGTTGCAGCAAAGAGCGCCTCTCCTCAACCTGTAGAGGTGTGAGGTCCTCATCCATAGAGATCGTTGGCTGATCTCGAAGGATTGACCCATGTCGTAGAGCTGAAAGTCGTGCCTGAGTGTCATGAAATCGTATGATCAGGGGTTGCTCTCGGTTGGGATCTCTCCCCACCCGCCATGCCCTCTCTATCCTGTGCTCAGCCACACCCAGGGTAGCAGTCACGAATGAAGTCGCATCTACCATCGGTGTAGCCTCTGTGCGTGGGATCCCGCGTACTCTGATGTTGAGAGCCTCACTGGCTCTCTGCTGCTACTCCATGAGGGTAGCCGAAACGGTGACCCTTGCGGGTTCCCGTTTGGCCACGTCAACCCATCTGGAAGTCTCCTCAATAGCAGATTGCATGCTCGCAATCTGTGCCTCGACCACCGGGGTACTCCCTGGGGCAGTGTGTATGGCTGTGGCCTCCTGTCGGAGCTGCATGATATCCTGCCTGAGTCCCTGAATAAGACCCGCTTGCTCCCGAATGGCCCTAGCCTGCTCCTGTGTATGATGTGGCTCTGCTCATGGTTGAAGCGGACCTGCTCCCGTGCGAAGCGAGCCAACTATGTATCTCCGTAAGTAGGGTGTCACGGGCCTCTAGTGTATCAGTCCACCCATGTCCATGCTGAAACTGTGGTGACTGTGGCATGAAAGAGTGGGACTGAGTCCAGAAACTGGACAATGGCTGAGTGAGGAACGGAGATGACAATGGAATGGATGAGGCAATCCCAACGGGGTGTGGGAGGGTGGGCTGACTGAGAGGGAGAGGGGAGAGTGAAGCGTAATACGGCACAGTGTATGACACCTCCGAAGTAGGGGTCATAAGCTGTGCGATAGCTGTAACAAAAGAAGAGGGAAAGGGAACAACAACCGGGAAAGGGAACAACAACCAGCGCCATGGGCATGAGTCTGTCGCTGATCGTAGATGTAGATGGAGCTGAGACTGGAACTAGAAAGAAAGAAGAAAGAAATTTTATTAAAGGTCCACGGAAGGCCATACATGGCCTATGGGACACAAAATCATCCGAAAGGAAAATACATCATCAACGATGCGCCAACTAGGTGGCCTCATCGTAATACCGCTAAGATGCCAAAAATGGCTACAAAAATCCTAGATACAAAATGAAATGAAATAGAGTACCAAAAATGCCTAGATACAAAATGTAAAATATGAAATATGAGGAACATCGTCTTCCCTAAGGGGTCTGTGATCCAAAGAAATGATGGAAGTCATGGCCATCGACCATGCCTCCTGCCATGAGTGTGAAGATCTGGGCAAGTGTCAAATGGGCTGCTGGCGGTGCCAAGTCTCCATGGAGCAATCTCCTCCGAAAATCTGCCATCATCCTCCGTCGTCTAGAAATAAAGCGACGGGTACGGCCTCTGTGTAAGATCATCCTGCGGTGCTGTCGGATCATGTCATATGTACATCCTCGGGGTGGAACCATCGGTGCTCTCTGGCAAGATGGGCTATCTCTGTGCTCATGGTCCTGCGCCTCGTCCTGCTCCTCATGAATAACCAGGTCTCTGGCAGGGATGCGACGGTGCTCTCTGAGGAATCTCTCTCTGTATCTGGTGATCTCCCTGATGAACAACGCTAAGCAATACTGATCCTCATACTCCATAATCCGAGAGAGAGGTCCAAATCCATGCCCAAATAAACAGTGAAATCTGCCACGGATCTCATAATATAAAGGGCATCTGCAAACAAAGTGCTCCTCAGTCTCCACCTCCCCCATAGTGCAACAAGGGCATATCCTAGTCTCTCGCCTGGGTCTATGTCCGGTAGCTGTACGACGCATCCTGCCGGCCTCAACGTCTAATCTGTGGGAAGATACCCTGAGCTGGCCCAAGGCAATCCTGAGTGAGTGCGACATATGAACGCCGATATATCCTGGGGATATGATGAAGCCATCCTCTGAAATCCTGAGAAAATGGTCACGATATGTGGCCATCTTCGTAGGAAGCTCCGTGGGATGAACCCAAGTGCGAAACGTGTGTAGCTGCAACAAATCTGCCCTGATAACCTGGCTGAGCTCATGTCGAGTGAGAGGGAGGCGAGGGGCATCTATGCTGTATCGAAATGGTGGCAGCCTATCCATATCCAAGCCCAGCGAGGTGAGCCATGTGGAGAGTGTGTGGTACCAACAAAAAGTATGACCTCTCTCCGCTAACATCTGCGAGGATGTCAGTGCTAGCCACGGTAATCGTGCTCTGTGCTGCTGAGTCTCCGAGCGCCTTGATCCTATGCAAGTATGTAACTGACTGAAATGCTGCATCTAGCGCTAGGGGTGTAGCTCCGAACTCTGCGAACGTAATCTGATGCGGTACCGTGGGCTTCGCTCTGATCAATCTGGAGAACATGATGATCTGTAACCTCTCTACTCGTCTCCAATCTGCAACACTGAGATCTCCTACCCAAAAGGGGCTAGCATACATGACTGCAGGTCTCACCAGCGTATCGAAAAGTAAGGACTTCGTGTCGGGATGCTGAAAATGTGACTGTGCACACTGCCTCTCGAGAAGAGCCAAGGCGGCATACCCTCTACTGATCCTATCTCGTGCTGCATGCGTCATGGTGAAGACTGGACCTCTAAATGTGGCACCCAAATATGTATACTCCCTGACTAGCTCCACCTCCTGCCCATCAAATGTGAAAGAGAACTCGCCTCTCCTATAAACCTGGTATGACGTGTTGAAGACCATGACTTTGGTCTTCCCAAGGTTTACAAACAACCCTCTGTCCTGACAAAAGCTGTGGAGTGCATGGAGATGTGCCTGTAAACCCTGCTGGGAGGAAGAAATAAGAACCATGTCATCTGCATAGAGGAGAATCGGTATCGTGGATCCTGCCAGTAAAGAACCTGTACCACCCATCGTCTGTATGTACATCTCTAACTCATCGATATAGAGACCAAAGAGTGTCGGAGACAAAGGACACCCCTGCTTCACCCCTATCGTACTGCGTACTTCCCCCGACAGCCCCGCCCGTGTCCTGACTCTACCTGTGACTCTCTCATACAAGGCCATGATCGCCCATTGAATCTCCCCATTGAATCCCAAGTCACGAAGTCGCTGGAAGAGTCTGAAACGCGGCACAGTGTCAAATGCCTTTCTGAAGTCCACGAAGTAACAATAGAGCCGTTGCTTACGTGACTTCGCCTCCTCAATCAAAGCCCTGAGTGTGAAGATATGATCTAGGATCTTATCCCAGTGTGTGCTCTGCACGAAATCCTGCCTGCCCTCTAGCTCTCATGCCTGTCGCCTCGGCATGGTCATTTATATGTCCTTCTAGAATGGTCGCATAAATCTTGGCCATGACATGGCCAATCATAATGGTCCTGTAGTTCGACGCCTCCAAAGGATCCCCGCCGACTTGTGTATGGGTACTATAGTATTTTCTAGCCAACTAGGTGGAAGACCTGTACAAATGGACTCGTTAAAAAGACGGGAGAGGACTGTAGCTAAGGCATCAATCCCATGGATTACATACTCCGCTTGCAATCCATCATGGTCCTTAGCTCTCCCAGTCTTCAAACGATGAGCTGCTGCTCGGACACTATTGGATGAGAATAAGGCAGAGGAGGTGGGTCTAGGCACATGGGATAAGTCGATCTGTGGCTGGTCTGGAATATCATATAAAGTGGAAGTATAGGCAAGCTAAACCTGCGGGTCTGTAAGAGGAGTTTGAGATTTCAAGCGAAGGAATTTCTTCCAGAATTCCTTGGAATCACAGCTGAAAAGTAAACTTCTCAGCTCCTCCTCATTCCGGGCTAGAAATTGGCACTTTTTGCGTCGCACCAAACGCTTGTAACTCTTCTTGGTCTCAATGAGGAGGGGAGACTTCTCCTGTGTCTCAAGGCGAAGCTTCCTGCGGAGTTCTTTACACTCCTCATCATACCATCCATTACAAGGCACAAGACCGACTGGTGGAGGACTGGATGTGTGGCAAGTGACGGGGAAGGACTTGTGGGCTGCCGAGATGATGGAGGTATGTACAAGGTCCCACCGATCCTGTCTGGAGGGTAGGGCATCGAGAAGGTGCGGACGGAGAAGACCACTCAGGTGCTGGCTATAAATATCATCAAGCTGGTGGTCAAAATGAACCTCATAGTATGGCTGACGCTCATGATGTCTAGAAGGGGGGGCATGAGGAATCTGGGTAAGAATAAAGTGCAAACGTGCATGATCGGCTGAAGGCATAAAAGGGTCGACTGTGAGGTTATGTACAAAAGGGATTAAAGTCGGGGGACCCAAGACGTAATCAATGACGCTCGTACCACCACCCGCGAAGGGAAAACATGTGGCTGTGGATGAATGCGGCCACTGTCGAAGTCCATTATAAATGACCATGCCGTGCGATGAGAGACGCTCCAATAGGCGATGTCCCTGATCTGTCACCTCTACCCCTCTATCTGAAGATAAGCGTGGAAAACTCTCATCTGGGGCAGCTCGAACTAAGACTGGATCCTCAGCAAAGTCCAAAATCTCTGCCTGTCTGTCTGATGTCCTCGCGTTGAAGTCTCCTAAAAGGATGACCTCTCCGCGGCGTGAGTACTCCAATACATCGGCTGACAAATCCTCAAAAGGTGACTGTCCTGGTCCATCTGAGGCATAACGAGACTGTCTCGGGGGAAAGTAGCATACTGCAATAAACAAGTCTCTCAGGGGGGGTCTCCTGATCCGTACCCAAAGATATCTGGCTCGATGGTCTCTCCTCATGACTGTGAGTATCGATCTGAGATGCTCTCTATAAAGAACTGCCACACCGCCAGATCCTCTGACTCCTCCTGATCGTCTAGTCTGCTGTCGAAAGACAGACTCCCAGGCATACCCTGTCACCTGCGGCAAGCCTCTCTCTGGGCTCTCATGGGTCTCTGTAAAGAAGACGATGTCCTGATCAAAAAAGGCCTCTCGTAAGTCGCCAGGCTGAGCTGTGAGGGAACCATTACAGTTCCAAACTGCGAAACTCAAGCTATCTGGCAGGCTACGTGTCCCATAGGCCTCGTGTCGTCAACTGTGGGCTCCAGCCGGTCTAGATCGCATAGCTCCTATCAAAAGTCTGCCCTCTCTGATCACGGCCCACTTGCCCTCACGATGGGCAACATCCCTCTGTGCAATGAGACGTCTATGCTCCTCCCACTGAGGAGCTGTAAGGTCCTCATCCATGTGAATCTGTGGATGGTCCCTCAATCTGGATCTCCTTCGTAATACTGCGAGACGGGCCTCAGCATCTCTGAATTTGATGATAAGTGGCTGGTGCCGTGCTGGATCCCGGCCCACTCGATATGCAGCTACTATGCCATGATCCTGAACTCCGAGTGTCCCAGATATGAAATCTGTCGCCTGATCCATGGCTGATCTCGTATCTGATCGCTCAACTCCGCGGATGCGGATGTTGAGGGCCTTCTGAGCGATCATGGAGAGAGAGAGAGAGAGAGAGAGAGAGAGAGAGAGAGAGAGAGAAAGAAAGAAAGAAAGAAAGTGTATTATCATGGAGAGAGAGAGAGAGAGAGAGAGAGAGAACAACGTATCGAAAGAGAGAGAGAGAGAGCTGTCATGAATGCGAAACAAGGACGATAATTTAAAGTGTTTGATTACGTGATGAAATATAGCAAAGAAGGTTGTAAATCACCCTTTCATCTAAGCAACCGTGGCCCGTTTTTTTTACTCGAACACGATTAGTTTCAATCGTTGCAAGATCTGCTTATTTCAAGAAGATGGTGGTTGAGGGGAAAGCTTCTAGAGGATGAGGTGAAGGCAGTTAATGAAGCCATGCAGCGTGTGAAGGAGAAATGGCGTAGGTATGGGGCTACTTTGGTTGCAGATGGTTGGAGTGATGTGCGGAGTCACTCACTTGACGGCATTTTGGCATATTGTAGAGGATCTTCTCTCTACATACTTTTTTGTTTTTTGGTAAATCCATGAGAGGTATATTATCAGCAAGATTTACATGAGGGTCTCAAAAAAACAGAGAGCCTCAACAGGAAATCAAAAGCAAAGAGAAACTATTTCCAAGCATGACTGAGGAAGATCTCCTTGATGGCAAGCATCATAGATAGATTGCCGTAGGGAGAGTCTGAAATATTCATAAGATTGCAAGAACGGATTCCCAAAATATCTCATGTTGTGATCCTGCCATATGGTCCAAAAAGCCCAATATCTGACCCAGTCCAAAAATAAAGAGTAATGGACCCTTCAATCTTCTCTCTACATACACTACATACAGTGTGGAGTACAACCAAAAACAGCAAATGTTTTGATGCAGATGTAGGCAGATGCAGTGGAATATGTGGGGCCATCCAATGTTGTGCAGCTTGTTTTAGATGGCGAAAATACCAACAAGGCTGCAGGTGCATTATTGAATTCTACCCATTTAAACATAGTAAGTGTTCGTAAATCTGTCATATTATTATTGCCAATGGTACAACTTATGGCCGGAAGACTATCCATTACATCTGAAGATCGTTCTCAAAGCCTGAGCTACAATAGAATGGATTTTACAAGCGTTCTGTCATTTTCCCATGGAAATACATGGAATTGGCACATGCTAGCAAATAGTAGATGTCCAAAACAAATTTGTGAACTCCAGCTGTCAATGTTCCAAAAGCACAAGCCAATATTGCACGTTGACGTGGGCTCCTAGAAATAGTAAGCTAGTGGCTACAAAGGAAAGGGAGGGAGGGAGGCAACCTTAAGAGATTGTGATGTGTCAAAAGCATGTGCATGACTTGAGTACTACTAACCACACTGAACTGCTGATCTATTGGGAAAAGAGGACAGAGATTTGAGAGAAGGGAGGGGGAGGGCAGGGGAGGACGACGAAGAAGAGAGAGGAGGGAGGGGGCAGCACTCCCTGGGATTTTGGATTTGCAGAACTTGTTGAAACAGCACATACTATTTGTTCTAAATTATACTCTACCATCCTACACGACATTTGATTTATCCAACTCTGTTTGTTATTTACAACAATGTACCTGCTCTAGACAAGAAAATGCTGCATTACGGAACGAAGTTTTCTTTCTTGTGCATGCCGTTGTCACTGTAGCCACAATTGCATGTCTGCTTATGATATCTGAGCTACCAACTTGAGGAATAGCTGCACTGCAACTTTTGCAAATTGCACTTATAGCATCCAGCAACACTTCTTTTCCCTACAGAGAACAATTCAAGAATCATCACAACAAAAGAATCAGGCTGTCCACAAAACCCCTCCTCTACTTTATGCACTGGTTAAAACATCAAAGGATTTGAATATGAAACATCGTGATCCCTGCACATATTGAATGCATACCTCCCATAAACGACTGGGTAATTCTTCCAGGAGAGCTTTCATCAATGGTGGCACAAACGGAGCAACAGAATCACCTGCAACTTCTGCAACCTTTGCGATAGCCTTGGCACTCTAAAGCAACAAAAGCAAGAGATCAGTCAATGGAGGCCCTCAGTACATCTGAAATGGATCATTTAAATATTCTTCAGATGGTGGCATTTGTCTGATTCCCTACATCCTCATAGCTGCGTCTTTGGTTTACATTTAAAAACGCATTGTACTACTTTAGAACGGAAAAACTTAATGTGCGTTCAATGAATGATCTTGGGGAATCAGAAAATGATATAATCTGAATCACGAGTTCCACCCCATGTCATTTCAATAATTTCTGAATGTATTTCTTGATTCAGAAGTGAAAACCAATATGCAATTCGCTTGGCACAGACATCTCTAGGGCAGCCCCTCATATCCTCTAGCAGACATTTTGCTCATACTATACAATATCAAAATTTAAGTAGCATGGAGCTTTCAAAACTGTACGTCTTGCAAATTTATCCAGATGCAGATTCGTTTTAAGCATTTCTAAACTTCAAAGCAAACTGAGAAGCAGGTTGTACTAGTAAGGCACAGTCTAAGAAAGTAGCTCTTCAACTATTGAAAGCAGCTGAGTGATAATCTAACATAACACATAAACTTGCAAAGTGAAAGTTACCTTTTGCTTTTGTGTCCATGATGTGGATGAAAGGCCTTCAAGAGCTAGAGGAATTATGTCTGATGTATATAACTGCAATGCAATGTTGTCACCACTTGTATTCTCATCCCAAATCTCTTCAAAAATGCTGCTGACATCTTTTTCTTCTTCAAACCTAAAATTATGACATTAACATTTGTTAGAAATCATCTTGTGAATTTTCTGTTGCTTGCCTGGGAATACATGATTCATTCTCACTTACACCATATAAACTGGGAAATCGTTGGAAAAGAGTGCATGTACAAACAAGAATTCGCAGACAGTGAGAGACAGTGGCCTGTTTTTATGCTTGCAATAAGAGCCTTCTTTACTCCAGTAATTACAAAGAAATGGTTCAATTGTCAGCACACTCAAGATATGTGCTGTGCAACAACTTTTGTGGACATCGTCTTCCATTTACAACACCAAAAAATAATAATTTACATAACATGTTCAGTACACATGATGCTCTACATAGACATCGACGGTTAAAGGGACAGCCCAGCATTTCAGCCTGGCATATAGTGAGCATTTCAGCCTCGCATATAGGGAGATCTAATGCACCAAGGTACTTGATGGTTCCCAAGTCCACCCCTCTCACACCTTGGCCAGTATTTTGACAAACATTGTACACACTACTTTATTTCCATGAAAAAGACTTCTATTAAGTATGAAAAAGTCTAAAAGACCCAAGATAGAGTGCTCTAGGAAAAAGTACACCATGCATAGCATGAGGAAAAACCGAAAAGGATCAAGCCCTACTCAACATAAAAGTCTGGTACAGATATGGCAGGCTGAAATGCTCACTATGATCTCTTAGCATTGTCCACTGAGGCATATGTAGGTCTGTAAGGAGAGGAGAGGTCTATAAGCACGACAATCAGAGAGCAGAGCTCAACCAAATGACAGCTAACCAAAAAATTCCAAGAGAAGCTATGCATCTCATAGAATACCTCAGGCCATGACAAAAAGAGCCAAGCCACTAATCCCCACGTGATGAAGAAAGGGAACGGAGAAAATGTATTCAAAAGTCCCGCAAACCCCTTCCAAACAACCCTGGCCTATTTGCAATCCAAGGGAAGAGTACGCATGGGTCTTCCAAGGCTGCCTCTGCCAAAAGGACTATCTTCCTTAGAGATAGGACTCAGGAGAGGCTGTCCCTTTTCAGATTTCACTTTCAGCCTCAGCCCTGGATCTTTGCTGGGCTTCTTGATTGACCCTCTCTGGTTTTCTCATGCTATGCATGATGTACCCTTGCCTTGAGCACTTGCTCTCAGACCCTTTTCATACTTACAAGAAGTCTCTTTCATGAAAAGAAAAGTTACATTTTTACTCAAAAAGGGCATTCAAGATGTCCACAACAAACTTTATGAAACAAAACATCCCATTTGGCCATTTGCATACAATCGAAGCTCAAATCAACTCAAAACGTAGCTTCACTCAAAGTAAGAAGCATTCAAAATCTTACACACATATGCAAGAACTTTTACGGAACAAGAACATATCACAGTCATTTGCATACAATCCAAGTTTCTAACCATTGAGTTAAGAGAGAGAGAGAGAGAGACAGAGAGAGAGAAAGAAAGAAAGAAGAAAGTGTATTATTGTCCACTAAAGGCCAAAATGGGCCCATGGGACATCAAGAACTCTGCATACAAGATAGCACAAAATCAACGTGCCACAAAGAAGAGGCATCGTCGAATATCATCTAAGTGCTACGCAATACAATGCAAGTGTATTGCGTTAAGAGAGAGAGAGAGAGAGAGAGAGGGTAGGCTAGGGAGAGAGATAATGATACTCAAAGAGAGACATAATGAAATGGAAATGAAATAGCAAGAGCAATGAACAAAATGAAAGTACTCACATGTAGACCAAAGAGCTTGTAGGCTTGATACTTGATTTTTGTGACGAGTGACAAGTACAGCTCTTATATAGAGCACACACACACGAGTACCAATGCATATGGGATAACTCCCAATGTGACACGTGGCATCCATAGGACACACTAGACTAAAACTCACACTAGGACTCACTAGAACAAACCAAAACTGACTCAACGTGACTCCATTTCCTAACACTGCCAACCCATTTAACTGTACCTTCCCTAGCTTACAACTCATAGACCTACCATTTAATTCATCCGAATGCTCTCTTCCCCATCCTATGTCCCCTGCGGCACGTGAGTGCATTTCTTTTATTAGTAAATATTGGCAAATGTTGCATTGTTTGTTAGTACCATCCATACCACCCAATCCCATCATCACCAACGGCTGCATCAAAACCCCCAATCAAGATGTAGGCCATATAAAAAGGCCAACCTGATAAAATGCCTCGCCAACTACTAATAAAACCTTCAATGCCTCAACTATATCCATGTGGTCATTGTTCCCTCCTGCTTATATCAAAATGTCCTCAACTGCATAGCTTCCTAGTGTAGCTTGAATATATTTGGATACTCGTCAAACAAGACCTCTAGGCTCTTCCATCCATTGGGCATCCATTACCGGATCGTTCTTCAATTCCACCAAGTACTAGATTCTTTCTTGTTTGCACTCTGCTTAGGCGTGCACGCATCGCGGGCCTCATGGTGAAGATGGGGCCGAAAAAGACGACCCCAAGGTAAGTGTATGATGAAACTATCTCAACAAGGAACCCATCAAATGTGAAATGCTCATCTCACATGACGGCTCAAGATGTATTGAAGATCATAACCTTGGTTTTACCCAAGTTGACCTTCAAATCATGAGACTCACAAAAGGACTGTAGTGCGTCGAGGTGTCTCTGGAGCTCCTCTGCTGAGGAGAACAAGAGAGCCATGTCATCTGCGTAAAGTAATATCCGGATCAGCGTGCTCGCGAGGGAGCAACCTACCCCACCCTATGCCTGCACCACTGTCTCGAGCTCGTCGATGTAGAGGCCAAACAAGGTAGGTGATAATGGGCACCCTTGTTTGACCCCTATAGTGCTCATGATCTCGTCTGTCCATCTAGATCCTGTCCAGACTCTGCCTGAAACTCGCTCATAAAGTGCCATGACAGCCCAAATGATCTCCTGGTCGTAACCCAAATCCTGTAGGCGTCGTATGAGGCGGGCTCTCGGAACGGTGTCAAATGCCTTGCGGAAATCCAAAAGCAACAGTAAACCCTCTGCTTCCGTGCCCTCGCCTCCTCGATGATACATGTCAACGCGAGAATATGGTCCATGGTCCCATGATCCCGCCTGAGACCGACCTGTCCCGTTGCTCTGAGTCCCCGACACTCCGCAAATCTGTTGACCTTGGAATCAAGTACTGATGCATAAATCTTGGACATGACATGTCCAATCATAATGGTCATGTAGTTCTCCAGGTTCATGGGATCCCCTGCCTTGTGGATGGTGAGATAGTGTTGATGGTCCAAGTGCATGGGAACCCCAAGCAAACAGCTTCATTAAATAGCTTGGCTAAGATCGAGGCTAGGAGGTTAATCCCATCTGCAATGAACTCAATATATAGTCTCTCATGATCCTTCACTCGGCCATTATGAGTTTCATTACGGCATCCTTTACCCCCCCCTAGTGAAGAGGTTGAATTATGTGGGACGTGGCATATTGGATAAGTTAGGGGCTGGTTGATTTGGAATATCATAGAGCGTGCGTGCATAATCAGTCCACACCTGAGTGTCAGTGAGTGGTGGGGGGGATCGGCCCTCTAGAAATCTCCGTCAAAAGTCCTTAGAGTTGTTACTGAATAGAATGTTCAGTAGCTCCTCCTCGTTCCGACACACGAAGTCCAGTTTCTTCCTGCGTACCAGACGACAATACTTGCGTAGCGTCTCTGGTTCGGTCAAAAGGCTGTTTTTTTTTCGAATCTGAGGCGACAACGTAAAGCCTTACACTCATAATCGTACCACCTATTACAGGGTATGGTCCCAGGTGGTGGTGGGCGGGTGGAGCATGTGGTATGGGGGAAAGCATGAAGAGCAACCTCGTGTAGTGAGCGAGTGACTAGGGTAGCGCAATCCTCTAATAGGGGTATAAAGTCAATATATGCGAGAAGTATGTACAAACGGCCAGAATAAGTAGGTGAGTGATCGCGATCAAAGCGTATATCATGGTAGGTGGCGTAAGAACTCAATGGGGTAGAAAGTGCTATGCGGCGGGGGATAGAAATGCTAAAGAGAAGAGAGAGAGAGAGAGAGAAAACCGAGTCATGGTTGATGACAATATATCCATATATACTCTTAATTCGAGGACACATGTTTGGTATCAAGTGATCGGGAACTACAAAATTTGATTCCTAAGGTAATTATGGCTTGGTGATTGTGAATATTCCCTATGGGTTCACTCATGCATGATCCACTTTTGATGAGAAGCCTGTTACATACCAAAATGCCAGGGAGCTTATCAAGAAGTTTAAAGAAGTGTTACTTGCTCTGCTTTCTAATATGGCATTGAGCGATATATTAAAAATTGGTTATACTAACTGCACATTGTCTTCCTGCGATCAACATAGCAGTCAAATCCATGGCTGAAATACCCATAAAGGGAATAAGCATCAATAGCTGCAAAACTAGATCATCACCTGCTATCTTAAAAGATGGCACAATACATCTTTATTCTCAAAATTGACTTAATGAACTAGTTTATAAAACATTTAGAACATTTTCTTGGAAGTCAAATCAACACGGAAAAGACTGTTTTAAAAATAGATGCATAACAGTGAATGTCATGGTCAAAACAATTACGATTTAAGTGGACTAAAATGAACCTTCCTCGAGGATGGCAATGACAAAGAGCATCCAACAGAAAGTATTCTAGGAAGGGATCTCAAGCTCCTCCCTGAAATTGTGATGTGTGTGGAGGGAGTTGTGTGGATTTGGTGTGGCATATGCTGGGTTTAGGGTCTGGGTGCTTCGGCCGGAATTCACTCTCCCTAACCAGGCTGAGGGGCTCTTAAAAGCACCTGAGGTCCCAAAAAAGCGTCTAAGGGGATAATTCAGGATGAGTCTCGCTGATAGCCCACTAGCAAGCCCTCCTACATTTAAACATGCTTGCTCTAAAAAGCAGTGCTGGCCCTTTCATTCCCACAAACGTGCTGGGAAGAAACTTCCATTTTCAGCTATTATGTCAGCCAAAGTTGAAGATCAAGCCTGATATGGCATCCACCACTAGAATAGACCCTTGCTTTTTCAAAGTCCACAAGTACTGCCCTTGCAAGCGTGATTTTCCTTGCCATGGCTTTGGGCTGCATCGGCTCAACTTCTCATCATAGCTCCAGCCTAGCAATCAGTAACAGCCTTCAAGCTCCTTGGAATTTATGCTCTTGTTCTTATTGCTACATGGAGAAGGCGCATCAGCTGTGGAGTTCAAGCACCACAGCTTGTGTTTCTGCCTCAGCTCTCCACTGCCTTTGTGAGTCCACCTAGGGCTACTGCAAGTTGTCCTACAAGCCCTTATGGGCTAATCACTGTGCACAAAGGAGCTCATTCTGGGGCCTCCCCTAGCCTTTTTGAATCACTCTTTGGGCCCCTAGGCCAACTGCAACAGCTTTCAACATCTGCCAGGCGCCTTAGGCATATATGGTCCCAGTTAAGAACAAGCTGCTGAGATCAACACTTTGCAAGAAGATCAATTGATCTTCAGCCGCATCAGTTTAAAATTTGTGCCACGTACACTCAGGCCTTATTCATGATTGGAAGAGAATTCTCTCTTATGCTAAATGGTCAGGTGCTTCTTCCCATCATGGTAATTCTCTTCGCTTGGAAAGTATCCATTGGAGCAAGGTGTTTGAATTGCCTCTTGCTTTACAGGCACCTATTAAAGCATATAATCTTATGAAATTGGGCATAAGAATTGTCGGAGATGTTGTGGACCAACAAGTTTATGTGCTTTCATTTCCACAAGCTTGCAGGGACATTCCCCTTGGGTCTGCATCATAGACCCATTTGGAGAACACTTACAATTATGTTGCAGCCATTTGTTCCTGTTCCTCCACTGTTTGTACAGGATAGATTACTGGACTGGAATCTGACTTCCTCATCTCCCGCTACCAGTTCACTTTCAATGCATAATCTGGCTTCCTCGATGGTCTACAGATTTCTTCTTCCACCGCCATGGATAGATAAGCATGCCAACACTCTTTGGAATTTGGATAGGCCTTTATCTTGGTGGCAATCACAACTCAAGAAAATTTGGAAAGCCAAATTGCCATTGAAACAGAGGCTTTTCCTTTGGAGATGTATAGTGGGAGCTTTTTCTGTTGGGGTGAAATTGGCAGCACGTCGTATTGCTTCCTCTTCCTGCCCCCGTTGCTCTCATCCCCGCGAGACAGTTAGTCATTCTTTAACTTGCTCACACAATACTATTAGTTGACACAAGCTTTACAGTGGCTCGTGCAGGTCATATGGCCGTTGACAGACGTTGTACAGTGGCTGATGCAAGGGAGAGCGTTGCATGACAATTGTCATCAAAGTTTCTACATGGGCATGAAGGCCGTACGGACCAAGATGCAATGTACAGACATATGGGTCCCAATTCTCCCGCATAGGTTCATAGGGTAATCGAAGTGTACGATAGGGGCTTTATTGTTAAAAATTTCTACATGGGCGTGAAGGTTGTACGGACCAAGATGCAATGTACGGATGTACGGGCGCCGATTCTCCTGTATAGGTTCATAGGGTAATCGAGGTATACAATAGGGGATTTTAAAATGCCGAAAATAACATCGAGGCATAAAATTGCAGATTTACCCTCTGTTATTGGGACCTGTAACAAAGTTTCACGCTTGGAAATGTCCAAAAGTTTGAAAGTTTGGTCAAACGATTGGCTTTATTCCAAATGCCTTTGATTGCAACAATGACAAGTTTTACATCATGCACCTTCACATCCCAAGCTACAACAAAATTGTCCATACAAAAGGTCTGTTGGCCGAGGTGCTCGCTCATATAGAAGTGGTACAACTACACATAATAGTTGAGCAGCTATACAACTCTAGATCCAAGTTGATTCTGCCTTGGAATGTTGAGATTGGTGTAAATCGCACTGGCATAGGGACAAACCCTAACCCTAACCTAACCCTAACCATAAGAGGTGAACATGTATACATTTCAGTTTCTTTGTAATACAACATAGTGTACAAATAGTCATATCTTGTCACTTTATCTGTACAACCTCTCTCTCTCTCTCTCTCTCTCTCTCTCATGCACACACATACACACTTTTGTGTGAGTAAAATTTCTTTTGCATTATATTACAGAGTCACTATCCCAAAAAAAGGGAAGTGCCTAAATACATCAAGAGAAGATCTCAATATATGACACACACTTTTTTTTTTTTTTTAAAGTGATACACACACACTTTTTTTTTTTGGGTGAAAACTCTGAATGCTTTATATTACAAGATAGCTATCTAGAAAAAAACTGGCAAGCCGAAATAATGCATCAAGCGAAAATTTCCATGTAGGACAAATATACATCCTGATCTATGCAATGAGTTTGCAAACAATCGAAGAGTGATTGTTGCAAAGAATGACGGAAGAAAACAAAAGTAGAAAAAACTGGATCACCAAAGACTCTGTGATTTCTAGCTTTCCAGAGAGTCCAGAGTACCCAATAGCAAACCCAGGTAAAGAACAAATCAAAATCCGGCCGTTTAGGATAGATCCCAAACAACCAAAAAAGCTTGCCAAAAGTAGCCCGAGAAAATCGCAATCTCAATCTGTGCCGAAGGATGCCCAAGAAGCTCTGTGTGTCGGGGCAATGCCAAAAGATATGAGATATTGATTCCGTTGGAGCTAAACACCGACAACAAATAGCTGGAGCGATACGTTTGCATAATAAAAGCTGTCTAGATGGAACAACCCTCAACAGAACACACCATAGAAAACCTGTTGGCGTAATGGAACCTTGGAATACCAAATCTGTTTCAATCTCTTTCTCCACCATTTGAATGAACGGTGCAATGCCCAAATCTAGTTGGGCCTGTCCGACACCCAAGGTGGTGATAGTATAACTTTATATAAAGAAGAGAAGTTTATATGAGACAGCTTTAAAGGACGAATGGATGAGTATAAAGGAAGAAGAGTCCAACCTGAAGCCTGTCTTGAAGTTCTAAAGGCAGTACTGGCTGAAATAGCTGAACCATTCGAGTGATGAGTTGCCATACCGGACAATAGTGCATGCCCTAACCATATTTTGCAGCAACCAAAGGGAAGAATAAAATAAGGCCATCATCCTTAATAACATCAGCGACATTGGAAATCCCTTCTATATTAAGAAAATAAGAGCATTGGGGCTCCTGCACGGCGAAGGGAGGAGAAAAATCCTTGACCAATGGATGCTCTCAGCTCGCAAAGAGTTACCCTGTAAAGAGTCTCTTCCATTCCATGCCAAGTGTGAAAGAATATGCTTCCAATCTAGAAACATCTGAGAAACCATAGGACAACCTTTGATTCTCTTCCATTCCATGCCAAGTGTGAAAGAATATGCTTCCAATCTAGAAACATTTGAGAAACCATAGGACAACCTTCAATGCAGCCCAAAAGAAAATCCCACGGCGTGGGTTGCCAAAAACCAAAAGCAAGAGTGGTGATGTGAACAAGGAGTGCATCATAGCAGCCCAAGGTTGATTATCTTGAAGAAACTGAAGCATCATTTTGCCTTTGTGAGCTAAAATGTGGACATGAATATTAAGTATATTCAGCTCTCCATGCAATTTGAGTGAACATAACCTCTATACTGGAAGTATCCGCAAGCTTTGCTTGCCATGCTTTGACCGCCAGAAAATTTCCATAATGGTGGACATGAAGGAAGACAAATCCCTCTTAGTGAAAACAATCAATGGCAGATAAAACTGAATATAAGCCACCAAGATAAACTGAACAATGCGAAGATGGACATGCAACGGCCAAGTAGCCAACTTCCAATATTCGAATCTTTAGCAAGAACCCAATCAATCTGTTGACGACAAGTAATGCTCCAACCCAGAAGATATCCAAGATTATGAATCAACTGAGTTGGTGGGACAATTTCCCCCGGCCAGAGCAGTCTTTGCCAATCCTTAGAGTGCAATGGCAACAGACGGGATTCCTGAAAATTAATGTGAAGGCCAGCAGCCAGTTCATACAAAGAGAGAGCCTGCAATAGCGAAGAAAGATCCCTTGGAGTGTTTTTTGGCATGAAGAATGAATCATCTACATAAGCCTGAGCAACCAAAGAGCGACTTGCAAGAATTTCCAGCCCATGTAGCATATCTGTCGCCACCAAGTAATCAATATATCGAAGCATTGGATGCATGGTTATAGCATATAGGATAGCACTGAGAGGGCAACCTTACCAAACTGAACATTGAAGAGTCCAGGGCTTTGATAAGTCTCCAGACAAAATGCATGCAGCTTTGCTATCCTGATAAAGCCAAAAGATGACATGCTGCCATTTCTGATCAAATCCCAAAGCCTGCATAGTCTGAGCTATAAAATCCCATTGAATGGTGTCAAATGCCTTTGCTATATCCACCTGCAGAATAAGCACATATTGCTCTATGTACTTAGTATACTCAAATCCCAACATAAGCATTGGCAATATTATCAGTAATATGCCGTCTTGGAATAAAACCAAACTGAGCTGGATGCAGGCCATCATGTAAATATTCCTTAATCCAATCAACCACCATTTTGGTGATGATCTTGTATATCACCGGCATCAAAGTAATAGGCCTCCCATCAGCTAATGATTCACAAATGGGCTTCTTGGGAAGAAGTTTGACCAACCCTTTCTTCCAAGAATCCGGCATATATTGATTTTGCCAAGCAGTATCGATCATTTGCAGCAAAGGCATCTTCAGCAGATCCCACCGTTAGACCATCCCAGCCAGGAGATTTCCATTTACCACATGATTTAACACCATCACTTAGCTCTCGTTCAGTGAAAGAAGCTTCCAAATCCAAGGCCTGTGCCGGTGAGACAATTGGAGTGACATGCTGTAATAATTTTTCCCTTATTGAAATAACCTCCTGCGAAAGTAAATCTGCTTTCCCAAACTGAGAAGAAAAATGTAGAACACAAGCTGCAGCAAGCTGTGCCCTAGAAGAAGTCCAAACACCATCCAATAAAAAAGCCCTGCAAATATTTTGAGAAGACCTTATGTAATGCAGCCCTTCAAAAAATTCTTTGGAGAAGCAACCTTTATCCAAAAAAGCTCTCTATTGCGCACGTGTCTCCCATTTGGCTATTTTCCTGAGAAGAAAGATCTGATTCTCCTAAGAATAAAGATTCCTGAATTGACTCAACTCTGTCAAAAACTGACACTGAAATTTTGCCTGAGCAACATTGTCCTGCAAGGTCTTCGTGTAGCTTTTGCCATAATTACGAATGACTGCTTGCATTCTTGTAACAAAAGCTTCCCAAGCAAAATCAATGCCAATGGCAGCCTGCGCACGTGTCTCCCATTTGGCTATTTTCCTATTATCATTGCATTGCAGATAATATTTTGCCCGACATAAAATATGATTTTCCTGAGAAGAAAGATTCCTAAAGTGAACTCTGTCAAAGACTGACATTGAAATTTTTCCTGAGCAACATTGTCCCACAAGGTCTTCATGTAGCTTTTGCCATAATTACGAATGACTACTTGCATTCTTGTAACAAAAGCTTCCAAAGCAAAATCAATGCTAATGGCATCTTGTTGAGATAGTGTCTGAACCGCATCTTTAACCAGAGCCTTGTATGCTTCATGCTCCAATAACTATTGTTGACAACGAGCGATGCATATTAGTAGACATAGCATCTGGAGTGCAGGACTAGAGGGCATTGTGAAGCCATGTGCCCAAACTTGTATCACATCATAAACTAACTGAGCCTCCAAATAAACATGCCCTGGGTCATCCTGACCCAAATCCTGCTTGTGCCTTTTATTTATGTATGTCCTCCTAGTGGTCATTGAGTACCTGTGAAGCGTATTTGGAGAGATAGGAAAGAAACAAAGATTTGAACAAGAAGAAAATAAATGGTAGATAGGAAAAAGGGGGAGAAGATACAGGTACAAAGATGGTATAGAAAAGGAGTGGACAGAAAAAGAAAAAGAGGGCTGATAAATACAAACAAAACATTGGAGGAGTTACAAGGAGAAGCTAAAAGCCTCAAAAGGGAAGGATGGAACAAGAGAAAGGGGGAAAACCGCGATAAAGAGAAGTAGGAGAGGAGAAAACTTCGCATAGAAACTGCGGGGAGCAGAAAAAACACACGCAGAAGGGCTTGGAACAGCCGTACAAGGTGTGCAGAATCCATACATGCTGTACAGAACAGTATGGTCCTGTACAGAACAAAAACGGGAAACGGGATACACACACACACACACAATTTTTTTTCTGGGATGAAATGCCTAAGATTATATTACAAGAAACGGTCCCAAAAGCAAGGACTTCCAATCACAAGGATCAGAAGATATCATTATCTGACAAGAAGGAAGGATAAACTAAGTCCAGCGCATGTAGACAATCATAGAGCGATTGCAATAGAAATAATCTCTCTCTCTCTCTCTCTCTCTCTCTCTCTCTCTCGCCTATCCCCTCTGGCCTATCCGGATGTTGCAAGTCTTTTTGACATTTTGTACTTTGTCCCATAGACCTGTGAGGTCTCCTGCGGACGTTCATATGACTTTCTTTCTTTCTCTCTCTCTCTCTCTCTCTCTCTCTCGTCGCTCCCGTCACCTGTCCTTTTAGGCTTCGGAAGCTTTAGCTGCAGCTAGCAATGTAGCTAGCTAGCTGCGCCACTAGCAACCAACCAACAGTAGAACCGCCACTAGCGACGCCGCTGCCAGCAGCAGTTCCTTCGCTCATCGTTTGGTCACTTGTTCTCTGCCCCCCCTGCTCACCTCGCAAGAGGCTCCTAGGGTCTCTAACCGGGAGTTGGGGTAAACCCCCGGTGAAACCCAGGGGTTAGGTTCAACTAGGGGGTTCTAAAGAAATAGCTAATATGGAATGGCCTACCCTCTCCTCCAAATCCCCCTCAACTCCATCAACCTCAACTACTAGGACTCGGTACTCTACAGTTGCAGCCATGACACCCTCTCCGTATGCACGCAATTACCAACAAGAAGGGTCCAAATGGCGCATTATCGGGCAACATGAACACATTTATTATTTGCAGCAAGCAGTCAGAGAGTTAAGGCTTGAACTGGCAAAAGTAAAGACCCGACTTCAAGTTCTAGAGAGACCTGGCAAGCAGGCACTAATTGATGAAGTTGTGAACTCATGTAAGAATTCTCCTCCTACTCCTTAACTAGTCTCTACAGTCAAAGACATGTTCATACTGAAGTACAATCAATCAAGAAAGAAGTGTTAGACGCAAAGGCAAACAAGACTGATATCCAAGAAGAGATCAAAGAACACGAAGCCAGATGCGATAATGCATTGAAGATTAGAGTGGGGAGGCTCCCTTAAGGATTTAGTGAGACTTTAGCACATGTCAAAGCAGCCATGCCTAAAATTGAATGGAAGGTTGATGATGATCTCCTCTCCTCCCTCCCTCCTCTCCTCCCTCTCTCCTTCTCCTCCGACCTTCCCGCTCCCGTCCCCTCTCCTCTCTTCCTCTTTGCTCGGCTCTCCTCCCCCTCACCCTTGCGGCTCTTCTCTCTGGTTCATCATCCAGCATAGGGCTAGGAGAAGGAGGAGTAAAGGTGGGATTCTTGTAAGTCATTGCTGTCTATCAAAGGATGACACACTGGATCTGCACAAACCAATGCAAACCAAAGTTTACCAACCCCAAATTATCCACTGCTGCATTCTCTTTAGAAGATGATGCATTCTCTATCCAATTCCCACTAGCCACCATCCTTGGCTTGAAAACCTTTTTGGGGGATTGCCAATTTGAAGAAGAAGACTTGTCTGAAGTTTTATCAGCCACCTTAGAAGGCATGGCCTGCATTTTGGCTTTACCCTTATCATTTACCAATAGGGGAGAGGCATTTCCCACACCTTTGGTGCGTGGTGCACTAGTAGGCTTTGGCAATGTAGCATCATTGGGGTGTCCAGCCGCTAGGGGAGGCTTCAGTAAAACCTCTGGGCATTCAGACTGCTATGGCCAAATTTACCATATTCAAAACAAGAGCTTGCAAATTCGCACCATTTCAGCCCTTAGCGCCACATTGATTGACTTGAAGACACAAGCAGATTGTAACCTTGCAGCGCTAGCCAGGATCATCTGTATTGGCCTTTGGATTTCCCACCGATATCCAGCACCATTTGCAATCCTAAATGCATAGGTGTTGTCTTCTTCATCAAAGGAGAGCAAAGCTTGAAGGAATGCATCCTCATGCCTACCAACATACGTTAATATCCAATTTCAACAACCCCGCGAGCTTCAAGATCTACATTGAAATGCCTAGCATCTTTTCTTTTTTTCAAAGAAAAATGCCTAGCATCTTAAAACCCACCCCAGTTGTTGTTGTGGGAGAAACACACATCCCTGGACTACGGTAGGTGCAAGTATGCACAAAGTTTCACCAAGTCTGTATTAGCGCATCTGTAATAGAATCTTAACACATGAGAACTCTGCACCTCTTCCATCAGGGCCGACTAATTGGCTATAGATCTGTAAACTTAAAGTAGACAATTCTCTACACCTGTTCCATTGGGCCACCTAATTGCCCATAGATCTTTAAACTTAAAAATACACAAGACTCAACAATAGGGTGACAACTCCATATCACAAGAAAGTCCAATCAGAAACTTAAAGAAATTACCACATAAAGAAAAGGGCTTGCATGACTGCCACAACAAATTCCATTTTGCAACGCTTCAACATAGCAAAATGCCAAAAGTTTTGGAGATGGCTACTCAAGACAGGAACATTGCAGCCCTTCTGTGGTTGGTCCAAGCTATGAAAATGGAACAGCTATGTGTGTGTGGTAGGAGTGAGTGTATATTAATACCAAAATAAGCTTTACAATGCTAGGTACAAGATGGGGTTTATACAAAAAGGTGCCCTTTGATAGATTTTTTAAAATGCCAAGCTCAAAACAAAAAGAACAGTACAGCAATATCTACTACAAAGCGGCAATTTTATAAAGCTCCTCACACAAACAACAAGACAAATGATGGAATGGGTTAGAGCCCCTTGCACATGTAAATAGACTCCCTTCGTTAAAGGAAAAGAGCCTTCCCATTCCCAATTGAAAGATGCCCTGGTATATTGACCTACAATCACACCAAACATAGTCCTCAAAGGTCCTTTCACAAGTACAAAAGAACAGAATCTTTCTGAGTGTTTCCAAAAATCACTTGCAATGGCATTTTCCCTGACCCCAAACTCATCCTAGAGTTTCCGTAACCCCGTCAATCCCCTCTTCTAATCGTTAAACCCCTTTCAACCCTTCCACTCTTCTCTCCACATGTCACCTCTTTTCCAGATCCTCGTAGATGTTGTGAATTATTTGCTCTCAATCTTCATGCCTCGATTAGCAACCTGTGAAGAGACCCTGCCTCAAGGATCAACACCCTAGTACAAGGAGAAATGAAAAAACAGGAGAACAGAAAGGTAGCCACAAGGCTCTTGTTGGAAGCATTTGTCTTACTTCGAGCTGGCTGACCCAACATGCAACTTCAAGGAGCACAAAAGAAGGTGATGTGAAATGTAACTCCAGAAGAAACGATCTCATCATCCCAGATGCAGAGGCCCCTTTCCTCATCCCAGATATTCACAGAGCTCTCTTTTGAGCTGCTCTTCTTTTCTTCCGATGGCCTAAATGAGCCTGTTTTTTTCTTTGTTGACGAGTTTCAAAGCATTCATAGAGCAGGGTGCTCTGCCTGGAGAGTCTACAGAGTATGTGAACCATGGTATGACATTTATCAGCTCACTGTGCATGTTGGATTACTTTATTACTTTGTTCATAATTCAGATCCTGGACATGCCTTCATTGAGGCAGTGATGCAAGCGCCTGAACTATGTAAGAACAACCCACATAGCCATTTGATTCCTGATGAAGTTAGGAAGCTATCAGCTAAAGAACCTAGACAGAGGGCATTCCTAATGCTACACAACATCTTGCTGCATTGATATTCCAGCTCTCCCAAGAGCGCATCTATTCCCACACGCCAATACAAGATTTAATTTTCCAGCCAGAAACTGTACAATGAGATAGAGATTTCACTCAACTATTTGGCTTTTGATGAATTGCACAGCAAGTATATGTTGGAAGAAGGTAAATATTTTGCACAGAGTAAGTTGTCACATCAGAACTGTATTTCTACAATCATCAGGTTCACTCTTTATTGCACATTTCTATTAATCATCAACTTTGTTCTTTTCTTGACTGATAGTGCTCCAGTTTATCAATGGCAGAGAGCAATTGCGGAAAAATCAAACTATCCAAAGCATGATGTTAGACAGCAGACCCAGAAAAGAAAAAAAAAGTCAAGGAAATACCAACCTAGCAATGAAAGCTACAGGAAGCACCATAGCATGATAGCCAGAAAAAGCGTCACTGGCCTGATGAGAGAGCTCCTTCAACAACAATGCCCCTGTCATTCGTGCATTTGGCATGCTACTTTGGGAAAGTGCCGCTGAGTCTTCAAATAATGACTGTATCTGCATGGGCCCTGCATATTTGGCAACTGTTGCACAAGTTGAAGCAAATGCTCGCCTTGAAGAAGAGCTCTTCTCTTGTTGCACAGTAATTTTAAGCACCTTCAGTAAAGTCCCAGCATATTGTTTCATATCAGGACCTACCTGTTGCGCCAATAAGCTAATAAACTTGGCAACACCAACCCTGCATGAAGAATGGTCATCAACGTATGAGATGAGGAAAAGTGGAGTACTATAATCTTACTGTTTTCAAGGATGTCAACAGAAAGATATGGGAGTGGTCTGATACAAGAAGAAAACATATGAAGGAAACAGCATCAACAATAACGGATCCCAATGACATGGAGAAGAGGCTGCAAGTCATATCTACAAGGGAGCCCCGAAATTGGGCACTCTTTCAAGTACTGCTGGACATCTATGTTCAAATTACGTAACCAAACTGTTCTGTGAGTATTGTTGTAAATGTACTTGGCTCCTCATTACAAATTTTTCATGACAATTTTCTTAGGATTTGAGTTGCAGCCATAATAAGAGACAAAGTCAAATGACAAAGTTTATTGCCCAAAGGCCCTGGTATATCGTAGTTCTCCTCTTCCTCACCAAAATGCATGCAGTCTACCTGGTATTTAAGCCAACTCCAGAGCGTACAAGCTGTATCAGACGAGGCACCAGAGCTTCCAATGTTTGCAAATCCACCTGCTGCAAACAGACATCCAAGGTTTCCCACATTGGGGAATCTTTTGCAACAGCGATTCGCAGACTCTCGAACTTTTCAGTGTCGATACCTGCCTTTTCAACATGTAGCTGATCGAAAGCATTGAACAAAAGATGTTCGTCAAACTGTTTGTCCACAAATGTGGATGTGGATGCCACCCATCCACTCATAGGTGAAGTTAAACATGTAACTACCAATTCCAACATGGTTAAGAAGGAAAAACACGGAATAGATAAAAGATACAGTACACTCGATCAAGCATCTATGCATAACATCTGTCACTGTTCTGAAATTACGATTGATAAATAGAATATTAGCATTCAACACATATGCAGCAGTGAAACAAACACTCAACGATGTATCCTTGCACCTTTAGAGGAAACTTTGAATACCATTCCCTTTAGGCTTTCAAATATGAACATTTTCTTAAATATTATTGGCTATGTATGTAAACTTCTGAAATATCATAACAAGTGTCACACATAAAGTTACCCCCACTGTGGAAAAAGCAAGAAAGACAATTCTGTGAGTGAAATGTTCAAAAGTAAACCTCAGCATAATTGAGCCTTTGATCTTCCAGACTGGAAAGACTCTCCAGCATGCAAACAATTAAGTCTGGAAGTTGGGGGCGAATAGAGCTTCCAGCACTCTGTAACAAAAGACACCAAAACGTTACAATGCATATTATAATTCATATCTTTTACTCGGTTCCTGGCTAAACATTTTTATTAAAAAAACATACTAGGAGTAAACAAACAGAAGAAGCAACATGAAAAAATGCAAAAAGCTCCGACAGCCAGAGATGACCATCCATGATACACATCACATGGATCAGCAGGAAGAGACGGGTGCATAGCCGTGGATCCAGTGACAGAACACGCATGATAGAGTTCCAGCCTATCACTGCTCTACTTAGAGGAGACCACCCCAGTTGAGGTGTCACTCTTGATATGGGCCACCAGATACACTGATCACAGACATTGTGCCCCCCCCCCCCCCCCCCCCCCCCCGCCACAATGAGAAGTGGCTCGATGAGATGCAGATACGTGACATCTTCGCGAATCATCGGAGACCATGGCCCCTGGATATGTATTTGGAGCACTAACTTTACATGTATGAGTTTTGAAATTATTAGCTTAGCTTAGCACTTAGCAAAGGCCTTAGCAAGCCCTTTGCTTCAGCCCACAGTGGCTTGTATGAGTTACGATTGTACTTTGTCTTATAACTCTCTCTCTCTCTCTCTTTGATGTTGTTGTTTATCCCTTTTTTGGGTTTTCGAGATTTTGACATTATTAGCTTAGCTTAGCACTCAGCAAAGGCCTTAGCGAACCCTCTACTTCATCCCACAGTGGCTTGTATTGGGTTTTCGAGATTTTGACATTATTAGCTTAGCATAGCACTCAGCAAAGCCTTAGCGAACCCTCTACTTCATCCCACAGTGGCTTGTATGAGTTATGTTTGTACTTTGTCTCATATGCCCGCAAGGCCTCCCGAAGACGTTGATATAATCTCTCTCTCTCTCTCTCTTTAATTGATGTTGATGTTTGGAACTGTAATGGCAACGCTCTAGTCCGATCCAGGTGGCTTTTCCTGAGTCTTCACATGGACTTTGGCAACTAAACGCTGGTTTTTTCCCCTATGAATAAAACTCAGCACCCTCTCAGGGTATTCTATTGTTACTTCCTTTCGATGGAACCACAGTGTACCAAGTACAACATCATGCTGCTTGAGAGGAGAGATTAAGAAGTCCTCCTGATCTACATAGCTCTGCACATGGACACGAAGCTTTCCAATCAAAGGAGTAACTTGCACTAGATTCCCTTGGAGCATTTGATCAGCATCAAGAGCTCTGCCTAGCTCTTCAGTTTTTATCCCTAATCTCAGGGCTAAATCTTCATATATGAAATTGTCTGTAGACCCTGGATCAAATAGGATTAATGCTTGCTGATCTCTTATCTTTCCCCACGATAGCAAAAGCTCGTTTTCCTTTGGGTCTGAGGTACTCCCCAAAACATCTGGGACTGCTCCCACCATTGGCCTTGGAGGTACTTGTGGCTTTTTCTGCTCCTTAGGACCCGAAGGCTTCTCAGGGCACTGGGCAGCCATATGTCCCTCTTTCCCACACTTAAAGCATTTCCCATCTCTGCGGAATTCAGCTATCTGTTCAAGAGTGAATGGGGATTTGCCTTTATATGACTTTGAAAACTCAGTACCCCTCGGCTTCTGAGGCTGAAACCCTTTCTTTTCAACCTTGGGATACTCTTTCTTTTCTGATTTTGAAAAATCAGTTTTCTTTCTTTCAGCACATCCTGCATGCAAGGATAGTACCGTGGATGGATCTTGTAACAGCACAAGACTAGCTACCGAAGCTGAATGCATAAGGTCTTGAATGTTCTTTGCCCCCAAAGCATTCACTATTGCCTGAATTCTTGGACTGAGACCTGCTCTGTACTTTCTCATTTGGGTTCCTTTGGAGATCTTTTTGAAAGGTGCAACCTGCAAATAAGCATCCCAAAACTTTTGGTTGTACACATCCACTGTATCTCCTGCATCCATATGCAAACTGTCCCAATCTTCAAGAACATGATCTCTAAACTGTTTAGGCATAAACTGTTGGTAGAAGGCTTTCTCGAAGTCCTTCCACCTCTTTGGGGCTGACCCATTTGTGGTCTGTGCACTCCACCATGCACTAGCTGTCGCTATCAAGTGCAAACTGACCATTGTTAACTTGGAGGATTTTGAAAACTTTTCTATACCGAATGCAGCATCAAACTGCCTTATGAACTGCAATGCTTTGTCTGTATGACCATATTGTCCATTATAGGTCATAAACTTGATAGATTTACCTCCCTCTTTAAATTCCTTGGTTTCTCTGGTAGACTTACTCTTCCTAGACTTCTTGTGTATCTGCATGTTACCATAGGACCCCAATGACGAATTTCGTCAGTGTCACGGACTGGCAACGTAAAGTTTGTCTCATGGCCTAGGCAATGCTTTACGCCATGATTGGCTCACAGGTGAGGCGCTGCTCTGCAGAAGCTTTGCGTCACCAATCCAAGCCTCTGTGTGATACTTATGCACGATACGCCTCGGCTTCCGTCCAACGCTGGAATGAAGTAGCCCTAGCTATCAAGAGCTACAAGCTCATGTAGCCTTGCGCAGTTACCAACTCGTCAAAAACGCTCCCGTCGCCCCAATTTGCCCACTGCAATTTGTCACCTATCAAAGGCATAGCCAACCTCAGGGGAGCTCTTGGAGTTTTACGTCTGTTCCCACCTCAATGCAGATACCTCAGACAAAAGAACATCTCATCAGCATACGCAGTTTATGTGGAGAACAACTCCAATTGCACGCCGACTTGACTCCTTAAACCTTGTCTTGCAAGTTCATACATAGGTACTCCGCGCTAGTAAACAATCTTGTGAGGATCAAGGTTAGCATTACCACAAACATGACATCGCTAAACCTCCTGCTCTTGGATCGTCACGCTCTAAGAAGAGCGATGAAAATTCAGCTCTGATACCAATGAAATCTTACTCGTAAAAGACAGCAAAGATACTCTCATTTGCTCTCCCTCTCTCAACAGATACACTAGGGCCCAGGACAATCGTCGGGTTGGACCCCCTCGAAGGTTTTTATTCATCAGAGAGAAAAATGGAGTACATGAGTTCAGCGTGAAAGCTGTTCATACAAAATCCAAACGTGAATGAATCATTACATGAGCTCTTAGGCTATCTTTCTTGGCAACAAGCCACTTGTCAAACTCTACATTACTTTCCTAATTACATGCCAGTAAGGGCAACTCTGGAGTCTTCGAAGCACTTGGTCACGCGAACTGCCTCCTAGACTCTTGTTAGGCTCCCGTAGCGCTTACGAAAATAACTCTTCCTAGTACCTATAACAATTAATTAAAGCGCACCACCATGGTACCCATTAATTGTTTCCGCTTTGCATGCAAATAACACACTGTCGACTAATTCTAGTCACGGTGGACGTCCCCACTGAACACATGTGCACACATAACAAATATAAAAATATATTTTTATTCTCCGGTTCACCGAAGTCAACGCTCTTGATCATAATTAAGGGGCTTTGACCAAGGGTCAAGGCACCTTAATTATAGTCAAGTCTCTCCAACCGAAGTTGGCACAACTCTCCAACCGAAGTTGGCACATCTTGGTTAACCGTAGTTAACTCTCTTGGCGCATGCCAAGTCTCGTTGACCGAAGTCAACACTCTCTAACCGTAGTCAGCTCTGTGATTCTCTGGTTAACCGTAGTTAACCCTCTTGGTAATAAACCAAGTCTCCCTGACCGAAGTCAGGTTTACTTGACTAGAGTCAAGTATCTTTGACTGTACTCAATTCTTTGACCATTAAAAGAACTCTTTGACCATAATTAACACAGATGGAAAACTCTTTAATTATGATCAAATAAATGGTCAACTGTACTTTGACTTAGGATATTTACATTGTGGTTACACCCACTCGTGTCCACTTTGATCGTGCCCTCAATGCAGTCTATGTGAGCCACTTCGCCCAGGAGCTTCCAACCCTACATGGAGATGATGCAAACCTCACCCACGCCTCGGACACCCTTCTCAATGGTACAGGTGGCTACCTCCATATCTTTTCCCACGACTCAATTTGCACATGTCCTAGCTGGGAATATGCCTCAAAAGCCCTAGTTTGACGATAAGTGCAAAGAGATGAGAGCTCACCTCACACGTGAGCGAGCCTTAGGCCATCTGATGTCAGCTGAGGTACAGCGGATCTTACCACGATTGACACGTCGTAAGAGGCAGGCTTTCCTCACATGTAGGATGGATGAGGTGATCAGATCATTTCGAGGAAGAGATCCTACCATTGGATGGGGGCTTCTATCGTAGGGGAAGCCGCCTATTCCCATCACAAACCCAGATATTTGGCACACATACGCATGCTCTCAGTATGACGTCCTGATGCAAGCACCACATGATATGTCCTCTATCCCCAAGCCCACTACTTGTTACCTGTTCACTACACACACAAAAAACGTGCTGCACTTATTGATGAAAAAGCTTCGTGTGTCCAGTTCATCTCCCCTGCCAAGTCTTTTGAAATGTGCCTTAGTACCATTAGGTCCACCATCAAAAGTTTTTTTTTTAAATTCCCATTAGGAAGAAAATTACAGCAAATCACATGGCACGATTATTTATGTAGCATATATTTTAAGTATCATGACATGCTGACATCTATTGTCAATGACAAGGATCCTCGCACGACGAGTCTTTTCTAGAGGGGACTGTTTGTCAATTTGGGTACTACATTGAAGTTCTCATCCGCATTTCATCCACAGACTGATGGACAGTCAGAGCAAGCAAATTCAATGGTGTTGGATCTTTTGAAATGCTATGTCTCTGACCATAAGGCCAATGGGAGTAGTACTTACCTTTGGTTGAATTCGCATACAATAATATGGTGCATACTCCCACAGAAAAAGCTTCATTTCAGATTGTTGTTGGAGGGAAGAAAGTTTCGCTTATATTGCACACCAAAGATACGAATTTTAAGGCAGATGAGTTTGTGGAGAACTTGGATGAAACTTACAGGAAAATCGAGCTCGCTCTTCCAAAGACTGAAGAGAATCAGAAAAAGGATGTGGATAAGCATCGTCGGAATTTGCAGTGTTTTTTAAATAAACCATGCCGACTTGCATTAAAGAGAAAAAAGGGGGATATACAAAAAAAAGGCCAAGAGCCCCAAGCCTACGCTTATGCTAGCAGGGCCCAACATCCCAGAGCCTGGGAGTCTCACAATTTATCAGCTACCTCAGCTAAACAGTCCGCCAACAGAGAGTCCATGGACCTACAAATCCTGGCCAAGTCCATTAAGGTAGTCCTACACAACGCCTTAAGAGCCTCGTATAGCCGAAAGGCTTAAGTTGAGCTAGACACACCTGGTTACGCACAGACCAGATTGTCTTTACCACAGCAGCACGGACCAGGGGCCAGTGGGCAGCAAGAGTTGAGGGCAGCCCATGTACATCACCAAGAAACAATAGCTTCCAGTTAGTGCCCAACCGGAACCCAGACATTAGTCCTGATCTCCTAATAGCCCGTTCCACCTTATACCAAAGCGCTCTTGAAGCTGGACCTTGATGAAACAGATGTCGAATAGATTCTATAACTTGACACACAAGGGACAAGTCGGATTGATCACCATCCTCTTCATCAGCTTAGCCAGAACCGGCAGCCAGCTTGAAGCCAATTCCCAGAGAAGGAAGCTGCATGCTCCCACCTTACACCCATTCCAGATCTGTCGAAACATCAATTTCCACCACCTTGGTGAACGCCTGAGCCCCATAATTTCAGATCTACATCGAATTCAGCCTTCTTAAGAAGGCTTCTGTAAATCAATTTAACTGACAGGTTTTTAATACAGGTCTTTGCCACGAACCACTGACTGTCTCCATTTCATGTCCAAAATGCAGTTTTTTTTTTTTCATGAAAAAGACTTCTATTAAGTAAGAACAAAAACCCGCGAGAGCAAGCTCAAAGCGGAATACATCATGAAATCATGAGGATAATAAAAAACCCCCTCAGAGTGAGGTGGAAAGAAACCAAGGCTGAGGCTGAAAGTGCCATCTCAACCCTGTAGTAGATTCAGAGAAGAAAGGAGAATCCTTCCATTCCCTGAAGAAAGAAGCCCTCCTAGCTGAGGCTGCACGGGAGTCCCCCTGCATACCCGTCCATACGGCCATCAGAGTGTGTACGATGTCTGTCCAAATACTAGCCAATGTGTGCGAGGGATGAACCTGAGTACCCTCCATAGCCTCTGTGCATCTGGATCTCCAGATATGCCAGGCTGCTATGCTCGCTATAATCTCCCAAGAAGTATCCACAGAGGCATGTACAGCTGTAAAAGGACGGTGTGGAACCACATCCAACGAGCAGAGCTCAACCCGATGAGCTCAACCCGATGACGTCGAACCATGAATCTGGTAAACGATCCATTATTTTTCATAGAAGAAAAATCTTTCCTTCATTTAGTTTGTAGCTACTACTAAGATCCCCAACAGGCCTCCAGTACCCCTTCAAAGAGGCCCACATCTGAGACCACAGACGGAGACCCTTTCTGTACAAACTCCAAGCATGGACTAAGTCCACCATAGCGAAAGACACCCCATCAGCCGAGACAGCCTTACTCCACCAAATTGATTCCCCAAGCTTGCATCCCCACGTAACCCACCACGCCCTTTCCATTCTAGAAGCTCAATTAGAGCTCTCCAAGCTGAAACCAAACCACTCACCAGGTCCGAACCCAAGATTGTAATTGGAAAGTCTGAAAAGAGTTTCTGATACCAGGGTAGTCCTGGCCACGACCCTACAGCGATCCGTTTTCCATGCTCCGTGAACCAGCACGATATTTCTACCCAGGGAATGTGCTGTACAAACAGCTTTGGGAGCCATTTCCCAATAAAGCAAGATTTCTCGTCAGGTATACCCAGGCCTCCCTGTCATTTATGAAGCTTCTACCATCAAAAGTTAATTAGACCAACATTCGTTTCTTTTTTCTCAATGTTCAATTGTATTAATGTTATTTTACAGAATATCCATGTTTATTGGCATACTTCTTCTTATCCTTGCTGTTTTAGATCGTTTAACTAGGCATTGCAAGGTATGACTTCACTTCTGGTTTAACCTTTCCCAAAAGTGCTTGGGGACTGGGTCTGTTAGAATAGATGCAATTCTGTACTGATTTCTTCTAGTCTCACAGGCCTATAATTCCCACCAATAGATTATTCTCTCTCTTCTGAATATCATACACCTTTGGGTGTTGTTAAAAAGGAACACTTTTGGAAATCTTTATTATCCTCATCATAATATTTCTGATAGAGATCCTAAGATTTAGAAGTGTCCCCCATAGGATACATTATTTGGCTGGAGGCAGTTAATAAGTCCTTTTGAACAGCTTACTTATGGTAAAAAATGTTGTATATCTAAAAAATATAGTCTATAAATGGACCTTGAAATGCCATCAGCAGAAGTGTACGCTGCAAAATCTTTTATTCATTTACACTTATTGGCTGAAAAAAAGAACATACAGCTGAGTATTACCTTTGCAAGTTTCATGACTGTATTAATGGAAACCCTTTGCACATCCGCAATGTTGCTCATAATACCCTTGGAGAGCAAGACAGGAAAAACAATAGCTACAGCAGCTCTAGCGTCAGTCTCTGCTGTGAGATTTGTGTCACCAAGCCTTAATGTGAGAGAGCTCACTGAACGACTAAGACTGGCCCCTGCTGTGCGAACTGTCTCCTTAATATCATCCATTGCACGAAAACAGACCGTCCAGACTTGTTCCAAATATTTCTCCACCTATTCATCAGACAGTCATAAGGACAATTTACGTCAAGCAATCAGCAATTTATTCACCTATTCAGTAGACAATCATAAGGACCATTTACTATCCATCAAGAAATCAGCAAAGATTAACTTGCACGCCATACAGCAATAACAAATTTGAACTTCACGTTTAAAAATTCACCCTCTATTGACTGTATCTTGCAATAGGAAACAGAAATCAAAAGGCAATCTGATGCAATAGCCACCCTCTACATTGCATATTGCCCTGGCTTGCTGTTGCAAGAAACTCCAGAACAATACATTATTGCACATCTTTCACAGAGGCTGCATCATCTTAAGCCTTCAGAGGCCCACAAAAAATAGTGATCGTATCCATAGTAACATTTCTCGATCCAATACAGAACTTGTCCATAGCGTTATGCAATACAGAACATCTTCCTATGTGCCCAAATACCAAAAAAAGGGTTGCAACCGGTTTACCATGTGAGCATTTTCTACAGAAGTTTCATCCTGCACTGTTCTGGGTCAGCTTTTCAGCACACCATTGCATATCAAATCCATACAAAGAGCCCACCTTCTTCAAGACAAAGATATACATATGAAACAAATTCAATGCAGTATCTTATCACAGTTGGTGATGGAATTCTGATCGGTATACTTGATCAGAGGTTCACTTGTGAGAAGTTTAACGATCTCTCCTCACATGACTACCAATCAGAGGTAATCAAACAGACGGCTTGGGAAAGTGTTGGAGAAATACAGTTATCAAAACTCAAAATGAACACAAAATTATTAAATGCTCATTACATGGTTTCATATTTGCTTTAATATATGTCAATGACCAAGTTTTTTTTGCATTAAAGCATTGCATTACCTTGTAAAGAAGTAGGTTGTGATCCTTTGATGTCTAGGCCTATGATTCCTAAATGTATGAGTGTCCTCCTATACATAGTAACCTTAGACACAAAACGTGTGGCACCTCTAGTCCAGATCATCAATGACTTGCCTCATGCCATAGGGGGTGAAAGGCATGAGAGGGTGTAAGCTCTTGTATGGTACATGGGATGTGAGAAGGTATGCGTCCATATGAACTATGTGAGAAGGGTGTTGAACATGAAGAGACGTCAACAGAAACAAGTACACTCAGGTGGATGCCTCCCTCGAACCAATCTACCTCAATTTATGTATCATCTTGCATACAATAACATATTGCATAAAGGAAGGTCAGTTCATGACACTTGATATCAGAGCATAATTGTCTGCCATGCGGTAGCAGCCAAAAAGGAAGTGACAGCAGCATGACAATTGTAGGAAGAAGATACAGCATGAAAGTAGCCTCTGTTCTATCATTTTTTATCTCTCCCTCTCTCTCGCATTTTGCTAGAGACCTCTGACGATGCTGAGAGCTCACCCTACTCCGCCCTACATCTGGACATCATGGATTTTGCAGGCCGTGGGGAAGTCCTTCTGGTTGGGGACTTCAATGCGGGGACAGGTACGTGACAAGTACAGCTTCTTGATTTCTGAGATGATTCTATTTTACTGCCTCACCATTGGCATAGATAACACCTATCATCACATATCCCATACCTCACAAAAGCCAATGCTGCTATCAGCTAAAATCTACTACCAGAGCGATCACATCTATGATACCAAGATATCAAGTCAACATGGTTGTCTCATTCCATAGGGCCTCCTTTTCTTATATTAAGATGGTGAGGGAGAGTTAGGAAGTCACATGATGGAGATGGGAGGCTTGGGCAAAAGTAATTGATCGATCGTAACACTGGAAGAACCCCCAGCATAACTCGCCACGAAAAGACCTGTTGTCGACGAAGAGGGACTTGAAAGCATCATGCTCCAAGTTAATGTTGTTAACAATGAGCAGCCTTCTTTGTGACAGCCTATCATCTGGCATTTCATGAAATGATATCCTCAACCATAGAGGGGCACAATCTGAATGCGTAAAGGCATAATCCACCCACATTTTAGTAGTGACATTATCATAATGTTGAGGGTTAACCTTGTACCAACGATCCAAGCGAGCCTGATAAGAAAATGATGTCTCTTAGACACCAACATATGAGTAATATCAGAAGTATTATCTCCCTGCTGGGAGCATTATTAAAATCTCAACAAATAAAAGCATGTTGTCTCTAGGGATACCGTTGCATATCATCCCAAATCAAACCTCTACTGCAAGACGATTGAGGTGCATAGACCAAGGCAAATTCAAATATCTCTCCATGGATAAGACACTGCATAATAATCCATCGGCCTTGGTTGTCATTGAGGGCAACAACTGGCTCAAGATCATGCTTCACAAAAAGACTACACCCGGGAAAGAGTGATCTCCCACACAGAAGATGTCATACCCAGCAAAATGACCTTGACGTCCTACATACATATGCTGATTATGTTCTTGTAATGCCACTATATGTGGCTGCAAATGATTGAGATGCAAGCTAGATCAAGTCTGCATCTCCACCTCTAGATCCGGGCGTCTAACCTGAGGTGACAAAACTGCCTGTTGAGGAGACAGCAAACCCATAATTTCCTCTTCAAGGAAAAGAGTACAACTTGCTGTCACAGCAGCCCAAGTGATACCAACTCCTGAATTTCCTTCAGGGGTATGACCATTGGAAGATGTACCATTCCATGTGCAAGGAGGTAAATGTCTCCAAGCTGTGACAGTTTTTCTTGGAGTCTGCCAAGCTTCTTGAAAAGTTTTTTCTTTGACTTTGGATTGAGAAGTGGAAGGGATCAAGGTAGAAGCATTCCCAATTTAAAACAATCTGTGCTTTCCCCTTATCTTGGGCTGCAATGACTGGCTTATTGCCTCACACACCACACACACACGTGCTCGCGCACGCACACTCACCCACACATAATAAGAATCTGATTTTCCTTTTCGTTTATAGGTGAGTTCGTACTTACAACTCTTCAGCAGTACATCAGATCAAACTTCTTATACCCAAGTTCATGTGTTAATCATTTTGAGTGTCCATACAAATCACACAAAACATTGTTTCTGCGTGGAATATGCTGCACATTGCAATTATCTATGAATCATAGATTGCATTTCTAATGTTTTGTCAATTCCAACTCCACATTTTTTTTTGCAAAAAGAGACTTCTATTAAGTATTAAAGAAAAACCGTTAGAGCAAGCTCCATACGGGATACATCATGCAATGCACGAAAAGCTCAAGAGCCAAAAAGAAAGGATTGAGGCTGAAAGTGCCATCTCAATCCGGTAGAAGCCTCCGAGAAAAAGGGAGAACCCCTCCAAACTCGAAGAAAAATAGTCCTTCTAGAAGAGGCTGCCCGTGAAGAACCCTGCATGCTAGCCCATATGGCTATCAAAGTGTGAACCGTGTCAGTCCAAATACCCGTGAACACCTGTAATGGGTGTATCTGGGTGCCATCCAAGGCCTCAGTACATCTGGCTCTCCAAATGTGCCAAGAGGAAATGCTAGCCAAAATCTCCCAAGAGGTGTCCACTGAAACATGAGAAGCTCTGAAAGGAGTAAGTGGTACATCCTGTAGAGAGCAGGGCTCTATCATCTGCCGGCGGACCGAGAGTGCCCAAGAAGAAGGCTCACCCTCATAAAACACCTGGGGCCCGGTAAGAGATAACCATGCGACCGAGCCCCAAGTCATAAAGAAAGGGGATGTGTGAAAGATGCTGAGTATCCGAGCAACCCCTTTCCAAACAGTCCTCGCCTGACTGCAGTCCCAAAGGCAATGTCGCACTGACTCCTCTGCAGAGTGACAACGAGGACAAGTGGGATCAGCCCCAAAACGTGATCTCCACAGGTTCACTGCAATCCCTCCATGAATAGAAAGCCAAAAGAAAAGAGCGATCTTTCTATTTCTGAGGGATTTCCAGAGCCTCCTCCAGAAATTTCTACGCAAGTCTGCGGTGATGAAGAAGCTTTCCCAATGGGGGGTTCTGGAGGGAATCCAACCCCTACTGTTCAGCTGAAACCTCCTGGCATTACCAACCGTGAAACGAAAGAAGGGAATCCCCCTCTCTCGGTGCCCATGATCTATCCATTCCCACTCTCCTGGGTCCCACTGCAAGCACCTGATAGGTGCACCTCCATATAACCACAACCTCCAGGATCCCAAGGCCAAGAGCAGAGGGTCGGGGTCTAAGTACCACTGCAGGCCCGCTCCAAGGTCCACAAAACCAGCAATCCTGACAGGCTGAAAGGCAACCTCAAGAAGAATGCCATCCCTGGATGTAGAAAGTAAACCTCCATCCCCAACATCAAATACCAGAGCGTCTTCCCCGAGACCTCGGAGAGCGATCACCTGTAAAGGAACTGATGTCCGCGAAAAAGCTCCCATCCAAGTGGTGGAAGTAATAGGCAGCTCAACTGTCCATTCCACCGGGATGGCTGCATCTATCTGCTGAATCCTGCGTGCTACCCCTCTGAGGTGACTCACGGACTGCAGTCTCTGATCCACAGGTAGCCTGATAAAAGATTTCCAAGTGCCTACTGTGTAGGCGGGGCCTCTCTCCCATTTAGACCACTGCATGTAATGGGAAGTGCCCAATGGTCTGGCATGCTCGTCAAGAACACTATCATTCCAAATGATCGGCTGCCTATCAATCTCTTCGACGGTAGAAGGAGGAATCCTTCGAAGAGTGTTCCTGAAGCTCCCCCAAGCTTTCAGGATGGCAGTCATGAGAGGAGAGGCAGGAGATCTGAGAGGGGCTGATGTGAAAATCCAGCGAGGGCTGTCTACCCAATCATCTCCCAAGGTTGGTGTGCAAGCCTGAATGCGTCCAAAAAAGAAATCCTTCCAAGGTTCCTGCCCAGGCATGAGTCCCCTCACCACCACCTTACAAAGCAATGCCCTGCACTGCAAGTCCGGGTCAATGACATTAAGGCCCCCTTCACATGTAGGGAGAATAATGGTCTCCCAGGCCACCCTTGCTGCAACATCTGCTGTGCCATCCAGTCCACTCCATAAAAAATTCCTGACTGGTCTGATGAGCTGAGTGATGCAATCCCTAGACCGGCACCAGCAAGAACACACGAACCAGGAGGTGGCCAAGAGAACCTGATTCACTACCACAACTCTAGATGCAAGGTCGAGTTTGGCAGAGCTCCAGAATAGGAGCTTTTTCCTTATACTTTCTAGTACTGGGGCAAACTGCTGTGCTGGAGAGATGTCCAATCCTACCTGGCATCCCAAATACCTGATAGGAACACCCCTCTGAATCCAGGAAAAACCAATGTCAACACCCCAGCCTGGAGTGTCCTCATCACTGATCCAAAAGCCAAAGGATTTATGCCAGTTAATGTGTGCCCCTGCAGCTGAGCAAAAAATATCCAAGGCTGTCCGGAAAGAAACAAGTGACTGCAAGGAGGCCTGAATAAAAATAGCAGTGTCATCAGCCAACTCACAGTCAAAAAGCTCCTGCTCCTGTCTCAAGGGCAGTCTCAGCCCAAAAAGCTCAGCCTGAGATCTAAGGAAGATACTCATAGCTTCTGCCACAAAAAGAAAGAGGAAGGGGGCTAAAGGGCATCCCTGACGAACTGATCTGGAAATCTGAAACCTGTCACCCCTTACCCCACCAATCAAAACCTGGCTGTGGGCTGATCTGTAAAGGGAGGCCACACCTCTGATCCAAGCATCTGAAAATCCAAACCGTAGAAGAGTGCCCTCAAGAAAACCCCAATCTACTCTGTCATAGGCTTTCTCGAAGTCCAAGAGTAAAACTGCTAGCCTCTGCCCACTCTGCATAGCCCACTCTGTGGCTTCCCAAAAGGAAAAGATATTATCAAAAATGCTCCTGCCATGCACAAAGCCTGTCTGAGTATCATGGATCAGGTCTGGAAGAAGGGGCTGTAGTCGGATGCTGATCGCCTTGGCAAGGATTTTGTAAAGTGTGCCCAAAAGAGTGATGGGTCTCCAATGGGATACAAAATTCCTGTTGCCACCTTTCGGGATAAGGTGAATGAGTCCCTCGGTCAATGAGTCAGGCATCTCACCCGAGTCCCAAATGCCCTGCAGGGCTGAAGTAATATGATCACCTATCATATCCCAAAAGGCTATAAAAAAAGGAGGAGTAAGACCATCAGAACCAGGGCATTTGCCCTTATGAAGGGCAGAAAGAGCAGCCTTGAATTCTGTGTTGGTAAAGCGTGCATCAAGTGAGCATAACATCTCTGGGGTGACCAACACAGGTAAACTCTGCCAAACTTCACCTCTAGCCGCCTCTCAAGCAAGGTCTGCAAGTGAGCCCTTGCGGCAGCAAGGCGCTCCTGTACCCAAGCATCTGATGGTCGTTTCTGCTCCTCCCTCTGAAGGGCTGCCAATTGCCGGCGGATACCAATCTCTCGCCTGAGTACCTCATCTCGTCGAGCACTAGCAACTGAGTGATAGAAGTCGCTGATACTGTCAAGTGCTGTGGCCACATGTGAAGGACCGGCCACCCCCCCCTGCATATGAGAAACCCAGATCTCCAACACTACCTCTGTGAGAGTCTCATCCATGTATAAGGCGTCTGGGATCCTGATACTGTGAGACCGTCCTCTCAGATGAGGCTCTGAAATGGACAAAATTACCGGAAAATGGTCTGAAGTGGAAACACCGGGTGCAATGCAAACTGTCCCCCCTCTATCAAGAGCCCAGTCATCCACATAGAATCTGTCAATCCGAGCATGGATAGGCATCTGCACCCTATGGTTCGACCATGAAAACAAAAGTGACTGAGACTGAACAAGAAATGCATCATCTGACCAAGCATCTCTGGCACTAAACCTGAACAAGAAGGCATCCCAGGCTGCTCTCTCAAGGGAGTGGATACCACCTTCTCTGCCCCCTTTCTTATCAGAAGGTGCCTCAACCATGTTGAAGTCACCTCCAATAATCCATGAATCCGCAATGTCAGCCCACGAGAGCAACTCTTTCCAAAACAAAACACGGTCCCCTCTGTTGTTTGGAGCATAAAGGTTGAGGAAACCAACCTTACATCCGTCAATCAGAAGTAAAACCCACTGTGCCCTGGAGGGGGTTATGGTACCGTGTCCAATGACCAGAGGGAGAATAGAGTCTGTAACTGAAATGCATGTACCTCCTCTGGTTCCCAAGGCAGGAAGCCAAAAAGTCCGGCCTGAAAGCAGCTTACCTGACTTGGAGCAATCTCTGAAATCCAGTTTGTGTTCCTGAAGAAAAAGAATGTCTAGGGAACCACCTGAAACACCTGGATGGAGCTGATTCCTGATCAGCTATCTGCGACGGCGATGAGGGATGCCGCCCAATCCCTGTATATTCCAACTGGCTATCCTCATCGGCGGGAGGAAGTGGGTTGGAATATCTTACCCGACCTGGTGGCGGAAACAGAAGCCTCTACCGGAGCAGACCTCCTGCCATACACACGAGGTCCGAGGGGAGGAAAATCCACAGGTGAGAGAGAGAATGATCTCTCAACAGGGATGCCGATAACTGGCTCTCCAAAAGTAGAGGGTACAAAATCATCATCTGGGAGGCAAGAGAGGTCCTCCAAAGCGGAAAAAGAGTTCCGCTGAGCCAGTCCTGGGGAGGGGGTACGAAGGATTCCTACCGAAGCAGGAAGAGAAAGTAAAACCCCCTTCCCTCTGTCGAAAGAGGGAGGCACCTGTACTGGATCCTGATCAACAAGTGGTGCAGACGAGGTGCCAACTACCTGCGCTGCTGAGGAAGGTACAGCCTGATCCAAGGGTGGAGTCGAACAAGGCTCCTGAACAGTAGTCTCCTCCTGAGGCTCCAAGGGGGTAGCCTCCGAAGAGGTGGAGGAGTGAACTAGAGTAGAGGGCCTAGCCGCGACCGGAACCCACCGTGGGCCAAAGGTGGGGTGGGGTGCTGAAGGGACTCGAGTAGCCCTAGGAGAGGGGGGAGCCCGAGTCTGAGGCCGTATCCACATTTAGTATCTAAACTGTGTAAATACGTATCAAATTCAGCTAGTTCTCTTTACTACTCACTGCATACACTGCAAGGGACTATAGTGACCATGCACAATGAGTATGCGGGCTGAACCTGATCAACAAGTTTCATGATGCTACCATCATTTCACACTAAGTCCTCTCAAATTTTACATGACAAGAAAGAGCTCATTCTCATGACCAACTGCCTTATTTAAAAGCTGTTCAAAAATTGTACGTGGACAAAGCGGAAAACTCAAAAAGCTGTCACGGAAACAAATTTTCCAAATTAATGCAAGGAACTTCATAATCGTAGAAAGACCACCTCATGAAACCGCCGACCTTGCAGCATATCTGCCAAAGCTAGGCATGATGATTCACGAGATCGCCAAAGCCTAGATCCAACTTGTGATAGTAAATCTTCCATGATATCATCAAAGAATTCATCAACTGTCCTTTTAGGCTCTGAAACAATAGATCTCCATATGTACCCCATGGCATCCTGGCCACAAATATAAAAGATTAGTTGACACAAGGCTGGAAACCGCTATCCAAATCCATCCTATAAAGCACAATACAAAAATTTGACATAATTGCTTCAAGTAGACACTGTACAGCAATCCACAAACACATTTTCGAAGCAGATGTACACCTTACTCCTAGAACACACATAAAAAGACACCAAACCAAACAATCATGCATACACTCATTTACACACACACTAGTTTTTTTGGGTCAAATCTATTTGTCATTATATTACAAGAAACAGTCCCGAAGAAAGGGACTATCAGCTACAAGCATCAGAAGATGTCATTATATGACAAGAAGGCGGTATAACCAAGATCCCCAGCATGTAAGCAATCATAAAGCAATTGTCTCAGAGATGCTCGGAAGAGCTGATATTTGACAAGAGAAGGATCACCAAAGACTAGATGATTACGGTCATTCCATAGAGCCCAAAGAGCCCAATAACAAACCCAGTAAAACACACACACACACCATGCACATGTCGTGTGTCAGTCTAAGGGTACACATATGCACATTTTACACACATACACAATGTGTGTCTATTTCTGTGTGTCTATGCGTGCGTGTGTGCACGTGCGCACACACACACACAGTATGCTCATGTGTGTCAGTCCAAGGGCACAGCCTGCAGGCACATACTCAATGTGTGTCTATTTCTGTGTGTCTATGCGTGCGTGTGTGCATGTGTGTGTGTTTTTTTGGGGGGAGGTTGGGTTGTGCATGTTTTGCATGGGAGATGGGGGGGAGGGGATCCCAAATAGGGGTACACAGCTTTAAAACCATTAGGGCTCTATCAGTTTCTGTTGGGATGGAAACGAGACTCTATATACCTCACCACGCAATGTGGCTGGGACTTTCCCAACAAGCTAAGACACGCCATGAATTGAACAATGGATAACCCTTTGTACACGGATACATATGGCTGTCCACATATCAAACAAAGACCCACATAGACAGCCGGATAGGGGGTTAGGATGAGTGGGAATGCTATTATGCTCGTATCAAGTCATACATTACTATCAGATGCATTCCCAATACATGTAGATTTAGTTTTGGAGCTCAACTGCGGCAAATGTATACATCCCAATGTGCTACTTTCCTCCATGTACATCCAATTATGCCAGGACTTCACGAGGAGGAGGCAGGCATTTCCTTTCCCAGCACCTTACAAGGACATCCAAGGTATATGGAATAGGGAGGAGTCTTATTTCTTGGAGTCAATGCAAGACAATAAATATGCAAGCAGAGATCTTTGACCTACTTCCATAGTCAGACATTTTGATAAGGGAGATGCAGCTCATAGGACATATATGCCAGAAGATACTTGCTAAACATGTGTACTACTCATGAGACCAACATACATACCGAGTTGCAAAGACATCTAGGATCAAAAACATATACATGCCGCCCATAGGGAGGCGTGCATAGTGTAATAGACTATGCATTAAAAATCCCTTGCCTTTACCTCCCAAACCTCCGACTCTCTAGTCCACCCTCTTATGTTAGGAGCTGACCATTCACATTGGTCATTTGACATGACACTAAACCAAACCATCTAGACCACGCTTTTTAGAGTATATTGCAAAAGAATAGAAACAATGCATAAACGCTTTATCATAGGAGAGTTGGGAGTTAAGACATCGACACTTTATCCCATCTTGTTATCTGAAACAGGTACGATACCACTTGAAGGTGAGGCACTATGTTACTATCTGGGATACCTCAACAAGATTAAGAAGATGGATGCACACCGAATACCACACATAGCAATAGAGCCACTAAGATCACGGGCTAGTACAAAGATGGGGAGTAATAGATGGAATTGTGGGGGATAAAAGCGGCTGATATACGAGAAGAATCAGGTGGAATCGGAGACTCGGTGATGCAGAAAATGCTACAAAAGTTATATCAAGACACATGAGCAAAAATATACCTTGTAAGACTATAATATATCCAATCATTCAAATTTAGATTTTCGTTGTTCGGAAGTCCAAATTCCTACAAAGAAAACAAAAGAGAAATAGAAAGAGAAGAAAAATGAGGTAACAAAAAGTTTTTTGAAAACCAAGGAGCAAAAATGCAGTTCTACAAACGGGAAATCAACTTGATGGACAGCTATACAATGCAGAAATATCTCAGGGAGGACATCTCAATATTTAAAAGGCATTTAATTTGCAAGCTAAGAGCCACCTCACATGATCTAGAGCTGGAGAAGGGTAGATGGATGCGGCCCTGGATTCCAAGAGAATCAAGGTTATGCAAAATCTGCCATACAGCAGAGGTAGAAGATGAGCAGCACATGGTATTAAAATCTCGGGCATACGCACACATCAGGTAGAATCATGAAAATAATAGAAGTAATCTGCAAAATCTACTGGAACAGACAGCCCTCAAGTTTGGAAGCTACCTGAAAGAAATCCTGGAGCATCGGGGCAAAGTTTTCAGACTAGCACAAAAAATAGCCCAGTAAATACTCACAATGTAGAAAGATTTTGTGAGAAATTTGTTCAGCAATTGTAATTGATCACTATTCATTTAATAGTGGTCACAAGTCCCATAGATTATGAGGGTCTCAAGGTACAATCATCTCTCTCTCTCTCTCTCTCTCTCTCTCTCTCTCTCTCTCTCGCGAGATAGCACCAGCACCACTACGACGCCCATGGAGGAGGCGATTACCTTTGTGACTACCACCATGGGGGTCCCCGACCATGGCATAGAGGGAGCATGGCGTGTTGGGAGAGATCCCAACCGAGAGCAGCCCCTAGTCATTCGCTTCAGAGATTCACATGCTCGTCTAGCGACACTCCGACACCGAGCCTCTCTACGAGAGCATCCCACCCTATCCATGGACGAGGACTTGAAACCACTACAAATTGAGGAGCGAAGAGTTCTTCTGCAGCAGCGGGATGTTGCCCGCAAGGAGGGGAAATGGGCCGTGGTCCGAGATGGTAGGTTGTTGACCGGCACCCATCGGGCTCCCACCCCCGTACCCCCTAGGGGGACGGGGCCTATGAGACTCAGGTTTTCAAGACCCTAGACTGTACCATTTGGAACTGTAATGCCACCTTATGGTCAGACCCAGGAAACTTCTCGTAGGCTTATACAGAACGAGACATAGTCTTTTACAGGAAGACACACCATAGCCCAGAGCATCCACTACCGATAGTCAGTGGCTACACATGGGGGTCAGCCTTCAGGGATGAGACGAGGGATACAGGAGGAGTCCGAGGATCAGGCGGGGTCACAGTATTGTACAGGTCTTCCCTCGCTGGAGCCATCTCCATTGAGAGGAAGGACGCACACTCCCGATTCATGTGGATCTGGATTCGACGCACAGACACCCGTGACTTTACATTGCAGATTTTTCACGTCGCGGAGAAGTCATCCTTTTAGGAGACTTCAACGCGAGGACCTCAGACAGACAGGCCTTCACTTATGACTTCATGGAGGATCCGGTCATACTCCCAGCATTTCACGATGATAGCCTCTGTCGGACTTCATCAGACTGCACAGTACAGCCCACAGATCAGGGACGTCAGCTACTGGAGCTCCTCACCTCGCACAGTATGGTCATTTATAACGGCTTGTCCAGGTGGCCACAGTCTTCCATGCCTACATTCTCTTCTGCTTCTATGCGTGGTACTAGCGTGATCGACTACATCATAGGTCCCCCGACTCTAGTCCCTTCCATCCATAGCCTTACTGTTAGCCCCTTCATGCCCTCTGCCGACCATGCACTCATCCACTTTACTTTGACTCATGTCTCCCATGACCCACCTCCCCCTCGTTATCACGACCGCCAACCCTACTACGAGGTTCATTTCGACCACCAGTTCGATGATGTATATAGCCAGAACCTCAGCCGCCTACTCCGTCCTCATCTATTAGATGCTCTACCATCCACGCGGGACCGGTGGGAACTTGTATATACTTCACTCGTTTCTGCCGCTCACATGTCGTTCCCTGCCACATGTCATTCGTCTAGTCCCCCACCGGTTGGTCTTGTTCCTTGCAACGGTTGGTATGACAAGGAGTGTAAGGAACTCCGCAGGAAACTTAACCTTGAGACCAAGGAGAAGTCTCCCCTCCTTGCCGAAACCAAGAGAGACTACAAGTGGTTGGTTAGGCGCAAGAAACGCCAACTTCTAGCCCGGAATGAGGAGGAGCTGAGAAGCTTGCTTTTTAGCTCTGACTCCAAGGAATTCTGGAGAAAATTCCTCCGCTCGAAGTCTCAGAGCCCCCTCACAGATCCACGTGTCTAGTCTGCATATACTTCAGCTCTATACGATGTTCCAGATCAGCCAGATATCGATTTATCCCACTCCCCTAGGCCAGCTTCATCTAGTCTCTTCACACCGGAGAGTGTCCGTGCAGCAGTCCACCGATTGAAGAACGGGAGAGCTAAGGATCATGATGGATTGCAAGCGGAGTATGTAATCCATGGGATTGATACCTTAGCTTTTGTTCTCTCCCGTCTCTTCAATGAGTCTGTTTGTACAGGCCTACCACAGTCCTGGTTAGGCAATACCATAGTACCTATCCACAAGTCGGGGGACCCTATGGAGCCGTCGAATTACAGGACCATCATGATTGGCCACGTTATGGCCAAGATCTATGCATCAGTTTTGGAAAGCCGTATAAATGACCATGCCGAGACGACAGGACTCAGAGCCAGAGGACAAGCTGGATTTCGCAGGGATCATTCGACGCTTGACCACATTCTCACACTCAGGGCACTAGTAGAGGAGGCGAAGTCACGAAGGCAACGGCTTTATTGTTGCTTCGTGGACTTCAGAAAGGCATTTGATACAGTTCCGCGATTCAGATTGTTTCAGAGGATTCGCGAGATGGGCTTCAGTGGAGAAACACAGTGGGCTATCATGGCTTTGTATGAGAGGGTCACTGGTCGGGTTCGGACACGTGAGGGGCTCTCAGAGGAGGTATGCAGCACGATTGGGGTAAAGCAGGGTTGCCCGCTCTCTCCTACTCTCTTTGGACTATATATTGATGAGCTAGAGATGTTCGTACAGATGACAGGCGGTGTGGGCTCTACTCTCTCAGGATCCTCCATTCCTATCCTCCTGTATGCGGACGATGTGGTTCTCATTTCCTCTACTACTCAGGGCCTCCAGGCACATATTGAGGCACTCCACAGGTTTTGCCAGGACAGGGGATTGTTTTGGAGCTACTCCCCTTGCATTGGATGCAGCGTTTCAGTCGGTCATGTATTTGCACAGGGTTAGGGAGTTTGGAGACTCAGCAGCAGGCAGAGCTCGGTTGCCATGGTTAGCACTTGCATCTTCTATGGAGTTGGCACGATCTGGGGCCCGATACTGCTGGTACTTCAGACTCACTAGGTGGCTCACATCTCTTGGACTAGACATGGATAGACTGCCTCCCTTGCGATACAGCATAGATGCCCCTCATCTCGAGTTGACTCGCCACGAGCTTAGTCAGGTCACGAGAGCAGACTTGCTGCAGATTCATACGTACCGCACTTGGATTTATCCCACGCAGCTTCCGACGAAGATGGCCACATATCGTGACCACTTCCTTCGGGTCTCAGAGGATGGATTTGTCATTCCACCAAGCTACACAGGTATCCACATGTCCCACTCACTGAGGATTGCCCTTGGCCAGCTTAGAGTCTCTTCGCATCAGCTCCAGATAGAGGCTGGTAGGATGCGACGCATGGAGGATGGACGGCGTCCAGGCCGAGAGACCAGGATCTGCCCTTGTTGCACCATGGGAGAGGTGGAGTCAGAGGAGCACTTCATTTGCAGATGCCCGCTATATTATGAGATCAGAGGGAGATTCCACTGTCTCTTCAAAGATGGCTTTGGACCTCTCTCACGAGTGATGGATTATGAGGATCAGCATTGCCTAGCTCTTTATGTCAGGGAGGCCACTATGCTTCGACGACACTACCTCAGAGACCATCAGCACAGACCGGAGCGTGATAGAGCCCAGCCCGATAGAGCTCAAACACACGCTATACCAGATGACAGGTATCAGGAGGAGCACGAGGAGGTCAGAGCTCACACAGGACACATGCCTCCACCCTGTGGATGTACATATGAGATGGTTTGTAGACGCCGCAGGATCTTGTTACATAGGGGACGTACTCGCCGCTTCATCTCCAGACGATCCAGGATGATGGCAGCTTTTCGGAGGAGACTTACTCATGGAGATCTCGCCCTACCAGCCGCTCACCTCACTTTTGCTCAGATTTGTACTCTCATAGCAGGAGGCAGAGTCGATGGACAAGATTTCCAGTATTATTTTGGTTCTCAGACTCCGTGATACATGGACTTGTATCTTTGCATTAACATATTTTACTCATCCCCCCATTTTGCACCCAGGGGCGGTTTCCTTGCATCTAGCTTACTTTATATTTAGGCTCGGATTTGACATTATGTACTTTCACTTGCATTGTATTGCGTAGCACTTAGATGATATTCGACGATGCCTCTTCTTTGTGGCACGTTGATTTTGTGCTATCTTGTACGCAGAGTTCTTGATGTCCCATGGGCCCATTTTGGCCTTTAGTGGACAATAATACACTTTCTTTCTTTCTTTCTTTCTCTCTCTCTCTCTCTCTCTCTCTCTCTAGCCTAGCTCCCACAGCAGGTCTCGCAACAGCAGGGGGGTCGTCGTCCAACCTAGCCTCAGGCGAGCTGAGCCCCTGGCTCTGTCTGGGGTGTTAGCTTCAACAAAGGGGTCTTGAATTGCACAGATCTTTTCCAGCATCGAGTTCCCGAAGACACAGCTTTTTCCATCGACTCCAGCTAACAAGAAGCCATCCTACACTGCCATGGCATCAACACCTTCTCCTTATGCATTGACTTTTCACAGATTTCAAAGCAAGCTTGATCCACATGAGCGGATCTACTTTCTACAACAAGAACTCAGAGATGCAAAACTCTCCATTGCTTCCCTGGAGAAGACAGTTTCAAAGCTCCGCATTGCTTCCCTGGAGAAGACAGTTTCAAAAATAAAGAATGAAGGCAGACAGGAGGTAATTCAAGAAGTCCTACAGCAATGCAATACTGCAACTCCTACACCACAGCTTGTAGCGAAGGCCCAAGAAATGGTCACCACTCAGCTCAAATCCATCGGACAGGAAATTACAGCAACAATACATAACAAGATTGACAAATGTGATGTTTATACAGAGGTAAGAGAGCAGCAAGTCATAGCAAGAAACAATAAGATTTTACATATTGGGGGATTGCAAGATAGTTGCCTTAGCTATTTTGAAATGGAAGAGGAAGAGGAATGCATTGATGAGGAAAAGATTATCCAACTCAAGAAGGCAGTGCCACAAATCGGCTGGGATGAAAATGACATAAGTCTTATCACTTGAAAGGGAAACCAAGCACAGATTTCTTTCAAAGAAAGGATTTTAACAACTAAGATCCTTAGACAAACCAACAAGCTCAAGGGTACTAGGATTTGGATATCTGAAGAGCTCACTCCGACCCAACTCAAACAAAGGGAAAATGAGCTTATCAAAGTGAAAGAAGCAAAGAAAGAAGGTAAATGGGTGGTTTATCGAGACAAGCAAGCACTCATTAGAGATTTCAAACCTAAATCCAAAGACTCTCGTTCTTAAACTGATGTTATTCAGACCACCCTTAATATAGTACTTGAATGTAGTTATCCTATAATAATTTGGGGCTGAGCTGCTATACTCCCCCCAAGACTCTCAGTCTCTAACTAATGTTGATGATTTTGGTGTGCATTTTGTCCCATAGACCCGTGAGGTCTCCTGTGGACGTCTCTCCTACAGGTTGAGGAGCGCAAGGCGCTCATGCCTCAGAGAGATGCAGCCCGAGCTCAGGGCAAGTGGGCAGTGATCAGGGATGGCAGACTCATCACAGGCACTTTGAGGCGTGCTCCCACAGTGCTTAGAGATGACAGACCAGCAGATATAGCCCCACCTCCACCTCCTGCTACAACCGCTTGATGGGACAGGGCCCATGGGACACACCACCCGTCAGATAGTCTACGCATCGCTGTATGGAACTGCAATGGTTCTTTTACAGCACAGCCAGGCAATCTACGGGGGCATTCTTTGGGAGAGATATCATCTTTTTCACGGAGACACACGAGAGTCCAGAGAGACCTTTGCCACGAGTGACAGGGTATACATGGAGATCTGCCTTCAGGCAGCACACCCGAACATTTGGAGTGAGAGGATCTGGAGGAGTGGCCATTTTGTACAGAGAGCATCTCGATCGGATCATCACAGTGGAGAGAGCGGATTCACATGCCCGATTCTTGTGGGTACGCATCTGCCGCAGAGCCCCTCAGCGAGATCTTTTTATTGCAGTTTGCTACTTCCCCCCGGCGCAGTCGATCTATTCTTCCACTGGACCAGGCCAGTCCATATTTAAGGATCTCTCAGCGGACATTGCAGATTTTTCACATCGCGGAGAAGTCATTCTTTTAGGAGACTTCAACGCGAGGACCTCAGACAGACAGGCCTTCACTTATGACTTCATGGAGGATCCGGTCATACTCCCAGCATTTCACGATGATAGCCTCTGTCGGACTTCATCAGACTGCACAGTACAGCCCACAGATCAGGGACGTCAGCTACTGGAGCTCCTCACCTCGCACAGTATGGTCATTTATAACGGCTTGTCCAGGTGGCCACAGTCTTCCATGCCTACATTCTCTTCTGCTTCTGGGCGTGGTACTAGCGTGATCGACTACATCATAGGTCCCCCGACTCTAGTCCCTTCCATCCATAGCCTTACTGTTAGCCCCTTCATGCCCTCTGCCGACCATGCACTCATCCACTTTACTTTGACTAATGTCTCCCATGACCCACCCCCCCCTCGTTATCATGACCGCCAACCCTATTATGAGGTTCATTTCGACCACCAGTTCGATGATGTATATAGCCAGAACCTCAGCCGCCTACTCCGTCCTCATCTATTAGATGCTCTACCATCCACGCAGGACCGGTGGGAACTTGTACATACTTCACTCGTTTCTGCCGCTCACATGTCGTTCCCTGCCACATGTCATTCGTCTAGTCCCCCACCGGTTGGTCTTGTTCCTTGCAACGGTTGGTATGACGAGGAGTGTAAGGAACTCCGCAGGAAACTTCACCTTGAGACCAAGGAGAAGTCTCCCCTCCTTGCCGAAACCAAGAGAGACTACAAGTGGTTGGTTAGGCGCAAGAAACGCCAATTTCTAGCCCGGAATGAGGAGGAGCTGAGAAGCTTGCTTTTCAGCTGTGACTCCAAGGAATTCTGGAGAAAATTCCTCCGCTCGAAGTCTCAGAGCCCCCTCACAGATCCACGTGTCTGGTCTGCATACACTTCAGCTCTATACGATGTTCCAGATCAGCCAGCCATCGATTTATCCCATTCCCCTAGGCCAGCTTCATCTAGTCTCTTCACACCAGAGAGTGTCCGTGCAGCAGTCCACCGATTGAAGAACGGGAGAGCTAAGGATCATGATGGATTGCAAGCGGAGTATGTAATCCATGGGATTGATGCCTTAGATTTTGTTCTTTCCCGTCTCGTCAATGAGTCTGTTTGTACACGCCTACCACAGTCCTAGTTAGGCAATACCATAGTACCTATCCACAAGTCGGGGGACCCTATGGAGCCGTAAGCTGTATAAATGACCATGCCGAGATGACAGGACTCAGAGCCAGAGGGCAGGCTGGATTTCGCAGGGATCATTCGACACTTGACCACATCCTCACACTCAGGGCACTGGTAGAGGAGGCGAAGTCACGAAGGCAACGGCTTTATTGTTGCTTCGTGGACTTCAGGAAGGCATTTGACACAGTTCCGTGATTCAGATTGTTTCAGAGGATTCGCTAGATGGGCTTCAGTGGAGAGATACAGTGGGCTATCATGGCTTTGTATGAGAGGGTCACTGGTCGGGTTCGGACACGTGAGGGGCTCTCAGAGGAGGTATGCAGCACGATTGGGGTGAAGCAGGGTTGCCCGCTCTCTCCTACTCTCTTTGGATTATATATTGATGAGCTAGAGATGTTTATACAGATGACAGGCGGTGTGGGCTCTACTCTCTCAGGATCCTCCATTCCTATCCTCCTGTATGCGGACGATGTGGTTCTCATTTCCTCTACTGCGCAGGGCCTCCAGGCACATATTGAGGCACTCCACAGGTTTTGCCAGGACAGGGGGTTGACCGTAAACCTTGGCAAGACCAAGGTTATGGTTTTCAACACCTCTGATCGTATTTATAGCACGGATGAGTTTTGCTTCACATATGACGGACAGCCCATTGAGCTTGTTAGAGAGTACATTTATTTGGGGGCAGTTTTCAGGGGACCGGTTTTCACCATGACATATGCAGCGCGAGATAGGATTAGTAAAGGGTATGCTTCGTTGGCTCATCTTGAGCGTCAGTGTTTTCAGTCCCACTTTCAGCATCCCGATACGAAATCCTTGCTTTTTGATACATTGGTGAGACCAGCTGCGATGTATGCAGCTCCTTTCTGGGCAGGAGACCTCGGCGCTGCAGATTGGAGACGAGTAGAGAGGTTACAGATCATCATGTTCTCTCGGCTCATTAGGGCCAAGGCTACAGTTCCGCACGAGATCATGCTAGCAGAGTTTGGAGCTACTCCCCTTGCATTGGATGCAGCGTTTCAGTCGGTCATGTATTTGCATAGGGTTAGGGAGTTTGGAGACTCAGCAGCAGGCAGAGCTCGGTTGCCATGGTTAGCACTTGCATCTTCTATGGAGTTGGCACGATCTGGGGCCCGATACTGCTGGTACTTCAGACTCACTAGGTGGCTCACATCTCTTGGACTAGACATGGATAGACTGCCTCCCTTCCGATACAGCATAGATGCCCCTCATCTCGAGTTGACTCGCCACGAGCTTAGCCAGGTCACGAGAGCAGACTTGTTGCAGCTTCATACGTATCGCACTTGGATTTATCCCACGCAGCTTCCGACGAAGATGGCCACATATCGTGACCACTTCCTTCGGATCTCAGAGGATGGATTTGTCATTCCACCAGGCTATACAGGTATCCACATGTCCCACTCACTGAGGATTGCCCTTGGCCAGCTTAGAGTCTCTTCGCATCAACTCGAGATAGAGGCTGGTAGGATGCGACGCATGGAGGATGGACGGCGACCAGGCCGAGAGACCAGGATCTGCCCTTGTTGCACCATGGGAGAGGTGGAGTCAGAGGAGCACTTCATTTGCAGATGCCCGCTATATTATGAGCTCAGAGGTAGATTCCACTGTCTCTTCACGGATGGCTTTGGACCTCTCTCACGAGTGATGGACTACGAGGATCAGCATTGCCTAGCTCTTTATGTCAGGGAGGCCACTATGCTTCGACGAGACTACCTCAGAGACCGTCAGCACAGACCGGAGCGTGATAGAGCCCAGCCTGATAGAGCTCAGGCACACGCTATACCAGAGGACAGAGACCAGGAGGAGCACGAGGAGGTCAGAGCTCACACAGGACACATGCCTCCACCCTGTGGATGTACATATGAGATGGTTTGTAGACGCCGCAGGATCTTGTTACATAGGGGACGTACTCGTCGCTTCATCTCCAGACGATCCAGGATGATGGCAGCTTTTCGGAGGAGACTTACTCATGGAGATCTCGCCCCACCAGCCGCTCACCTCACCTTTGCTCAGATTTGTACTCTCATAGCAGGAGGCAGAGTCGATGGACAGGATTTCCAGTATTATTTTGGTTCTCAGACTCCGTGACACCTGGACTTGTATCTTTGCATTGGCATATTGTACTCATCCCCCCATTTTGCACCCAGGGGCGGTTTCCTTGCATCTAGTTTACTTTGTATTTAGGCTCAAATTTGACATTATGTACTTTCACTTGCATTGTATTGCGTAGCACTTAGATGATATTCGACGATGCCTCTTCTTTGTGGCACGTTGATTTTGTGCTATCTTGTATGCAGAGTTCTTGATGTCCCATGGGCCCATTTTGGCCTTTAGTGGACAATAATACACTTTCTTTCTCTCTCTCTCTCTCTCTCTCTCTCTCTCTCTCTCTCTCATTTAGCACTTTAGCTTTCAGCAAGGGCCTTAGTGAGCCCTTCGCTTCAGCCCATAACGGCTTGTATGAGTTTGTACTTTGTCTCGTAGGCCCACGAGGCGGCCTGCAAACGTTAATATCTCTCTCTCTCTCTCTCTCTCTCTCGCACACGCGCGCACGTACAACCTACACAAAGGAGCACTTTAGCTTTCAGCAAGGGCATTAGTGAGCCCTTCGCTTCAGCCCATAGCGGCTTGTGTGAGTTACTTTCGGTTTTGTACTTTGTCTTGTAGGCCCGCGAGGCAGCCTGCAAACGTTAATACATCTCTCTCTCTCTCTCTCTCTCTCTCTCTCTCTCTCTCGCGTGCGTACAACCTACACAAAGGAGCCAAGGATGCCAACAACAATTCTCAGATATGTTCTAAAGACACCAAGACTCCCGATGGGACCCGAGTTGGGCCTTGGCTTAGCTGAGACTACTCTTGACAAACTTAAGACAAGACACGGCATCACATGAGCTACTCCTGACATATATGTTTCTTCCACTTCATGTTGTCCCTAGTTTCATCTTATCAATAGTTTCTTGAAGGTATGATAGACGCTTCTATTGGCACAAAATGCACCGCGTGGCAACAAAGGGTGGGCCAAGTACGGGGGGATCCCACTCCCCCCGCCTCCTAGCCAAGGAAAGGCCTCTCTCTCCTCCCAAAAAATACTAGAAGGGATGAAAGAGAGAGGGGGAAATGAGGCCATATACAAGGCGGACGTCGCAACATCTCCGCCGGTGCATTGCACACGTCCACAGTCCAGAAACCACATTGTTTCCACGTGTCCTGCACACGACAGACTGCGAAGAAAACTCTACCTGCTTTGATACCATATTGGCGCAGAATGCACCACGTGGCAGCACAAGGTGCGCCGAGTATAAGGGTCCCCCCCCCCCCCCACCTCATAGCCATGCAAATGCCTCTCTCTCCTTCCAAAAATACGGGATTGATTATAGAGAGAGGGGGAGATGAGGCCATATATACAAGGCCCTCAAACTTTCACACATGTATCTTGCCACGTGTCACAGCCGCGAGCCTCCTCGTGAGAAACCACGCTCCACTCAAGCAACAACATCTAGTTCCTCGAGGTATACTCTCATGTTGCTTTTTAGTTCCTTTCATCTCCTAATCTTTTCTGGCCTTCCGCAAATGCTAATCCCTCCCTCCCTCCCTCCCCCCTTCCCTCCCTACCTCCCTCCCTCCCTCTCTCTCTCTCTCTCTCTCTCTCTCTCACTCAGGAGTGTCATTGAGGAGGCCAGATCACGGAAGGAGAGGGTATACTGTTGCTTTGTGGATTTCCGCAAAGCCTTTGACACAGTACCTTGAGCTCGTCTTAACACACGCCTACAGACACTGGGATTTGATCAGGACATCATCTGGGCCGTCATGGCACTGTATGTGAGTGTCTCAGGCCGAGTTCGTACAGGCGCAGGTTGGACAGATGAGATCCTGAGTACCATAGGAGTCAAACAGGGTTGTCCCTTATCACCGACCCTGTTTGGCCTCTACATCGATAAGCTTGAGACTTTCATGGGGACGTTCGGAGGGACCGGTTGCTCACTTGCCGGGATCATCATCAGGATTCTTCTTTATGCAGATGACGTGGTACTCTTGTCGTCCACACCCGAGGGGCTCCAGCGACACCTGGATGCACTGCAGGCTTTTTGTTTATCCCATGATTTGGAGGTCAACCTTGGCAAGACCAAGGTCATGATCTTTAACACCTCTCGAGCAAACATGCAACGGAAGCAGTTTACTTTTACTTTCGGTGGGTCACCAGTTGAGATCGTATCCTCATACACTTACTTGGGGGTCATCTTCTCCGGCCCGATCTTCACGATGAGACCAGCGATGCAGGCCAGACTGAGCAGGGGATACGCCTCACTGGCTCGGCTAGAGAGACAGTTCTTTCACTCCCACTTCTAGGACCCTCGGACCAAGGCTCTTCTCTTCGACTCCTTGGTCCGACCAGCCGGCATGTATTGTAGCCCTTGTTGGGGGCCTGACATCTCAGAGATAGAGTGGACACGGGTGGAGCGCTTGCAGATCCTCATGCTCTCCCGGATGATCCACGGGAAACTGTCTGTACCACATCACATCATTCAGGCCAAGTTTGGTGCTTCTCCACTCCAGCTCGATGCAGCCTTTCAAACCATCACATATCTACACCGGGTTAGATCACATGGGGACTGCACATCAGGGAGACAGAGGTTGCCGTGGTTGGCTCTCGATTCCTCCATGAGGTTGGGAGCAGAGGGAGACCAGCGATGCTTGTATGCACGGACTCACAAATGGTTTGTGAGACTAGGGTTCCACATCGATAGGATACCTCCTTTTCAGTACAGTTTAGATGCCCCTCCGGTACTCCCACCCACCATCCCGATTGGGCCACATACCAACCAGGTCATTCGAGAGGATCTCCTGCAGCTACACACCTTTAGGACCTGGTTGGAGCCGAGGGATCTTCCAGTGAAGCTGATTTTCTACAGAGATTACTGTCTTCGCATTTCGGAGGAGGGATTCATCACACCACCGGGGTACACTGAGCTTCATATGCCTCACTCACTACGGATCTCCATCGGACACTTTCAAGTATCATCACACCGCCTCCGCATAGAGAGCGGCAGAGCAGAGGGGATCCCCAAGGAGCATCACATATGCATATTGTGCGACTGTCAGGAGGTTGAGTCGGAGGAGCATTTTATTTTCAGGTGCCCAGTGTACTACGAGATCCGAGGTCGCTACCACTGCCTCTTCAGAGACAGCTCCGGGCTCCTTTCGAGATTTCTCGCCTACCCAGATCAGAGATGCCTCGCGGCCTTCATTCACGAGGGAATCCGACATAGAGAGTACTTACTCAGGCGACGGGGCTTGGTCACATCATCAAACACCTCTCAAAGCAGGATCACAGAGTTCTTCCCATCGAGTGACATTGATCGTCCAGTCTCTAGCCGCCGACGTGACAGAGACCCCGACGATCGCAGCACGACACACGAGACATCGAGGGGACACACAGATCACTCTGGGGGACCTCCCGTCATTGTTTAGACCCGGGATACGTCCCACGGAAGTCACGGTGGCTCTGGTTTTGCGTCGAGCCTTGTCCAGGAGACCGAGATGCACGGCACCCCTTGACGGGCACCAGCGTCCCATCACCAGCTATGCACCAGCCAGGGGGACATGACATACAGAGGATTCCGCTCCGCTCCACCTGTCCTTTTCTTTTCATTGTTACATCCAGATGTATTTGATTATGTATAATTAGACTTAGGATTCAGCATGAGTGATGATGCTCGTTTCAGTAGCTCCACCCTTACTGTGATTTGTATCAGGTTTTCTTTCAGTCTCATAGTCCCATCGGTCTTCCGAAGACTCTAATAAAATTTCTCTCTCTCTCTCTCTCTCTCTCTCTCTCTCTCTCTCTCTCTCTCTCTCTCAGTTGCACACAGACAATAGTTTACTTTTGACGGAGCACTAGTTGAGATCGTTTCATCATACACATACTTGGGAGTTGGGAGTTCTCTTTTCAGGACCTATCTTCACCATGAGACCGGCAATGCAGGCCCGCCTAAGTGAGGTTACGCTTACCTGGCCCGACTGGAGAGACAGTGCTTCCACTCGCATTTTTAGGACCCGCAAACTAAGGTCTCCTTTTCAACTCCTTGGTCCGACCTGCGGCCATGTATGGTAGCACTTGCTAGGGACCAAACCTCTCCAACACAGAGTGGACTCGAGTGGAGAGATTACAGGTTCTCATACTCTCACGTATGATACACAACAACCCATCTATCCCTCATCAAATCATCCAAGTTGAGTTTGGGGTATCTCCTCTGCACTTAGATGCGGCATTCCATACTATCACTTATCTCTACCGAGTGTGCGCGTACAGCTCATGTACCACAGGGCGACGCAGGCTACCTTGGTTGGCACTAGCATCTTCTATGGCACTAGCGGCTCAGGGTGATCAGAGATGTTGGTACGCACACACCTGCGGGTGGTTTGAGAGATTGGGTTTTTATATAGACAGGCTGCCACCCTTCCAGTACCGCATTGACGCTCCATTGGTCCCACTTTGGGGCAACGATTCAACCCAATCCTCCGAGAGGATCTTCTACAGCTACACACATTCAGGATCTGGCTAGCATAGGCGGAGCTCCCTGTGAAGCTCAGTTTCTATCCAAACCACTGCTTGCACATTTCAGCAGAGGGTTTCATCATCCCACCAGGGTACACCTAGATCCATCTACCACATTCACTCAGGATTCCCCTTGGGCAGTTACGTGTGTCATCGCACCGACTCTGTATCGAGAGCGGCGCGCAAAAGGGATACCCAAGAAGAGTCGTATCTGCACATTGTGTGAGCACCATGAGGTGGAGGCAAAGGAGCACTTTCTTTTCCGTTGCCCAATCTGCCATGAGATTCATGGACGATACCATTGCCTTTTCAAAGACGGGTTCGAGCGCCTGTCCAGACTCCTCCTATACCCAAACCAGGGATGCCTAGCAGCTTTTATTCACGAGGCGGTCCGACACAGAGATCGTCTCATCAGATCGAGGAGACACGAGTAGGGGACCGCCGTGCTCGGCCCAACCCAGAGTACAATCACAGAGTTCTTCTAGGCAGAGCAGGTTGCTGTCTCAGTCACGGTTACCACAAGAGGCAGAGACCCTGAGACACAACAGACCATGCAGAGGGTAGACGCATATATCACACTCACCGACATCTCCTCTCTCTTCAGACCTGGGGTGCAGCTGACCGGGGTTACAGTGGTGCTCGTTAGACGACGGATAGCGGCCAGGAGGGCACGACAGGTTACTCATCTAGATAGCAGATAACGATCCGTTATGGGCTTCTTGCCTGCACTGCCTAGTCCGCCATTGGGTGTATCTTGATGTTCTATATGCCTATTCTATTTTATTGGATCAGACTATGTCTCCACATGAGGATAGTGATGCCTAGATGGCTGCATAGGTTTGTAGTGGACATGTACTATTATATCACCGACTATGTCTACACACTTTTCTAGCATGGGTTAGGATGCTCGCTTAGTAGCTCCATCCTTTTGCTCATTGTATCAGGTTTTTCTTCAGTCTCATAGACCCATCGGTCTTTAGCAAACTTTGATAAACTCTCTCTCTCTCTCTCTCTCTCTCTCTCTCTCTCTCTCCCTCTCCCTCTCTCTCTCTCTCTCTCCTCGCTGCCCCTCCACCTACCCTCCCTCCCCTAGCTGCTCTGTGCTTGGCACCCCGGAGGCCTATAACAAAGATTTCATCCAGTTGTGGAGTCCCGGAGTAGCTCAAACATGTGCAAATTTCTGAAAACAACTTGTCTAGTGACACTAGAGTGGATATGGGACAAAGAAAGCAAATCCGCCCGCCTGGAAATAAATCGAGTTGCGTGGAAGCTCCAAACTACCTGAAAAGTGTGATTTTCATAGGCCCTTGGTCTAGAAGACTCCTAGAAGAACTGTGAATCAGATTTGGGGCTCTGGGAAGGCATGAACAGCAGGCATGCAGCAAAAACGAACTGATATGGAGGCTCTGGCACAAACACGAGTTCGTTTTTGAGCTTCTGGCAGCCCACCAACAGCCCACATACTACCCTCGGCACAAACACGAGTTCGTTTTTGAGCTTCTGGCAGCCCACCAACAGCCCACATACTACCTTGGTAGCCGAAAATCAGCAAGATGATGTGATAGATAGCCCTGGAGCACTTTCCCAACATGTGACTTGCCTCTCCTTGTTCTTCAGTGGTCCAAAAACAAGCCTCAAAGTAAATTTTGACTTTTTTCCTTGTCCCACAGCTTGTCTCACAAGCCAGCTTGCCAAACGTGGCTCCTGGAGCTATTTTTAGCTAGAGGGATTTTTACCCCTCTCTACCTTCAGTTCCTTTGCCTAGGCCCATGGAATTAATTGCACAGAAGTGTCCTACCCTCTTGAAACACAGCAAACGAGGACGTTGCTAGTCCAAAACAGCAAGCACAAAATCAGAAAAATCACAAGTATCCAGAAGTCTTGCTACAGATATACCATCAGCAAGCGGTACCTTGGATGAGACCAACAATGTCACCAAGCGACTAGATATCATGTGCACTTTGAACCAAGGGAGTGGAGGTGCTACCCCCCTCTTGAGCATCAAGCAATGCTCCAGCCACATGATCTACTAAGCCTGAAAGCTACAACCGAAGTCGGCTCAAACTGAAAAGTAGAGTCACATCAACTGAGGTGAATCTGCCACTTCACCCACCTCCATCCACTCATCCAAATAGCGAACAAGGAAACTCTACCACTGTGTGCCAATAATTGTTATTGAATCAAGATCTCGTCATGTTCCTCTGTCTCTGGTTGTTCCTCATCAGGCATATACTTTGGCACATACTGTGCTTTCACTGCACAGCATCTTGGCTGAATTTCTCTTAGCAGCTACAGGCCTCACCTCTTGAGAGAGATGGTGATATCCCTAATCCCAGCATCATCCACAACAACCACAGGTCTCACCCCCTTGAGAAAGTTGGTGATGTACCATCAATGGAACCACTCAAACGGGCCTTTTAGAACTGCAAAGGACAATGAGCAGATAATAACCAGCAAATACTTAATTTCCAACCGTTAAGAAATTCCCACAGCAAACCTAAAACAACTTAGAACACAACACCCAAGAGCTAGATTGCCCTTGTCCTGCACCAAACACCACATTGGCCCTAAACTTAGCGCCCCTTTCGGTATTTCTTTATCATTTATTCAGAAGGCATCCAAATACAAGAAAAGCACTGTCATGCTGCATCAGCCCAAAATCAGCGAGCCAAATAATCCATTCACAGGCACTTCCATCTTGCTATGCATCATTTCAATCTCAGAAAGGCATGCTAGTCCAATGCAATATCCCATGGTAGTCGTTCTTCCGATTCTGGTTGATAGTTCTAAACTGGCAACTTTGATACCCTTCAAGGGAATCCTAGCAGGAATGAAATCAACCAAGCCTGTCCTGCCAGCTCTGATACCCTTCAAGGGAGTCCTGGCAGGACAAAGACCAACAAAACAACCAACCATAGCTATTCCTGACACACAGAAAGGCAAGCTACAACAAAGGAATAGGATCGGACGGTTCTAGGAACCCTGAAACAGCAACAAGCAAAAAGGTGAATCCATCTGGAGCAATTCTCAAGCAGCCTGGCAGTTGAAATCAGCAGCAATAGACCTGGAAGAGGTGAAAAACAGCAAAAATGATTTCCTTATGGAACCTGGCAGTCCAATCCTAAAAGGCAAAATGGATTTGGTACCAACCTGGCACTCCAAAATCCTGCAACAAAGATTTCATCCAATTATGGAGCTCGGAGCAGCTCAAACAAGTGTGAATTTCTGAAAACGACTTGTCTGGTGACACTAGAGTGGATCTAGAACAGAGAAATCTGGCAGCCCTGGAAAGCCTCTGGCAAGTGCGACTCAGTGCTCGCCTGGAAATAAATCGAGTTGCCTAGAATCTTCAAACTGCCTAGAAAAGTGTGAATTTGATAGGCGCTTGTCTTGGAAGGATCCTGGAAGAAGTGTGAATCAGATTTGGCGCTCTGGGAAGGCATGAACAGCAAGCATGCAGCAAAACGAACTGATATGGAGACTCTGGCACAAAAACGAGTTCGTTTTTGAGCTTCTGGCAGACCACCAACAACCCACAGACTACCCTGGTAGTCAAAAATCAGCAAGGCAGTGTGATAGAATAGCCCTGGAGCACTTTCCCAGCGTGTGACTTGTCTCTTCCTGTTTTTCTGTGGTCCAAAAACAAGCCTCAAAGAAAATTTCGACTTTTTGCCTTGTCCCACAAGCCAACTTGCCAAACGTGGCTCCTGGAGCTCTTTTTAGCTAGAGGGATTCTTACCCCTCTCTAACCTTCAGTTCCTTTGCCTTGGCCCATGGAATTTACTACCTTGAAGTGTCCTTTACAATTTTAATCAGTTTGAGGCCAAGTCAGCCTTGTGAATTCGAAATTCACATCCCCGTGACACAACCTATAAAATCATGTCGTGAACTGATATACGATGGCATCCGGCAATTCAGCCTAGGACAGGAGAAACCCGATGGCAATGCAAGGGAGCCATGAAGACACATGGGGAAAGCATAGAAATCTATCCAACCTCTTGGGGGGAGCAGCAAGTAAGGCCGCCAATAAATTTTGATGCACTTCAAGAAAGTCGGTTTTGCTTTAGTGCAGAAAATTGAAGGCCTCGGAGCCACAAATGTCGCACTGATAAGCTGAAGCAAGGAGGGAGAATGCAAGAAACCAAAGGAGAAGGAGATGGCCAGCATGAGGAAGAAGATGCACTACATAGAGCGAGAGTTGAAAAAGAATAAGGAGATGAGAGAGCCTCCTAGAGATGCGTCAAATGTATGCAAGGAAGTGGAGGAATTAAGTCGAGTTTGTGGGATCTCCACTCTATTCCAACATTCCTTGGCAAGCCCTAGAAGCCAACCTGGTGCCCACACGTACACACATACTTTTTTTTTTTAATAGTGAAATTACACGTACTTTTTTTTTTTGGGTAAAATCCAGTGCATTGTATTTATATTCTCATAAATTTACAAGATGGGAAGTGTCCAAAATGGAGAGTATCCCAAAGATCAGAAGCATAAAAAGAAAAGCTCTATGCAAGAAGCATGTAGATCACCCTCATGGCAGGCATCATATAAGGATTGCTGCAATGAGGCTCGGAAAGATTCATATGACTTGTGAATCTGCCGGCCCAAGTATGCTAAATTATGCTCATTCCAGATTGTCCAAAGAGCCCAATATCTCACCCATGAGAGAAATAGTGAGTATTGAGACAAAGACCTCATAAATCTGCCAAATAACCAAAAATGTTTCCCAAATCTGTGACTCGGGAAACGGAGCCGAAGATGATCTGAAATTTTCCCAAGGAGGTCCCTAGAAGACGGGCAGTGCCAAAGCAAATGAGCGACAGTCTCTGAAGGAGCCTGACACCGTAAACATGTGGATGGTGCAATGTGACGTTTGGCAAGTGTGATTCCCACTGACAATGTGCCAGTCATGCATCTCCAAAGAAAAAGTCTTTGTTTCAAAGGCATTTTACACCTCCATAATATTCGGACATTCTTCCGCCACCATGAGAGGGGCTTCCTGATATGCCACAAAGTATAAGCATATTGCTGAATCCATGAAGCAGGCTGAAGAAGCTTGTAGGCTTTGATGGAGGTCAAAGCAGGCAAAGGAACAGGATGAGAGCATGTAGCAGAGGGTTGTAATTGCCAATCCATAAGCCTGTTTGTGTCAGCCACAGGACGAACAGGTAGAAGAGGATGTAACAGATCAGCAATTTTCTTCCATATCGACCTATGATGCATTCCCAATGCATAGGAGGCAGTGGCCTGAGGAAAAGATAAGACATAACCCTGATCATCTACCACATCATTGATGTATCTAATTCCCAATTTCATGAGATTATATGCCCGAACAGGTTCCTGTAAAGCAAGTGAAATGTCAAAGATGGCACTCCAATGAAGACTTTCTTTCCTCATTGAGTTTGTCCCCGAGCAATTATCACGAGCCCATTTGACCTTGGAAAGTACTTGTTTCCAGTCAAGTATCAGAGCAGTAGAGAAAGGGCAGCCAGGAATCTTCCCTACAAATCTCCCAATGACAACCTCCCAATGATCAGTAGTCCAATGGCCATAAGCAGATGTCCTTATGTTGACACACATGGATGCTATCATACAAGTCCATGGCTGTTGTTGACGGAAAAAAGTATGGAGCATAGTCGCCTTCCTCGCAAGTACATGATATCTTATATTGAGAACATTGAGTCCCCCATGCATCCTAGGAGAGCACACCATTTCCATCTTCATTAGTCTCAATGCTTTCACAGCAGTTTTTGTCCTCCATAACAGCTCCATAGCTTGAGACATAAAGGTTGAAATATCTCTGGAGGACCAATGTAGCAAAGGCAAAAAGAACTGAACATAGGACATAACAATGGACTGTACTATTCTGAGCCTGACATGAAGTGGCCAAGTAGAAATTTTCCAATATTCCAGTTTATGTTTAAGTCTTTGGAAGATCCATTTTAACTGCTGCTTCCTGGTGATATGCCATCCTATAGGATATCCCAAATGTCTGACTACATCTTTGAAATGTACTACCTGACCTGGCCAGAGAATAGAATGCCAGTCACATTGTTTCAGGGGAAGCAATTTAGATTTGTCAAAGTTGACATGCAATCCCGCTGCTAATCCATACAATGATAGTGTGGTCATTAGCATGCGAACTTCCCGGGGAGAGTTCTGTGGCATAAGGAAGGAATCATCAGCATATGCTTGTGCCAAAAAAGATGCAGCCCCAGGGATTGTAAGACCAGTCATCTGTCCTGTGTTTGTAAGATGATCAAGATACATCAAGAGGGGATAGGTCGCATTGGCATAGAAGAGAGCACTAAGAGGGCAGCCCTGTCTAACTGATCTACCCAATGTCCATGACCGAGATAGATGACCCCCAAGAATGCACCGAGAAGTAGAGCCAGAATAAAGCCAATAAATTGCATTTGCTATCTTGGGACCAAAGCCCAACTTTGTCATGATTTGAGAGATAAAATCCCATTGAACAGTGTCAAATGCCTTAGTGATATCTACCTGCAATATGAGCACATCTTGATGCGAGTACTTAGCATATTCAATTCCGGTCAATGCATTGGAGATATTGTCATGGATTTGTCTTCACGGCACAAACCCATACTGATGAGGATGAAGGCCCGCATGCAAAATCCCATGAAGCCTATACACAATCATTTTGGCAATGAGTTTGTAAACTACACGCATCAAAGTAATAGGCCTCCAATCTGACATATGGTCACAGAGATGTTTTTTGGGCACAAGTTTGATTATGCCATGCTTCCAAAGGTGCGGCAAGTGATTTTCTTGCCAGGCAACATTGATCATTTGTAAAAGGACATCTTTCAAATCATATCAAGTTCTGTGCTAGTAAAAGGTCTCTCCAATGTAAGAGCATCATCCCTTTCCACTATCTTAGAAACATATTGAAGAAATTCAGTCCTCGCATCAATCATTTGATTTGATGGGGAGCCAGGGGTAGAGAACAATTTCTGGAAGTAATTTTGGCATTCATCTTGAAGATCAGAGAAAGAGTGCATCCAAGAGCCATCTAGCTTCCTTACCCTCAGGCATGAGTTTTTCTTTTGAGTAGCATGCAGGCCCTGGAAGAAGGCTTTTGATGAGCACCCCTTATCCATGAGGGGCTTCATTCTTGCTCTAATCTTCCATTTGTGCAATTTCCTCATATCATTATCAGTCAGTTTGATCCGAGCATGTGAAAGGGAATCATTTTCTGATTCAGAGAGAGGCCTTAAATGTGAAAATTCAGTCAATTGTTGTGCTGTCCTTTTTGCCCATTTGACCTCATTCCTCCATTTAGCCATATGCCAGTTTCCATACTCCCTAATGGCATTCTGTATACGAGAGACAAAACTGTCCCAAGCATAATCCATGTCCTCCTGGGCATGCAAAGGCAAGGGATGAATTGCAAGTCTGATCATTTGCTGGAAATATTGATGTCGGAGATAAGTATGATTAACATGCAGCAATCTACTGGAAAGAGTTGGTAAATCATCCAGTGGCATACCAAGTTGCGGATTTATCCATGATGGGGCATGATCTGACAAGCCCAGTGAGAAATCTATGAGGAGATGAGGGCTAAAATCTGCATATTGTTGTGGATAAAACAAATACCATCTGTCAAGCCTTACCCAGTATGTAGTAAATGTATTATGATGAAAAGTATATCCAGGCATTGGCCCTTGGAGAAGCAGCCATAAATCTTCAGCCTGCACAGAAAGAAGCATGTTATCCCATTTCTGCCTTTCCGATGATAGCATATGAGATCTTGAAGTGGTGTTATCTCTTGGCAGAGGGGAATTATTAAAATCTCCACAGATAAATGCATTAGATCTCCATGGATATTTGCTTAAAGAATCCCATAAAGAAGCCCTCATGGCAGAGGTCTGGGAGGCATAGACTGATGCTAACTCAAGAATATCACCATTGACATTACATTGTATGACCATCCATCTGCCACTGCTGTCATTGAAAGCTAACCGAGGCTCCAGCTCATGTCTAACCATTATGCATACACCTGAGTAGGTAGTGGTACCAGCATAATATATATCATAGCCGCCAAAGTAATCATGATGACCAGCCTTAGAGTGTTGATTATGCTCTTGCAAACAAACAATATCTGGCTGCATTTTATGTACATAATTCCAGAAAAGCCTCCACTTTGAGACATTGCAGAGGCTCTGTACATTGTATGTAAAGCACTTAAGTGTTTGATACATGAAAGAGATATATACAGAAAAGTATAAGTATGAAACAAGATATCAGAGAGGCAAAGCCTCTGCCTGCATGGGCTGCATGCCTTCGTGATCCATGAAAGATATAGCATTCTCCCCTTCTTCGGAATCACATATGGGGATGCCCTTCTTCAAAACCCCCACCCAATTTTAAAGGACAGGAGCTGAAGTGGAAGCCTGGCCTGGCGCGCGCGCACACACACACACATTTTTTAGTGAAAAATTTCAGTGTTTTATATTGCAAGAAAGCTAAACCAGTAAGCTGAAATATTAGATCAAGAGAAAATTTCCATGTAGGACAAATATACATCTTGATCTATGCAGTGAGTTAGCAGACAATCGAAGAGCGATTGCTGCAAAGAACAACGAAAGAAAACAAAAGTAGAAAAAGGGATCACCAAAGACTAGCTTTCCAGAGAGTCCAAAGTGCCCAGTAGCGAACCCAGATAAAGAACCAAGTCAAAATCCAGCCGTCTAGGAGAAATCCCGAACAACCACAATAGCTTGCCAGGATACCTTGCCAAAAGAAGCTTGAGAGAATCTCATTCTCAATCTATGCCGTGCACACACACACTTTTTTTAGAAGTGAAAGCCATGATTGTTTATATTACAAGAAAAGCCACCTCAAAGCGAGGAGCTATAAATTACATCAACTCCATAAAGTAACCGCGCGCACACACACACACACACACACAGAGCACCTCCAAATAAAGATACAGTTGCTTCTGCAAAAACCTCGTGCCAAGAAGCACAGCTCTGAGGGTTTCCAGCTGTAAAAAACCATATCAAACTGGGTTAACCCTGTTCAATCCTCATTGGCTCGGTTTCATAATGTCCTATATAGCTGTGAGAGGGATGGGGCGGGGGTGGGGGCGAGTGGTGGGATAACAGAACAGAATGAAGATGGCCTAGATGAAAATAGAGAGGCCAGAATCTGTGAAGAGAAAGAGATCCCAGGCTGCAAGACCCAAGGGCAGGCTTGAAAGTATATAAGGAGTTGCATGTGTGAAAGAATGGCACTGGATGCCAATTGTGAGAACAGATTACTTGGAACCTTGAACCTTTCACTTTCATATTGCAAGCTGCAACAATAGTAAGCTGGACATAAGATCCTATCGATCCATTGTTACGTCTAGAACAGATACATGGCTTTGTTCTTTGTGAGACTGTGTACAGTTGCGATCAACCAATGTTCCAGACGCACAAACAAAATCTGAAACATTAATTCATCCAAATCAAGCTAGTCCCCAAGTATGATGTCTTTTCAAGAGGTGTTCCATGATAAGCTACCCCTATCTCCCTTTCAATGTACACAACGCAAGTGATTCATTTTGCTTTTATATAGCAAGCTGCAACAAGAGTAAGCTAAAAATGAAAATCATAACCAATCATTGCTATATGTAGAGCACAAACATAGCTTTGTTCAATGTGAAAACCGTGTCTGGTTCTGATCTAAATGCACCATCAGCCCAGAATGCACAAGCAAAATATCAACCATAAAGTTAGCAAAACCAAGCTAGTCCACATTTATGGTGTCTCTTCAAGAGGGATTAAACGGGAACTAGTACAATGAGTAAACAATGACTGAAGATATATAGCAATAATACAGTTCCTTTTCTACTACCATCCAGAAACTTCTGCTATTGATAATGGCTTGCTATGTGCTCATGCATGACTGATAATATATAAGAACTAGATATTCCCTTTTCCATCAGTGTACTACATTGAATCTTCCGACATTTATAACTGCCTATGAAGCAGCAACAGCTTTCGAAACAAATCTAGCAAAAGAAAGTTTTGCTGTTCCTAATCAATTTACAGACCATACCTGGATTTGTTTGTTTGGATCATGCTGATAGCGTACAAGTTTTGGTACAAGAGAGCAAAGATAAGGACGAAGAGCATCCTGGGCTTGTTTTGCAATCTTCGCAAAACCAAATGCTGCACCACGTTTTGAATTCAGAGAGGCTTGGTGATTTGCCAGGTCCATAAACTTGTAAATCAAATCAGGCTGTCCCATTTCATTTGCCAGATTGCAAAGCTCTTTGTATGTGTTGATATTTCCACCACCTGGTTTCTCTCCTATTGCACCCTCTTCAAACACTTCTGAATCTCCCATGAGCTGCACAACCACAAAACTTAGAACCAACCAGAATAGATATGTGTTGATCGACATATCAATTGTTGAATCACCAACAAAGAAACACACCTTAATAGCGCGTTTTCGTTTCGTTGTGCCAGACAATGTGCTTACGAGTGCCTTCACCAAGTCATCCTTTGTGGAGGCATCACCAAGATCGTATAAAATGCTCATGCCTCTCGAAGCCATCTCCTGTGTAAGCTCATTTTGGTCACCAAGTAAATGTGTAAAGGCTTCCTGCACATCAGTCAAACTTTTCATCACACAACACTCTTGCACAAAGTCTTCCGCTTGACCTAATGGTGATAAAAGTAGGAGATGTTCAATATAACATGCTCAATAAGTCTAATCCAAAATAGAAATTCCAAACAAAAAAAATTTATTGTAAGGTAAACAAATATATCAATTATTAACGACATGAAAAAGACAACACGCATACTAGTATGCTTTAAGTGTGAGGAGGTAGGACATATGTACAAAAACCCTTTTTAATAATCAGAAGTTTACAAAATCTAAACCCAGCTCATTAGAACCACCCATCAAAATCCGTTTTCTTATTGCAGATCTTGAGGGGTTAGATGTGATCCTTGGATGCCTTGACATCGTCACAAAGAGAATCCAACATCGTGGAAGTGTCCATCCCTGTTTAATTTTTGCTAATGACGTTATTGAAGTCAACCCTATTTCCAAAGCAGTAGCCAGTCAACACCAGCTTCTTGAGTCTTTCTCAAACTGTTTTCTTCAAGACATATCGTGTGTGCGTGTGCGTGCGTGCGTGTGTTTCTTGAGTCTTTCTCAAACTGTTTTCTTCAAGACATATCGCGGTCAGGCCTCTACCCCTGCTGATAGCCTCACCTCTCAACTGTGGAAGATGTGCTCAAGAAGGGCATCCCTGTACGTGACAATGATGAGGATTATAGAGCCAATGATCCAGGAGGCTAGGTGGACCTTGATGTCATGGCTGAGGCCTGACAACCTCTACTTTTACTATGCTTTTTGGTTCGGCTGTACATATCTTCCATGTCTTCTTCAATCACTTGTATTACATACAATGTTCAAGGTCTTTGTAATGTCAATAAGTGGAGACTTTTTTGGCACTATGTACATAGAATGCATCCCGATGTAATTTCTTTGCAGGAACACAACCAACACTTCTTGGCTGGCCAGCAAGGCCACTTTGCTGGTTATGACATATTTTATGCTGGTACAATGCACTTTTCGGGGGTATGCATGCTGGTCAAACATGATATGCAGCCCACGGTTGCTTACAATGACCCCCAGGGTCGCTGGATGGTGATCAGATGCACCTATCATGCTGATCTTTATGAAATAGCATCTCTCTATGCTTCTCAAACTTCTGCGACAAGAGCTCAAATGTGGGCCTCCCTCAAACAATATCCATGGCTGTCTAATGCCTTTTTGTGTGGAGACTTTAACAACTCGCCTGCCATTCAAGACAACACCACTCATCGTTCTCACATGATCCCCACTGAGCTTTGACATTGGGAGGATATGCTTTCTTTCTTGCATGCAGAAGATTTATGGCTCTCAACAAGGGATAGAGATATGGGCTATACATACCGTCATAATGCCTTTACTCATTACTGGGCTCGACTTGACAGATGGTACTTGTTGCATGCTCAGCAGTATGCTAGCTTCACATGTGCACTATGGGTTGATCATTCCCTTTTGCTATCTAATCACTTTCCAGTATGCTTGACATTATCTATAGCACGTTTAACAGATGATATGCCTTTTTTTTGTCGTCGCCTACTCCATGTTAATAGTGCTTATTTGCTTCATCAACAATTTCAGAACATGGTGAGAGTGGCTGTCCGCCCCCTCCTCTCACATGCTCAGGAGGACATGGATTTTGCGTGGATCAGTCTTGTCCATCGTTTGCAGGCTGTTATTCAAGATTATGGACGGAGTTACGTGGGAGACCTCAGGCTCAAGCTGAAATGAGCTCAATCTCACAAGCAACAAATGGATGTAATCAGCTCTTATAGGTAGCTCACCTCCTCTGAACAGGATTCTTGTGCTTATGCAGTTCATATCATCCATCAAAATGATCTTCGCAAATTAAAGAAGTGGCAAATCCGAGCTCGCATGAAACCCCTATTGGATAAGGGCTGCTCCTCCAAAGCCTTCTTCAAAAGCCTGCATTCGGATAGGCGAAAGGAGGATATTTGCAGGATCAAGCAAGATGATGGCACTTGGACTACCTCCAAATCAGAATTGGAATTGCAATGTTCTAGTCATTTCCAGCATCTCTTTTCTCCTCAACCTGATCATTCAATGCAAGTGAATGCAACTAGGTCTCAATTTCTTATGCATGTTCAGCCTATATTGTCTCCCGAACAGGCTCATGAATTGGAGCAGCCCTTTATGCTTAATGAACTGGATGATGCTTTGAGTCATTTACATAAAGGCAGCTCTCCTGGTTGGGATGGATTGACTGTTGAATTTTTCCGTGCATTCTGGGATGATCTTAAGAACACTCTGCTTCTTATGATCAATCATGCTTGGGCAGCACAATCTCTTCCTCCTCCTTGGAAACATGGCCTTGTCAAATTGATCCCCAAAAAAAGGTTGTGTGAGACAATGGCTGATTGGCGGCCCATATCTCTGATGCCAGTCATTTACAAACTCATTGCCAAAATGATTGTCCTCAGGATTCGATTTATCTTGCATGCAGGACTTCATCCCAGGCAGTATGGGTTTGTTCCCAGAAGACAGATTACTGACAATATCTCCAATGCTTTGCTTGCAATTGAGTATGCCAAATATTCCAAACAAGATGTTCTCATTCTGCAAGTGGACATTGCGAAAGCATTTGATACTGTCCATTGGGATTTTATTTCTCAGACTATGCATAAATTGGGATTTGGCCCTCGGCTGGTCCATATTATTTACTGGCTCTACTCGCATGCCACTGCACAGTGTTTGCTTGGTGGTGGGTTGTCAAGAACATGGACTATGACCCACTCAGTGAGACAAGGTTGAACTCTTAGTTCGCTACTGTACGCCATTGCTACTCATCTGTTATTGCTGCATATGGACCATCTTGTAGATACAGGACAGCTTCATGGCTTGCAACTTCCAGGGGCACGGGCACAGCCATTTCTTGCGCAGGCATATGCTGATGATTCATATTTCATGCCCAGGAATTCTCAAAATGATCTCTCTCATTTGATGCATACTCTGAACGATTTTGGCATAGCTGCTGGACTGCATATTAACTTTCAGAAATCAAATCTTCTAGCATTGAAAGAAGCTGATTGTCATGCACTTCTCTGGCCAGGCCACATTATCTCTTCCCATACTATTGTGAGGCATTTAGGATATCCCATTGGCTGGAATATCACCCCTCAACAACAGCTCAAATGGGTGCTTCAAAAGATAAACAAGAAGCTAGAATACTGGCATTTGTCCACTTGGCCTCTACATGTTCGACTTCGGATAGTACAGTCTATCATTATGGCATATGTGCAATTTTATCTGCCTCTTCTTCCCTGGTCTTTTAAGCACTTGGCTTCCTATATGTCCCAGGCTATGGAGATATTTTGGAAAAGCAAATCTCATAAAAAGGCCTTGCGACTACTTCCCATGCAGTCTGTTTGTCCTCCTAAGACTCATGGCACACTGAATATTCTCAATCTTCAGTTTCATATGTTGGCAAGAAAGAGCACTATGATTGCTGATTTTTTACAGCAAGAACAGCCATGGGCTATTATGCTAGCAGCTATGTGTGGAAACATGACGTCTCATGCATATGGGCATTCGATTACAGATCACTGGGAAGCACTCATGACCACATTTCAGGGGAAAATTTCTGGTTGTCCTGTTTCTACTGCTTTTATTCATGATTGGAAGAAAATTCTCTCTTATGCTAAATGGTCAGGTGCTTCTTCCCATCATGGTAATTCTCTTCGCTTGGAAAGCCTTCATTGGAGCAAGGTGTTTGAATCGCCTCTCACTTTACAGGCTCCTATTAAAGCATATAATCTTATGAAATTGGGCATAAGATTTGTCGGAGATGTTGTGGATCAACACGGTTATGTGCTTTCATTTCCACAAGCTTGCAGGACATTTCCCTTGGGTCTGCATCATAGGCCCATTTGGAGAATACTTACAACTATGTTGCAGCCATTTGTTCCTGTTCCTCCACTGTTTGTACAGGACAGATTACTGGACTGGAATTTGACTTCCTTATCTCCTGCTACCTGTCCACTTTCAATGCATGATCTGGCCTCCTCGATGGTTTACACATTTCTTCTTCCACCGCCATGGATTGATAAGCATGCCAACACTCTTTGGAATTTGGATAGGCCTTTATCTTGGTGGCAATCACAACTCAAGAAAATTTGGAAAGCTAAATTGCCATTGAAACAGAGGCTTTTCTTTTGGAGATGTATAGTGGGAGCTTTTTCCATTGGGGCGAAATTGGCAGCACGTCGCATTGCTTTCCCTTCCTGCCCCCGTTGCTCTCATCACCGAGAGACAGTTCCCCATTTGTTATGGTCTTTCCCACACTCTCGAATATTGATAACTCATGTCTCTCATTTGCTGCGGCTTCGGTTTCCCTCTATCAGATTTGGGAAACTCTTCTGGATGTTTGGATGCTTCGCATCTCAAATGTCTCCATTCCTCCTTTTCTTTCATCGGGCTCGTTTTTGGGTTCTATGGACTATTTGGACACAGAGATTGCACTCTTGGGACAACAGTTTCCTCAGGCATATACTTTCTTCAGAATGTCCCTCAAGCAATCTTTATATGACAGTTATGCTGCGAGGGACTTGGATGCTACTAGCCTTGAAGTGTTTTCTGACTGTTTTTGAGTTCTTCCATTAGGCTCTCTTTTGGAGTCTAATGTCATGTACATTGATGTCATGTTAATAATATAGTTACTGGTTTCACAAAAAAAAAAGTGTGTAATTTCTTCTCACAAAAAAAAGTGTGTGCGCGTGTGTGCGCGCGAGCGTGTGTTGTATCGTGCTCATATCATTCAACTGTATGAGAACTCTGCAATTAATGTCTCTTCCTATTTTCAAGTTTCTTTGTTTCGGTCACTTCAGGATGCTTATTCCTATGGGAGACCTTCCTCAGGCCCAATTGGAAGTCTTTTAATTATTGCTTTTAGTTATGAGTAGTAGCTGACAGCTATGAATGTATATTTTTCTGAATGAAATATCTCTTTTACAAAAAGAAGAGTGTGTGTGTGTGTGTGTGTGTGTGTGTGTGTGGACTCTATGGGAGGACCGAAACCACAGGATCTTTGGTGATCCGTCCCTAGTTAAGTGCATCTTCTTCCAAGCATCTCTACGGCAATCCTTCTTCAACTACCTGCATGGCTCAGATCTTGATTATCTTGCTTTCTTCTCATATAAGGAGAACATTTCATCTTGTAGCTACACGTCCCCTTGTTGCGGATTGTTTTTTGTAATATAAGAGCAAATAAATTTGACAAAAAAAAAGGTGTGCTTGCATGCTTGTGTGTGTGTGTGTGTGTGTGTGTGTGTGTGTATGTTGGCTTGGGCCCTAGTGCTCTGTGTGTGTGTGTGTGTGTGACGGTGGACGAGAGCGGTGTGTGAGAGAGGTACGGTGAGCGTCGATCGTGCTTGCTGATCAGCGTCGTCCATCATTGTCTGGCGCCCGTCTTTTTGTCCGTACCATCGTACGGCCGTCGTACGGTCCCCGTACGGCTTTTGCGTCAGGTTACCTTACCATCGCCGCTCCATTCGACCCTGCACGTCAGTTCTTACCTGTAGTCTTCCTTCCCAAAGCCCATACAGTCTATCCGTACTTTTCCCGTTTAATCATTCCGTACAGTCGTTAACTCTTCCGTACAGACTGTCTGTTGTCCCGTACAGCCTGTCAGTGATCCCGTACAGCTTGTCAGTCCTTTCTTGTAATCTCTCAATCTGTCCGTACAGTTTCTGTCAGTTTCTTCGTTGCGCCCGTACAGTGCTTCATCCCAGCGTCCGTACAGCCTGCTAGCCTTTCTTTGTGCCCTGTCTGATTCTCCCTGTTTGATATCTGTTTAATCCCTTAGCCTCCATGGCAGAAGCAAACAAGTACTATGTCAAGAGAGCCCTCTCTCTTGAACCCAAAAGACAATTAAGGGAAGCCTCTTCCCCCATAGCTCCTTCTTCTGAAGATGCTTCCTATGTGTTTGATATGCTGAATGATGATTTTCAACAAAGCAGAAGGAAATGGATTCAACCTGCTTCGGAACTCACTTATAAAATGAAGCTGCCATCTCTTGTGCAACCTTTGAAGAAGCTCTCTCAAACTGCAGTTATCATCTTTTTCCCAGGCAAAATTCCCTCTGCTAATGATGTGGGACAATGGGTGAATTCTCTCCTAGGTGGATGCTTTGTAGAAGGAGTCTATTTTGCCTCCCGAGGATTTTATGAAGTTCATCTTTTGGATGCTTTGACAAAACAAAAGATGCTGGAAATGTCCCCTTTATTTTTTGGTCGCCAGATGGTGCATATCATGCCCTGGTCCCCCAATAAGGACTATCAGAACCTCATCAAGCATCATTGCCCTGTATGGGTTGAAGTGGTTGATTTTCCAGATTATATGAGAACAGAGCTTCCAGGTTTAGCTATGACATTGGGACAAGTGATTTGTCCCCCTCGTCCAACAGGTAATAAAAATCGTTTTTGCATATTATGGGATACTGATAGACCGACCCCTTCTTCTATTGCAGTTGAGATTGAGGGTGTTAATTTGGGCAAGAAATATTTCACCTTAAAATGGGGCATTTTTGCTGGAGCTTGTTTTTCTTGTCACAAATTTGGGCATCTTGCTTCGGAGTGTCCTTCTATCCTTCATCCACCTCCTCCAACTGCTATTCCTCTGCCATCTAATAAAGGAGGTCAGAAGACATATGTGGAAAAGATTGAAGCTAAAGGAGCAAAGCCTTCAGTTCATACAGGAAGCCAGGCCAATTCAGCTCAAAATAAGGATAAAGGTAAAAGCAAGTTAGGAGAAAATATTTCATCTTCTCATGAGGGATGGCAGACTGGAAAGAAGACGGTGCCTCTCAAACAAAGACCTCTCCAATCTCGTAATTGGGATGCCTCTGCTCCTTCTCCAAGACAATCTTCTACCTCTTCAAGCAGCCCCATCTCAAAGGCTTGGGTCAATGCAGTCAAGAAGGGTCTTCCCCTTTGTGAAGAAGATGATATTATCAGGGAATTGGAAGCTGAGGGTCAGCAAGACCCTGTGGCAATGGCAGAGGCTTGAGGCCTCCCGCTCTTTTGGAGGACCGATCATTCTCTTGTATATATTTTCATGAGTGCTTCTCTTAAATGTTTTTCCTATAATATACAGGGCCTCTGCAACCACAATAAATGGAGGCTTCTCTGGCATTATATAAATACAACTCATCCGGATGTTGTATGTCTCCAAGAGCATAATCAGCATTTTTTTGCTGGACAGCATGGGTTTTTTTCAGGATATGATATATTCTATTCAGGATCGGAACAATTCTCTGGGCTGTGCATTTTAGCCAGACATGATCTGCAACCCTTGATAGCATATAATGATCTAGGTGGACGATGGATGATTATCCAATGTATGATCAATGGAGAGATTTTTGAAATAGGATCTTTGTATGCCTCTCAAAATTCAGCTTCCAGAGCTCAAATGTGGAACTCCATAAAGCAATATCCTTGGTCCTCTAATGCTCTACTTTGTGGTGATTTCAACAATTCTCCTCACTGGAAGGACAATACCACGCATAAATCACATATGCTGCCCTCTGAAATCCAGCAATGGGAACACATGACATCATCACTTCGATTTGCAGATTTATGGACAGCAACTCATCCTTCAGTGATGGGATTTACATATCATCATAATGCTTTCACAGATTATTGGGCCAGGCTTGATAGATTTTATCTCATTCATGCTCAGCAATATGATGAATATACATGTCAGATGTGGACTGATTATTCACAACAACTATCTGATCACACTCCACTTTGGCTCACCCTTTCTTTTGGTATGCCTCTGGATGACTTGCAGCTCTCTTCAGTCAGAAATTTATAGGTTAATCAATTCTATCTTTCTCACGAAAAATTTCAGCATATGATCAGACTGGCTTGCAGGCCATTGCTATCCCATGCTCAGGAGGATCTGGAATTTGCTTGGATCTCTTTCATACATCGTATTCAAAATGTCATCAAGGAATATGGAAGATGGTACTTGGCAGAAACCAGACAGCATATCCAGTGGGCAAAATCATACAAGCAGTATCTTGTACAGATTAGTCATCAAAGATCTCTATCTGATTCTGAGCAGCATTTATTTTTTTTCCATGAAAAAGACTTCTATTAAGTAAGAACAAAAACCCGCGAGAGCAAGCTCAAAGCGGGATACATCATGAAATCATGAGGATAATAAAAAACCCCCTCAGAGTGAGGTGGAAAGAAACCAAGGCTGAGGCTGAAAGTGCCATCTCAACCCTGTAGTAGATTCAGAGAAGAAAGGAGAATCCTTCCATTCCCTGAAGAAAGAAACCCTCCTAGCTGAGGCTGCACGGGAGTCCCCCTGCATACCCGTCCATACGGCCATCAGAGTGTGTACGATGTCTGTCCAGATACTAGCCAATGTGTGCGAGGGATGAACCTGAGTACCCTCCATAGCCTCTGTGCATCTGGATCTCCAGATATGCCAGGCTGCTATGCTCGCTATAATCTCCCAAGAAGTATCCACAGAGGCATGTACAGCTGTAAAAGGACGGTGTGGAACCACATCCAACGAGCAGAGCTCAACCCGATGACGTCGAACCGAAATGGCCCGGGAGGAGTCAAGTCCCTCATAGAAAACCTGAGGTCCTGTAAGAGAAAGCCAAGCCACCGAGCCCCAAGTCATAAAGAGTGGGGAATGGGCAAAGTGACTGAAGATCCTGGCTATCCCCATCCAAATCAATCTCGCCTGTCTGCAATCCCATAAGCAATGCTGAATAGACTCCGAAGCAGAAAGGCAACGAGGGCAAGTAGGGTCGGCTCCGAATCTGGACCTCCAAAGGTTCACTGCAATCCCTCCATGAATAGAAAGCCAAAAGAAGATAGTGATCTTTCTATTCCTGTGGGATTTCAAGAGCCTCCTCCAGAAGTACCTCTGCTGATCCGCAGTAATACCAAAAGTCTCCCAATGAGGAACTCTGGAGGGTCTCCAGTCTCTACTACTGAGCTGAAATCTCCTGGCATTACTGACCGTGTAACGAAAGAAGGGGAAGGTCTTCTCTCGATGCCCCGCGTCAATCCACTCCCACTCTCCGGGGTCCCACTGTAAATACCTGATGGGAACTCCTCCATAGAGCCAAAGTCTCCAAGACCCGGTGGAGAGTAACTGGGGGTCAGGGTCTAAGAACCACTCTGAATCTGATCCCTGCATCAAAAGGCCTACGACCTTGATAGGCTGAAAAGCAGACTCAAGCAATATATCATCTGTAGATCTGAGCAATCTGCCACCATCCTGGACACTGAAAACTAAAGCATCCTCCTGTGCATCTCGGAAGGCTAAGACCTGAAGTGGAACCCCGCCTCTCGAGAAAGTGCCTGCCCAAGTGGAGGTAGTGAGAGGCATATCATCTGTGTCTATCCAAGCCTCTGGAAGGGCTGTCTCAATCAGCAAGATCCTCCCTGCACTCCCTCTGAGATGTCCTGTCAACCTTGACTTGGTTTCCTCTGGAAGCCTACGGAAGGCTTTCCAAGATCCTAAAGAAGAAGCAGGTCCCCTCTCCCACCTGGCCCACTGCATGTAGGGTGAGGCACCCAGTGGTCTGCCACGATCATCTAAAATACTGTCGTTCCACATGATGGGCTGCCTATCAATCTCTTCCCGGGAGGAAGGAGGAATCCTCCGAAGAGAGCTTCTGAAACTAGCCCAAGCTTTCAGAATGGCAACCATGAGAGGGGATGAAGGTGATCTGAGGTGTGCTGAGGTGAAGATCCATCTAACACTGCTCATCCAGTCTCCTCCTGAGGAAGGTGTGCACCTCTGTATGCTGCTGATAAGAAAGTCCTTCCACGGTTCCTGTCCTGGCATAAGTCCTCGCACCACTATCTTGCAAAGTAAGGCTCTGCACTGTAAATCTGGATCAATAATATTGAGACCCCCATCCTGTGTAGGGAGGATGAGGGTCTCCCAAGCCACTCTGGCTAAGGCATCTGCTGTGCCATCAAGCCCACTCCAGAGAAAGTTCCTGATCGGTCTTCTGAGCTGAATGAACAAATAAACCAGGCCGTGGCCAAGAGGACCTGGTTGACCACCACAACTCTAGAGGCAAGATCCAGCTTGGCTGAGCTCCAAAAGAGAAGCTTCCTTCTGATGCTCTCCAACACGGGAGCAAACTGCTGCGTGGTAGAAATACCCAAGCCGACCTGGCAGCCCAAATACCTGATAGGCACACCCCTCTGAATCCAAGTGAACCCTATGTCAAGTCCCCAAACTGGAGTGTCCTCATCACTGATCCAAAAGCCATTGGATTTATGCCAATTTATCTGCGCCCCTGCCGCCAAGCAAAATAAATCCAATGCTGTCCTGAAAGAAGTCAAAGTCTGTGGAGAGGCATCCAAATAAATCGCTGTGTCATCAGCCAACTCACTGTCAAGCAGCTCCTCTTCTCTTCTGATAGGAAGTCTCAGCTCAAAGATGTCAGCTTGAGATCTAACATAGATGCTCATAGCTTCGGCCACGAATAAAAAAAGAAAAGGAGCAAGGGGGCATCCCTGACGGACTGATCTCGAAATCTGAAATCTCTCACCCCTTACCCCACCAATAAGTACCTGGCTATGGGCTGATCTGTACAAAGAGGAAACACCTCTGATCCAAACATCAGTGAATCCAAAGCGTAGAAGGGTGCCCTCCAAAAAACTCCAATCTACTCTGTCATAAGCTTTTTCAAAATCCAACAGTAGAATGGCAAGATTCTGGCCACTCTGCATGGCCCACTCTGAAGCTTCCCAGAAAGAAAAAATGTTATCAAAAATACTTCTGCCATGCACAAATCCCGTCTGAGTGTCGTGGATAAGATCAGGGAGAAGTGGCTGCAATCGGAGGCTGATAGCCTTGGCCAGAATCTTGTAACAAGTCCCCAGAAGTGTGATAGGCCTCCACTGGGACAATAAATTTCTGCTACCTCCTTTTGGGATAAGGTGGATGAGGCCCTCTGTAAGCGATTCAGGCATCTCGCCAGAGTCCCAAATGGCCTGCATGGCTGAAGTAATATAGTCTCCAATCATATCCCAAAATGCAATGAAAAAGGACGGGGTGAGGCCATCTAAACCTGGGCACTTGCCCTTGTGAAGGGCTGAAAGTGCAGTCCTGAACTCTGTGTTGGTGAAAGGTGCGTCAAGTAGAACCTGCATATCCGGATTCACCAACACTGGGATACTCTGCCAAATAGCCTGTCTAGCATCCTCTATAACGTGTGTCTCAGGATCAGCAGTAAGGAGGGTGGCATAGAAATCTGAAGCTATGCGTAAGACGTCATCTGGCTCTATCTGTAAAACCCCATGTGAGTCAATAAGCTGAGATACACTCTCTCTACTATGTCTAGGGCCAAGAGTAGAGAAAAAGTGTTTATTGACTCTACCACCCATCTGAATCCAGAAGGACTCCCGTGCATGAAAGGCATACTCTGCTCTCTGATCAAGCAATAACTGCAGATGAGCCCTCGCTGCAGCAAGGCGCTCCTGAATCCAAGCATCTGAAGGCCGTTTCTGCTCTTCCCTCTGCAAAGCTGCTAACTGCTGGCGAACACCAATCTCACGTCTGAGAATATCTCGTCTTCTGGTAGAAGCAACTGAGCAGTAAAAGTCGCTAATACCAGAGAGGGCAGCGGCTAAATGTGAAGGATGTGGCTGCCCTCCCTGGACATGAGCAAACCATATCCGTAGGGCTGCCTCTGTAAGGTCCTCCTCTGTGTAAAAGGCATCTGGAATCCTGATGCTGGCAGATCGGCCTCTCAAGTGAGGCTCTGAGATAGCCAGAACAACAGGGAAATGGTCTGAGGTGGAAACCCCCGCAGCAATGCATACCGATCCACCTCTGTCTAGTGCCCAGTCATCTACATAAAATCTGTCAATGCGTGCATGAATAGGCATCTGTTGCCTCCTGTTCGACCAAGAGAACAGGAGGGACTGTGGCTGAATAAGAAAGGCATCATCACACCAAGTATCTCTGCCACAGAAATGGAAAAGGAAGGCATCCCAAGCTGCTCTCTCCAAAGAGTGAAGTCCGCCTTCTCTACCCCCTTTTTTGTCTGAAGGTAACTCGACCATGTTAAAGTCACCTCCAATCACCCAAGAATCCACAATGGGGGCCCAGGAGAGCAAAGTCTTCCACATAAGGACACGTTCCCCTCTAATGTTGGAGGCATATAGGTTGAGGAAGCCAACCTTACGCCCTCCAATCAAAAGAATAATCCACTGAGCTCTAGAGGGGATAATGACTCCGTGCCCAACAACTAAGGGGAGAACCGAATGCGAAACTGAAATAGAAGTGCCACCCCTAGTGCCCAAAGCAGGCGACCAAAAAGTATGTCCTGAAAGCAACTTGCCTGACTTGGCACAATCTCTATAATCCAGCTTGTGCTCTTGAATAAATAATATATCAATGGGACCCCCAGTAACACCTGGATGAAGCTGATCCCGGATCAGCTGTCTACGGCGGCGATGTGGGACGCCACCTAGGCCCTGTATGTTCCAACTGATAATCCTCATCGACGGGAGGATGTAGAGTGGAACACCTTACCCGACCTAGTGGCGGAAACAAACCCCTCAACAGGGGAAGACCTCCTGCTCGAGGAAGGAGGGAAGGAACCCAGTGGAGGAAAGTCAATAGGGGAAAGAATCCTGGCACCTGAAGAAGAAGCCCTGTCAACAGGAAATCCAACCACTGGCTCCCCAAAAGTAGCGGGCACAAACTCCTCCTCTGGGAAATCTGAACTCTCTGCCAAGGCTGAAAACGAGTTCCTGTGGAGCAATCCAGACACCGGAGTACGAAGGATCCCTTGTGAGGGAAGAGGATCAACAGTGTAAGCTATCCCCTTCCCCCTGTCCAAGGGAGGGAGTGAGGAAGGCTCTCTACCCGGTGTCTGCCCAGTCGCGGAAATCTCTCCGTCCTCAAGAGGAACATCTGGCAGTGCTGGATCTAAGGAAGAAGCTGCAACTGGGGAGGAGGTCGAAGCTTCAGCGTCTCGGACTGTGCAAGGTGGGACAGGAAGGACAGCTCGAGGTGAAGCAGAGTCTACTAAGGTACCCTCGTGAACTGAAGGAGGGACATGCACACGTACTGGAACCCACTGTAAAGCATCGCGTGTGCCTGAGGGAGGTGGGGGTCGAGGAGCAGGTGAAGGACCTGTACCACCCCCCTGACGAGGCCGAGGAATAGGTACTGGACCTGTACCACCACCTGACTGAGCAGGACCGCCACGTGAAGAACGAGGAGCAGGAGCTGGACCTGTACCACCCCTCTGACGAGGTCGAGGGGCAAGTGCCGGGTCTAATCCCCCCCCCTGTCCCCCTTGTCGAAGCCCTGAGGCGGTAGCTGTACTAGAGGGCTTCTTAGGCCTTTTCTTCTTCCTGGGACAATCCCTGGCAAAGTGTCCCGAGGTCCTGCAAATCCTGCACTGGTCCTGCCTGCCTGAAATCTCCACTCTCTGGCGAAAAAAGGAACCATCCGGGCGCTGTATCATGACGTGGTCCATCTCGAGGTTAGGATCCTTGCAAAGGACCCTAACTCTAGGAACCCCATCAGCCTTGGTTGCCTCTGCTGCAGTCAATGGCAACCCAGGGAGGGGTGGGATCTCAGCAACTGCGCCAAAATGCTCCCCAATAACAGAAAGAAGTCGATGGTAAACCTGGGGAAGCCCGGGGAACCTGATGAAGAGCGAGAAGAACTTCTTATCTGCCTCTACTGGGTCGAAACCAAGGTGAAAGGCTTCAAAGAAGATCTTCCTGTGTCCCAGGTGTAAAAACTCGGCCTTGAGCACAGTGCTCGCAGCCTCTGGAGTGTCAAAAACAACCTGGAAAAAACCTCGTCCCAGAAGGCGAACATCTACCAATCGAGGAGCGAGGTCTGGGGGGAGAGCCGCAAGCATCCAGTCTCTGGCTTGGGATCTGGAAGGGTGAGACCCGAAGATGCGTGCTAGCAAAGTGGTAGAGCACTCAATCTCTACATCCTTCTTGAGCTGCTGCAACTCGTCTTTAGAGAAAGTGATAGTTTTCGCGGCCGGTGGAGATGGAGTAGGATTGGCTGACGGAGAATCCATCGCCAATCAAGGTGAGGAGGCCGACTCGAACAGAAAAAAAAAGCTCCTTCCGTTCCAAAAAAGCTGCGAGGGGCAAGGGAGGGGAAAGGAGGCTAAGAGGAAGCAGGGGGGAAGGGGAGGGAAGGAGGAGAGGGGCTGGGGCTGAGAGGGGAGAGGGGCAAGCTGAGAGGGAGGGAGGGGCTGAGAGGGGAAAGGAGAGGAGAAGAAAGGGAGGAGTGAGAGGAAGAGAGGGGACGGGAGAGCAAGCAGGGAGGGGGCGGGACAGCAGGGGAGGGGGCGGGACAGCAAGGGGGAGGGGGCGGAGGCAGGGAGAGGGAGCGGAGCAGCAGGGGGGAAGGGGCGGAGGCAGGGGGGAGAGGGGGAGCAGCAGGGGGGAGGGGGCGGAGGCAGGGAGAGGGGGCGGAGCAGCAGGGGGGAGGGGGCGGAGGCAGGGAGAGGGGGCGGGACAGCAGGGGACAGGGGGGAGCAGCAGGGGGGAGGGGGCGGAGGCAGGGAGAGGGGGCGGAGCAGCAGGGGGGAGGGGACGAAGGCAGGGAGAGGGGGCGGGACAGCAGAGGGAGGGAGCGAGGGACAGGCAGGGGGAGGGGGCGGAGCAGCAGTGAGCAGCATTTATTATCTTGTGCTTCCTCTATAATTGATGCCAATGACAAACGCAAGCTGTCTAAATGGCAGATTAGGGCCAGAGTTAAACCTATGCTAGATAAGGGCTGTTCCTCTAAATCTTTTTTCCGGAACTTACATGCACACAGACAAAGCCAATCTATCATGAGGATAAGGAAATCACATGGTCTCTCGACCCAGTCTCTCTCTCAGCTTGAAAAACAATGTCTGGATCATTTTCAGCTCCTTTATTCTCAGCCATCTTCTTCTGCACCTCAGGTCGCATTGGCTCGTAACAGATTTACTGAGCTTGTTTCTCCCATTGTCTCCCCGCAAAAAGCCTCAATGCTGGAAATGTCTTTTTCAGATGATGAATTGGATGAAGCCCTTAAGCATTTGGGTAAACATAAATCCCCTGGCTGGGATGGTCTGACGGTTGAATTTTTCGAAGCCTTTTGGCCAGAAATGAAGGGTCCAATTCTGCAGTTTATTAATGCAGCATGGCAGCACCAACATCTTCCCTCAGCTTGGAAGCATGGTCTGGTTAGGCTTGTGCCCAAAAAGATTCTTTGTGAGACTATGGATGACTAGAGACCAATTACTTTGATGCCGGTGATATACAAACTGATTGCCAAAATGTTGGTACATCGGATAAAGGATATCCTTCATGATGCACTTCATCCTAGGCAATATGGTTTTGTTCCAAGACGGCACATACATGACAATATCACTGACACTCTTATTGCAATGGAATATGCTAAATATTCAGATCAAGATGTGTTGGTCATGCAGGTGGATGTGGCGAAGGCGTTTGATACAGTACAGTGGGATTATGTCTCTCAAATCATGCAAAAACTTGGTTTTGGGCCAAAGCTATCTAATGTCATATATTGGCTTTATTCAAATTCTACTGCACAATGCTTTATAGGGAAACATTTGTCTGAGTCTTGGACTCTCGAACGTTCGGTTCGACAAGGATGTCCTCTCAGTGCCTTGCTTTAAGCCATCGCTTCACATCCTTTGCTTCTTTATATGGATCACATGGTTGATACTGGACAGCTAGAGGGGCTTCAGATTTCTGGTTCACGACCCTTCATAGCGCAGGCCTATGCAGATGATTCATTCTTCATGCTAAAGAACAGTCCATTGGAGATTCGCCTCTTGATGGATACCCTTTCAGATTTTGGGTTGGCAGCTGGTCTTAAAATTAATTTTCAGAAATCAAAACTCTTGCCTCTCAAGCTTTGTGATTGGCATGCTATTCTGTGGCCAGGCCAGATTATTCAACCGGAAAATATAGTAAGACATTTGGGTTATCCTATTGGCTGGAAAATCAGTAATAAGCAACAAATGTTGTGGGTGTTCAACAAAATTCAGGACAAATTACAATATTGGAAGATTTCCACATGGCCTCTGCATGTACGGCTTCAAATTGTCCAGTATATTGTTCTAGCTTATGTCCAGTTCTACCTTCCTCTATTACATTGGTCATCTCGAGATCTCTCATCTTTTATGTCTCAAGCCATGGAGATTTTTTGGAAAACCAAGCTTCATAAAAAAGCTTTACGGTTGCTCAAAATGGACTTGCTTTGCTCACCCAGAATGCATGGTGGTTTGAATATAATAAACATCAAATATCATGTGTTGGCAAGAAAGATCACTATGCTCAAAACATTCTTTCAACAAGAGCAGCCTTGGTCTATTATGCTAGCAATTTTGTGTGGTCAGATGCGCACACATGCTTATGGACATTGGATAGTAGATCCATCGGAAGTAGTACTTGGAAAATTTCAAGGTAAAATCCCTGGTTGTCCATTTTCTAATTCCTTGATTCAGGATTGGAAGCAAGTACTCTCTCACATCAAATGGTCTCCTCATCCTGCTTCTCTAGCATCATCACTCAGATTGGAGAGTATTCATTGGAGTGCTGTGTTTTCCTCTCCCCTTGCTGTTCAACAACCCATCAGAGCATACAATCTTATGAAAATGGGTATCCGGTTCATTGATGACGTTGTAGATATGCAAGGAAATATTCTCCTTTTTCCAGCAGCATGTAGACAATACAGCCTGGCAATGCATCATAGACCTATTTGGAAAGCTATTGCTGATCTCCTACTCCCTCTGGTTCCAATTCCGACATTGAATGGCAGTGACAGGCTTCAAGATTGGCACCTTCAGTCTTCAAGTTCAAGCATTTCTTCTAAGCCTTTGCAGTCATTGACATCTATACAGGCTTATAGATTAATATTACCTCCTCCTTGGATTGCCCATCATGCTAATTCTTTATGGCATCTGAACAAATCATTAGCCTGGTGGAAAGGAAGATTGCAAATGATATGGAAGTTGAAAATGCCATTGAAGCAAAGACTATTCCTATGGAGATGTATTGTTGGTATTCTCCCAGTGGGAGTGAAATTGGCTAAACGACGAATAGCTTCACCTCTCTGTCCAAGATGTCACCTTGCATCGGAGAGTATTCCGCATTTATTGTGGTTTTGTTCATATTCCAGAGACCTTCTAGATAGAATCTCCTATTTTTTATCTCTCAGATTTCCAGCACACAGGTTCTACAGGTTTTTCTGGATGTATGGCAAACTATCAGCTTCTTTGTCACAGTATTCTCTCTTCTTCCACTGGATCAGATACTGGGCCTTATGGACCCTCTGGCTGCAGCGCATCCAAGCATATCTGAATTCTCCTCTTCAGCATCCTTTTGAGTTTTTCAGAGCCTCATTAAGGCAGTCTTTATATGATGCCTTACATGAGGAAGATTTGGATGTTTCTTGTATTCAACTTTTCTTTTACAGTTTCTGATGGATAGGGCTGTAGCTCTATTTTGAGCACGGCCTGGATGTAAATGAATGTTTTATAATATAAGTATCTTGGTTTTACACAAAAAAAAAGTGTAAGTGTGTGTGTAAGAGGTGTGTGTTTGTGGTGAGAGGAGGAGACCAGCTTGCAACCCGCATCCTGCGCACCCCTTCCTGCTCCTTTTCTTGGTTCTCGCGCCAACCCTCGTGCTCCCACACTGCAGGTGCTTGTCCATACGTTGTCGCGTACAGCTGTCCGTACTGCCAAATTTTTTTGGAAGTCAGCCGTCCGTACATCCGTACAAAATCCGTCCTGTCGAAAAAATCCGTACTACCGTAAATTTTACATGCAGATTCCCGTACAAAAATCCATACAAATTCTATACTGCCAGGTCACATATTTCCGTACAGAAATCTGTACATTCCGTACAGTCGCGTCCGTACAATCAGTTTTTGTCAGTCCGTGCTGTCTATAGAGAGAGTTCTCCGCCTCTCTCTCTAATTTCCCTTTGTCTTTCCCTTTCAACTTCTCCTTGTTACTCCTTTCATTTTCCCATGGAAACTGTCAAGACCTACATGCACAAGAAGCAGAAACAGGACTCGGGTCAAGATGACTCGATGCATGCTTCTCTTGAGGCTCACCTAGTTTTTGATGTTATGCATGAGGGCTTTGAAGACACGCGCCGGGATTGGAAGGACTCTGCTCCCACTGTTGGGCTTGTCATGATAAGAGAAATAGTTAATTAATAGTCATTAGAACCTTATTATTGTTAGGCGCCAATTTGATGGTGCGGTTATATGTTTGTATTTATGATCGATCAAGCGGTGTAAATAGTACCACCAAAACTATGTAACATTGACCAATGATTAGTAATAAAGATGTGCACACACATGTCTAGATCCTAGGGGCAATAGGAAAGGGAAAGGGTGCATTAGAGCGCATTGAATGGTAGGTGCATGGGTCATAGGATAAGGGTAGGTGTAAATGGGAAGATGAAACTTGAGTGTACACCCTTTCATTGTGAATCTCACGTAGCATTCCCTCTACCACATTGCATTCATCCGCCATCTCTCTCCCACCTTCCATGTAGGTCAAAGTAGAAACAAGTACTCTCACGAGGGCGCTCTTCCCCGTTGGAGGGCCAATTGGTATTCAAATTCTGCATGCATTGCACACATTTGCATTCTCGAAAAGTCTGGTTTTTCATATTCGGTATCAGAGCGGCGACGGTCCACAAGCAAGACGAGAAAAGGGCGAGAGCAACGTGCAAAATCGTGGCGAAAGCACTAGTGGGAGAAAGGCACGGTCCGTGACAGACGCGGTCGACAGAAGCAGGGACGGAAGTCACAGAAGAAGGCGAAGCCAGGGAACGCGAGATGACGGGCATGTTCTGCGGACAGCATAGCACAATTTCCGGGTTGCAAACATCTCCTTCCCGAACAACCCCGAATTCTTGAGGTTCTGAAACAAAGGATTTTTCTGAAAATTTTTTGTCTCTGCCCCCCCCACCCACACACACACCCCCCCCCCCGCGTGAATATACCCTTAAAATCCTTAAACCGTGAGGAAAAGGGACCCCCCCGTTCTCCCCAATGGAAAGTCGGATCAGAACAAGATTTTAAGGGGGTGATCCACCCATCAAGTACCCCTTATAACGGTATCTAGAGCTCAAAACAAGTAGCCCAAACGGAGTATCAGTTTACAGCAAAAATACAAGAAGTACAACCGAGCTGGAGGGTAATAAACAGCCTATGGATTCACGTCAACGACTGAATTAAAACTGTCCACAGCTCTCCCTTCTCCAAAGCTCTCCCTCTCTCTCCCTCTCTCTGAACAAACACTAGGGCCCAGGACAAATTGTCGGGCTGGACCCCCCCGAAGGTCTTTATTACTTTCAGAAAAACTGTTACAAAAGTTCAGCAGGAAGCTGTCTCGTAAGTCTCTCCTCATACGTGAAAAGAAATCCTTCTTTACAAGGGCTTCAAACCCCATTCAAATTGGCAACATGCCACTTGTCTACAATCTAGACTAACTCTTATTACAAGCCACTTAGGGCCATTCTGGAGTCTTCAAAGCTCTCGGTCACACGAACCGCTTCCTAGGTGCTTGTCAGGCTCCCATTTCGCTTAGGAAAAATAATCCTTCTAGTACCTGCAACAATTAATTAAAGCGCACCACCATGGTACCCATTAATTGTTAGCACTTTGCATGCAAATAACACACTGTGGACTAATCCTAGTCACGGTGGGCGTCCCCACTGAACACATGTGCACATCTAAACAAATATATATATGTATAAATAAATATATATATTTTCTCTGGTTGACCGGAGTCAACACTCTTGATTATAATTAAAGAGCTTCGACCCAAGGTCAAGGCGCCTTAATTATAGCCAAGTCTCTCCAACCGAGGTTGGCACATCTTGGTTAACCGGGGTTAACCCCTCTTGGCGCATGCCAAGTCTTGTTGACCGAAGTCAACATTCTCTGACCGTAGTCAGGTTTACTTGACTGGAGTCAAGTATCTTTGACCGTAGTCAATCCTTTGACCATTAAAATGACTCTTCGACCGTAATTAACACATATAACATTCTTTAATTAAGATCAAATAAATGGTCAACTGTACTTTGACTTAGGATATTTACATTGTGGTGACATCCCCTCGGCTTCTATTCAGTTGACCTCAACTGAAAAGCTTCCTTGTAAACATCCAAAAGCTGTGGATGATCGGATAACATGTCTTCGTCCATCCACTTGGCATCTAATGCCGTATAATTCTTGAATTTTACAAGATACCTGTAAAATTCCTTACCCTGAGGGCCTTTACGTACAGTATGGTACACAATTTGCTCTGGCTGAAGGACTTCCTCCAGCTCATCCACTTCTGGTGGATCTTCTGATACTGGTTCTGTAGGCTCTGGTCCTTGAAATTTCTTTAGAAGACTCACATGGAATGCATTGTGAATCCTCCAATGCTCTGGCAATGCTAATCTGTATGCAACCTCATTTATTCTTTCTGTAATCCTGAAAGGGCCATAGTATCTGGGAGATAACTTTGCATACACTTTGTGTTTGCCTTTAAACTTGCGGAGCCTAGCTTTTTCAAACTTTAAAAGTACCCAGTCCCCTTCCTTGAGATCCAACTGTCTCCTATGTTTATCTGCAGCTCTTTTATGTTTCTCTTGAGACCTTTCAATTGCTGTCCGGACTTGGCTGTAAGCTGTCTGGAGGTCCCTCACAAACTGATCAGCTGCAAATATTTCATCTTTAGTCCTTAATATAGGTGGCAAAATCACCTTCCCATATATGACTTCAAAAGGGGCTTTCCCTGTAGAGCTATGTACTGTATTATTGTAAGCAAACTCTACTAACGGTAGGTACTTTTCCCAGTCTGAACTTTGGTCACCCACGTAGCATTTCAGCATATCCAAAATGGTAGAATTTGCTACTTCACTTTGACCATCTGTCTGGGGATGGAAAGAAGAAGAAAAATTCAGATTCGTCCCCATGTTATCAAATAAAGCTCTCCAGAATAGACTGGTCATTCTAGAGTCTCGATCACTAACAATGGACTTAGGCATACCATGATGTTTAAAGATCTGTGCCATGAATAGCTTAGCCATATGATCTGCCTTTATGGTTTTGCGAACCGGAAGGAAATGAGCTTGCTTGCTGAATCTGTCTATGATAGTCCAAATTCCGTCATTCCCTGACTTTGATCTTGGCAAATCAAAAATAAAGTCCATTGTAATATTTTCCCATGGTGCCTGAGGCACGGGAAGAGGCATAAGTAGGCCAGGTGCCTTGTGTCTATCATATTTCATTTTCTGACACGTAAGGCATTCAGTAACAAACTGATGTATATCTTTGCGCATTCCTGGCCAAAAGAAATACCTCTCTAGTGCTAGAGTTGTTGCTGTAATTCCTCTATGTCCAGCATAGGGAGGTGCATGGCATTCCCCCAAAATCTTTTTCCTCATCTCCTGGGTGATGCATAGGCAATCATCTTTCATTAAATACCCATCTTTCAGGGAATAGTGATTGGTGGGTTGCCCTTCTTGCATCTGCTGTAAAATTTCACCAAAATCAGAATCATGAACATATTGTTCCCTCATGCCTTCCAGGTCCTGATGGTAAGCAATAGTTACATTATTGACCTGGGGTCTTCGGGACAAGGCATCTGCCACTCTGTTCCGAATTCCTGGAGTATGGACAATCTGAAAATGATACATTGACAGCATGTTTGCCCATTTCATATGCTTCTCTGAAAGTTTGGTCTGAGTCAAAAAGTATTTCAGACTTTGGTGATCTGTTTTTACAGTAAAATCTGCACCCAAAAGATAGTGTTTCCATGTATGGATAGCATGAATTACAGCCAATAACTCTTTCTCATAGATTCCTAAATATCTTTCCGCATCCCGAAGTCGTCTGCTTTCATAGGCTACTACATGACCATTCTGATGCAATGCAGCCCCAACACATTCTCCACAAGCATCACAATCCACATCAAAAGACTGATACAGATCCGGAACTACCAGAATAGGCTCTGTAGTCAACTTTTCCTTGAGTGTATTGAATGCTTTCTTCTGTGATAATCCCCATGTGAAAGCTGCATTTTTCTTAGTGAGGTCATGTAATGGAGCTGCGATATCAGCAAAGTGTCTGATAAATCTTCTGTAGTAAGAACACAAGCCTAAGAAGCTTCGAACTTCATGCACAGTTTTCAGCTCTGGCCATTCTTGAATGGCACGGATCTTCGCTGGATCCATTTGTATCCCATTCTTGGATATTATATGCCCTAGATAGTGGATTTCTTCCAAGAAGAACTCACTTTTCTTGCTGTTTGCATAGAGCTGATGATTTCTTAGCTCTTGAAACACTATAGCAAGATGTTCTCTGTGGTCTTCCTCTGTCTTAGAGAAAACTAAGATATCATCAAAGAAAGTACCGGTAAAATGCCTGTACTTCCGGAAGATGCGATCCATCATTCTGTTAAATGTGGCTGGAGCATTTGTCAATCCAAAAGGCATCACTAAGTATTCATACAACCCGAATGTTGTGCGGAATGCTGTCTTATGCACATCCTGAGGCTGTATCCTCACTTGGTGGTAGCCACTCTTCAAGTCTATCCTGCTGAAAACTGAAGCTCCATTTAACTGATCCAAGACATCATCAATACGCGGAATAGGGAATCTATTCTTGATGGTCATTTTGTTCAGTGCGCGATAATCAACACACATACGGAATGAACCATCTTTCTTCTGTACTAACAGTACAGGGGAACAAAAAGGAGACGAGCTGGGCTGAATCAAGCCTTTGGACAGCAAGTCCTGTACCTGAGCCATAATCTCCTCTCTCTGAGTCGCACTGACTCTATAAGGGGGTCTGTTTGGTGGCTCACTACCAGGCATTAACTCTATCTGATGATCTTCTGGTCTCTCTGGGGGTAACTCCCCTGGCAAAACATCAGAAAAGCAATCTTTAAAGTTTACCAAAAACTGAAACTTATCTTTGTCTGCATCATTCATTTCAGCATGCATATCAGTCTCTTTTTCTTTTACAAAAACCATGTACGCAGAAATTGCAGACTTTATTGCTTTACCGCATGAAACATCAGATACAATGGGGATAGTGTCCCCTTTATTCCTGGCAATTACACGCTGATTTTTCCCCCTATGTACAAATTCCAGCACTCTTTCAGGAAGAGTCAACTTCACTGCCTTGCGGTGAAACCAAGGCATCCCCAAAACGACATCATAATGTTTCAGTGGAGAAATGAAGAAGTCTTCCTGATCCACATAACTCTGAACATGTAGACGGAGCTTCCCTATCAAGGGAGTAACTGGCACAGGGTTCCCACAAAACATTTGATCGGCATCCAAAGCCCTGCCTAACTCTTCCGTCTTTATTCCCAGCCTCAGGGCTAGATCCTCTGATATGAAATTATCAGTAGCCCCTGGATCAAATAAAATTAGTGCTTGCTGGTCTCTAACTTTGCCCCATGATAGCAGCAATTCTCGTTCTTCTGGGTTCAAAGCATGACCCAGTATATCAGGAATACCCCCCGCCATTGGCTTTTGCGGTCCTCGTGGCTTCTCTGCCTCTTTTCCCTTCGATGATGAAGGCTTTTCTGGGCACTGGGCAGCCACATGCCCCTCTTTACCGCACCTGAAGCATTTCCCATCTCTACGGAATTCCGCTATCTGTTCAGGGGTAAAAATAGATTTGCCTTTATAGGTCTTTGAGAACTGAGTACCCCTCGACTTCTGAGGCTGAAACCCTTTCTTTTCAGCCTTAGGGGACTCTTTCTTTTCTGATTTTATGAAATCAGATTTCTTTTTATCAGCACGTCCTGCATGCAAGGATGGCACTGTAGATGGATCTTGTAGCGGTACAAGACTCGCTTCTGAGGCTGAATGCATAAGATCTTGAATATTCTTTGCCCCCAAAGCATTCACTACTGCCTGAATTCTTGGAGTGAGACCTGCTCTGTACTTTCTCATCTGGGTACCTTTGGAGATCTTTTTGAACGGTGCAACCTGCAAATAAGCATCCCAGAACTTTTGGTTGTACCCATCCACTGTATCTCCTGCATCCATGTGCAAGCTGTCCCAGTCTTGAAGAACATGGTCTCTGAACTGTTTAGGCATGAACTGCTGGTAGAAGGCTTTCTTGAAGCCCTTCCACTTTCTTGGGGCTGACCCATCTGTAGTCAGTGCACTCCACCATGCACTAGCCGTTGCTGTTAAGTGTAAGCTGACCATTCTTAATTTGGAGGATTCTGAAAATTTCTCTGTACCGAATGCAGCATCAAACTGTCTGATAAACTGCAATGCTTTGTCTGTATGACCATACTGTCCATTGTAGGTCATAAACTTGACAAATTTTCCTCCCTCTTTAAATTCCCTGGTCGCTTTGGAAGACTTTCTCTTCCCAGACTTCTCGTGTTTCCTTCTTTTCCTGGATGGTTTATCTGATAAGGAAGAAGAAGACACAGAAGTCGAACTCGAGGTAGACGGTGATGGACTAGGAGATCGGTGATGACGCCTCGATCTCTTTTTACTATGGGACCGTCTCCTATGAGATCTATGAGATCTCTCTCTCTCAGACTGTACACGGGAGTGTGCCTCTGGCATTGGCACGTCATATACTGGATTAGGCATAGCCTCTGCTGGAAACAAATGCTGAGCCCTGGGATCCCTTTTAAAATTTTCCAGCTCTTGTATACGAGTGCGTACCATTTGTTCAAATTCCTGTTGAGTTTGTGGCACATTCCTCTGTCTTGGATGCACATCCCTATCTTGAGAATCCCACTGGATAGGTGATTGATCCATATTCTGAGATCTGCAGATTTTCTCACACAGTGCAAGTAACTAAGGCACACTACCTTTGCTTTTCCAACAGAAAAGGGTACCTCAACAAGAGGTGTTTTGCATTCACAATCTATGCCAGTACTGGCTGTCAGTTCAAGGCATGTACCCACACAGTTGCCAAAGCATCATCAACTATGTTGCCCTTTTCTGGCTGCTGCAGATGGCTTCAAAAGGCATCTGTTTTTCCCTCTTTTTACTGCTCAAAGGCATGCATTCTCCTTTTTCTGCAAATCTCTGTTTTCTCTGCTTTTCTCTGGTTTTCTGCTACTTTTCTGACAGTAAAAGTCTGACAGGCAGGAGAAAATTGATAGCCAAAACTGTCTCTGCAACTGTCTCTTTTTTTTTTTTTTTTTTTTTTTGGTGAAAACAGTAACCAGATGAGTAACTACTGGTTACTCTAACCGACTGTCTGGTTCTGGTCTGGTTAGTCAGCAACTAGACTAACTGGACTGGTTACACCAACCAAACTGGTCTGGTTAGGCCAGCTTAACTGGACCAAAGTTGAACTAACTGGACACTGGTTCAACTAACCAGAGTTAACTGACTACGGTTGACTTAACCAGGGTTTCACTAACCACGGGTCAACCAACCAGGGTTTAACTGTACCAGGATTAACTTAACCACTGGTCTGCCAGGCTGGCTGCCACGTGTCAGTGCCATGTCAGCATCTGAGCTGTCTGCCACCTGTATTGCGCCACGTCAGCGCCACGTGTCCTGTGCCACGTGTCCTGCCACGTCATCTGGTGCACTGTGTACCTGCTGGCTGCCACGTCAGCATCGCGTCAGCACCACGTGTCAGATCTGCCACGTCAGCAGAGATGACATCAGCGCTCCACGTCAGCCTCAGCGCAGCACCCACCTGCGTGGAGGTGTGTTAGCGCTGTTCTCTGGTGAAGGCGCGTCAGGTCCCGTCTCAAGGAACAAAGCCTCTGTCGACCAGCGTAGCTCTTCGTCGTCATTCACCAGCTGACACCCCCGCGCTTGCCTTTGAGATCATCAGCAGAAGATTGCCTTCCCGATTTCCATTGTTCGTCCTTTTGCATTTACAGGACCCCTTCCTTTGCCGTTCACGATGGCTCATGGAATCTCTCCTTAGCTTCCTTTAGGAATTCCATCACATAATTACCCAGCAAGACACGACGCTGCTTGGGCTCTTGCCTAAAAAAAAGAGTTGCACTTCCGGTAGGGCAATATGTTTAGCCAGACTTGCCGCCGTATGCATAAACACTCGCTTGCTCCTCTTTATTCCAACACTTTGAATCGTCAAAAACTTCAGTAAGTTTTTGAGCCTCGGCTCTGATACCAATACAACCGAGCTGGAGGGTAATAAACAGCCTATGGATTCACGTCAACGACTGAATTAAAACTGTCCACAGCTCTCCCTTCTCCAAAGCTCTCCCTCTCTCTGAACAAACACTAGGGCCCAGGACAAATTGTCGGGCTGGACCCCCCCGAAGGTCTTTATTACTTTCAGAAAAACTGTTACAAAAGTTCAGCAGGAAGCTGTCTCGTAAGTCTCTCCTCATACGTGAAAAGAAATCCTTCTTTACAAGGGCTTCAAACCCCATTCAAATTGGCAACATGCCACTTGTCTACAATCTAGACTAACTCTTATTACAAGCCACTTAGGGCCATTCTGGAGTCTTCAAAGCTCTCGGTCACACGAACCGCTTCCTAGGTGCTTGTCAGGCTCCCATTTCGCTTAGGAAAAATAATCCTTCTAGTACCTGCAACAATTAATTAAAGCGCACCACCATGGTACCCATTAATTGTTAGCACTTTGCATGCAAATAACACACTGTGGACTAATCCTAGTCACGGTGGGCGTCCCCACTGAACACATGTGCACATCTAAACAAATATATATATATATATAAATAAATATATATATTTTCTCTGGTTGACCGGAGTCAACACTCTTGATTATAATTAAAGAGCTTCGACCCAAGGTCAAGGCGCCTTAATTATAGCCAAGTCTCTCCAACCGAGGTTGGCACATCTTGGTTAACCGGGGTTAACCCCTCTTGGCGCATGCCAAGTCTTGTTGACCGAAGTCAACATTCTCTGACCGTAGTCAGGTTTACTTGACTGGAGTCAAGTATCTTTGACCGTAGTCAATCCTTTGACCATTAAAATGACTCTTCGACCGTAATTAACACATATAACATTCTTTAATTAAGATCAAATAAATGGTCAACTGTACTTTGACTTAGGATATTTACATTGTGGTGACAAGAAGAAAAGCTTAAAAGAGAAGGAAGAGGAAGTTATTTTAAGTGTCTTCTCAACACAAACGAAGCGGGAGTCGGATAAGTACCACCAACTGAGTTCTTCAAGACAGAAATAGAGTATTTGGGACACATTGTGTCTGCTGAGGGAATTCAAGTTGACCCTAAAAAGGTCAAGGCCATAATTAATGGGCCAATACCCAAAAATATGCATGAGCTGAGATCCTTCCTAGGGATGTGTAGTTATTATCGCAGATTCATTAAGAATTTTGCACGTCTTGCTTCTCCACTAACAGATTTGTTGAAGAAGCATTCGTTGTATGAGTGGGGAGAGGTTCACCACGTAGCTTTTGAGGAGCTTAAGAGAACATTGGTCACTGCACCAGTGTTGACACTTCTGGACATGGACAAAGAGTTCTTTGTTGTATATACGGATGCAAGTGGTACCTCGATTGGGGCAGTGTTGATGCAAGGAGGGCATCCCATTGCTTATGAGAGTAGAAAACTTCAAGGGGCTGAATTGAAATATATCATGTATGAGAAGGAGTTACTGGCAGTTATTCATGCTTTAAAGTTATGGAAGCATTATTTATACCGTTCTGCTTTCAAGATTTAGACTGACCATCAAAGTATCAAGCACTTATTTTCTCAACCCATTGTTTCTTCAAGGCAAATCAAATGGACTGAATATATTCAATCCTTTGGGCAACCAAATATTCAATATCAGCTAGGAAAGGAGAATTTGATAGCCGATGCTTTGAGTAGACGGCCCCAAGTTAATCACATTTCTGTGATTAAGGAGAAATCATTAGGAGCAATGGTTGAAGCTTATCCTTGAGATGAGGACTTCGCTGACATTTATGGGAAGATTCAACGTAATGAGGTCGAGGGTTTAGAGGCTTATTCCATCGTGGATGGATACTTATTTTTGGGACATGCCATATGTGTACCCAAAACATTTCGACATCTAGTCATGAGTGAGTTACATGCGAGTACATATTATGGACATAGAGGCATTAGAGGGACCATCGACAATATTGAGAGGTACTTCCATTTCGCCTAAACTTCGCAAAGAAGTTTCGACCTTTGTTCAACAATGTGACGTATGTCAATGCATTAAATCTGACACAAGTAAGACTCTTGGTCTTTTGCAGCCTTTGCCTATTCCCTCGGAAAGGTGAGAACACATTACAATGGATTTTGTGTCAGGTTTCCCCAAGGTTGGTCAGTTTGAGCAGATTTTCATTGTTATAGATAGGCTGAGTAAACAGGCTCATTTTATTCCCTATAAAAAGGAATTGTCTGCTCCTGAAACAGCAAGGTTATTCATTAGGGAAATCTTTAGGTTACATGGGTTACCAAAATCTATTGTATCCGATAATGATGGCCGTTTCATTAGCAACTTTTGGACAACCCTATTAGAGAATCTCGGAACCAAACTGAAATTTACTACAGCCTTCCATCCTCAAGGAGATGGACAAAGTGAGAATGCCAATCAAACCATGATTACTTTACTTCGAACTCATGTCCATGACCAACCTAGAAGGTGGCCAGAGTTCTTACCCATGTTAGAGTTTGCTTATAATAATGTTGTAGATACTTCCACCAAGAAAGCCCCATTTGAAATCATCTATGGGCAATGTTTACCCACTCCAATAACATACTTGGGGGAGCGAATTTTTGCTGCTGACCAGTTTGCTGAGGATATGTCACAGGTTATTGAGCAGGTAAAAGAACATATTAAGAAGGCCCAGGTTCAACAATCCAAGGCAACCAATAAAAAAAGAAAAGAAGTTTATTACAAGGAGGATGATTGGGTTTTACTGAAGATTGATAAAAGAAGAATCAAGTCACTGAGAGGAAGTACAAAACATGTTAAGTTAGCACCGAAGTTTTATGGTCCATTTCAGATTTTAGCAGCTTTATATCCGGAAGAAGGATCCAGAGCGTATGAGCTGAAATTACCAGCCCACTCGCGTATGAAGAATATCTTTCATGTGAGCAATTTGAAGAGATACCATGGCGATACTTCTGCATTTTTGGATACTCAGCATCAAGAAGAACCTGAACTTGAAGATGGGACTGAAGTTCTTACTCCGGAACAGATCGTGTACCATAAAGAGAAGAGTACTCATGGAAAGAAGAGATATATGTATTTACTGAAGTTTAAAAACCAGCCAGCTAGTGATGCACTCTGGATGGAAGAAGAGTTCTTTACAGATTTTCCACAGATACTCGCAGATTATAAAGAGGCGATGCAATTGCAGAAGTAATAAGAGAAAGTGCACGTAAGTTGAAGAGACAAGCAATAATCCAGAAGAGGACTTCTGCTCATTCAAGCAGGAGGGAGTGTCATGACAAGAGAAATGATTATTTAGTTAATTGATAGTCATTAGAACCTTATTATTGTTAGGCGCCAATTTGATGGTGCGGTTATATGTTTGTATTTATGATCAATCAAGCGGTGTAAATAGTACCGCCAAAACTATGTAACATTGGCCAATGATTAGTAATAAAGATATGCACACACGTGTCTAGGTCTTAGGGGCAATGGGAAAGGGAAAGGGTGCATTAGAGTGCATTGAATGGTAGGTGCATGGGTCATAGGATAAGAATAGGTGTAAATGGGAAGATGGAACTTGAGTGATCTCAAGGGACATTAATGAAAGGGTATCACCCTTTCATTGTGAATCTCACGTAGCATTCCCTCTACCACATTGCATTCATCTACCATCTCTCTCCCACCTTGCGTGTAGGTCGAAGTAGAAACAAGTACTCTCACAAGGGCGCTCTTCCCCATTGGAGGGCCAATTGGCATTCAAAGTTCGGGTGGGGAACCTTTGGGATAGGAGGCCCGATCGCATGCATTGCACACATTTGTATTCTCGAAAAGTCTGGTTTTTCACAGGGCTCATGGTGGAGGTGGATGACCGTGCGTGAATACGCCAAGCATGCTATTATTATTTTTTTCCCGGGATGCATGCCTATTGTAGCAGATGTGAGAAATTGGCTCACCAGGACTTTGGGTGGTTGTTTTGTTCGGAAAGTGCATTATCCTGCTCGGGGGTTTTTTAAGGTTATTATGACAGATGAACTGCACTAACAGATGCTCCTTGAATACTCCCCTTTGTTTTATGGGCAACAGATGGTGCATGTTTTGCCCTAGTCGCCCATCAAGGATTATCAAGCTTTAATTCGCCATCGCTATCCGGTATGGGTGGAAGTGGTTGACTTCCCTCAGTGCTTGGCTTCTCTCTTACCCAAAATTGCAGCACCATTGGATAAGGTGGTGTGCCCTCTGCGGCCAAATGGGAACTCCAACTGATTTTGCATTTTGTGGGATATTGATCATCCCACTCCTGACTCCTATTCTATTACATTGAATCAGGTGGATATGGGCAGTGCTTTTTACAAGCTCAAGTGGGTCCTGTTTGCAAGTGCATGTTTTGAATGTAAGAAGTTTGACCACATGGCTTCTCAGTGCCCTCTTGTTATGCACAAAAGGCCTTTGGAAAATATGCCTTCTCACATGCCTACTAAAGAAATGATGGGTCAGCCCGTTTTCAAACAGAAGGGTGTCAAGCCTCTTACTCCAGCTCACGAAAAAGGCAAGACACATGTTGTGTCCAATAGGAATGCCTCTCCCTCTATGCCTTCCACCTCTCAGCCCAAAGGGAAAGACAAAACTTTGCAGGAGGTTTGGCAGACTCCAAGAAAACTGTCGTTGCTAGACGACCTTTAGCTTCTCGCACTTGGAATGGTGCATCCTTGACTAGTCGTACTCCTGAAGAAAATTCAGGAGTGGGTGTTACGTGGGCAGCTGTGACAGCCAGTCGGACTCTCTTTCCTGAAGAAGATATTGTTGGTTTGTTGTCCACTTCTCAACTAGTTGTGATACCTCAGGGCCAGGGTCCGGATCTTGAGGTTGATATGCAAGCCTGATTTCAGTTCTCTCTTTGCTGTACATAATCTATAAATATGCTGTCGAAACTTATATGTTTGACACATAATGTACAAGGTTTGTGTGATGCTTCTAAATGGCAGACAGTCTGGGGGTATCTCAATCACTTACAGCTAGATGTGGTAGCTTTGCAGGAACATAATCAGCCTGTGTATGCTGGACAGCATGGTCATTTTCACGGTGATGAGATTTCCTATGCTGGACAGCATTCCTTTTCAGGAGTGGTCTTTCTGATCAGGCATGATCTTCATCCCTCTGTGGCCTTCAATGATTCACAAGGCAGATGGATGGTTATGCAATGCACTGTACAGGGTGATATCTTTGAATTTTCATCTGTCTATGCTCCTCAATCCTCCCATCATTGAGGACAGATTTGGGAAGATATGCAGAGGTATCCATGGAGGCAGTATACTTTTCTTTGTGGTGACTTCAACAATGATCCTCAGCCAGGGGATAATACATCTGGCCATACACATATGTTGGCCTCTGAGAGGCAAAGCTGGTCTAAATTGTTGCTTGATTTCAATTTTGCTGATCTTAGCATCTTATCCATTGCTGCCTGGGTTTACTTTCCAGCACAATGCTCAATCTACATACAAAGCTAGACTAGACAAGTGTTATAGGGTTGATCCTTAGCACTCTGATACTAGTGACCGTCAAACTGCTTGCATTCTTTCTGGGGATATCTATGCAAATGATTCTTTTTTCACTCCCCGCAATACAAAGCAGGATCTTACTGAGCTAATGCAAGCTCTTTCTTTATATGGTTTAGCTGCTGGTCATCATGTAAATTTTCAAAAATCAAAATTGTTGCCTTTGCAAAAATCATCCCACCAACTCAATTGGTTCGTCATCTTGGCTATCCTTTGAGTTGGACACTTTCTCCTCGTCAACAATCTGATTGGATTCTCGCAGCTCTCAAGAAAAAGATGGAGTACTGAAAATTGGCAACTTGGCCTCTGCATGTTCGTCTTCAAATTGTGCAATCTATTCTAATAGCGTATATTCAATTCTACTTGCCTCTTATTATGTTCAGCAAGGCTGATCTTGCCTCTTTTATGTCTGAGGTTCCAGTATTCAAGAAAAAATGGGCTTGAGAAGATCCTAGTATTCAAGAAAAAATTCCACTGTGAGGCCATCCCATCCCTCTTTTATTGCAAGTTGATATTGCCAAGGCTTTTGATACTGTTCAATGGGACTTCATCTCTCAGACAATGCATGCTTTGGGATTTGGGCAAAAATTGCAGCATATCACATACTGACTTTATAGTGACCGTCAAACTGCTTGCATTCTTTCTGGGGATATCTATGCAAATGATTCTTTTTTCACTCCCCGCAATACAGAGCAAGATCTTACTGAGCTAATGCAAGCTCTTTCTTTATATGGTTTAGCTACTGGTCATCATGTAAATCAAAATTGTTGCCTTTGCAAAAATCATCCCACCAACTCAATTGGTTCGTCATCTTGGCTATCCTTTGAGTTGGACACTTTCTCCTTGTCAACAATCTGATTGGATTCTTGCAGCTCTCAAGAAAAAGCTGGAGTACTGGAAATTGGCGACTTGGCCTCTGCATGTTCATCTTCAAATTGTGCAATCTATTCTAATAGCGTATATTCAATTCTACTTGGCTCTTATTATGTTCAGCAAGGCTGATCTTGCCTCTTTTATGTCTGAGGTTCTAGAGATCTTCTGATGTTCTCGCCATGGCCAAAAAAGCTTGCGTTTGCTTCAAGTACATCAGCTTTGTTCTCCAAAGATGCATGGAGGTCTTAATATTCTCAATATCCATCTGCACATTCTTGCCCATAAGGGGAAACTCATTCTGCAGTTTATGCTATTCTCAACCATGGGCTGCCATGCTTTGTCATTTACTCTTGCATGTTGAATCTCCAGCTTTCGGTCATTGGCAGCTTTCCCAATGGGAGTTTCTTTTTGGTTCTGTGACAGGCAAAATCCTTGGCTGTCCTTTGGTTTCCCATTTGTTAATGGATTGGAAACATATCCTTTCCCACTTGGATTGGCATGGCAGTGATTCCTTGCAGGGCAACTCTTTCAGAGCTGACAGTACACATTGGTCTAGAGTGTTCGCCCTTCCTTTGGCTTTGCAGGAGCCTCGACGTTCGTATTTTCAGAGTCTCAAGGGGATTCGTTTGACTCAAGATGTTGTTGATGATGCTGGATTTCCCCTTACTTTTCCTTTGGCCACTGCCAAATTTGGCCTTGGAATGCATTATCATCCACTTTGGCATAAGACTACTTTGATGCTCCAACCTTTTCAGCCGGTTCCTCCATTGCATCTATAGGATCGTCTTCAAGACTGGGCGCTTTCTTTTGTGGGCTTGTCATGCCGTTCTCTACAGTTTGCATATATTACTCTCTCTTCTCTTTATAAAGTTCTACTTCCTCCACCATTTATCTCGCAAAAGGCAAATAACCTTTGGCATCTTAATCGTCCTATGAAATGGTGGCAGAAACGTTTGAGAAAGATTTGGCATTCTAAGATTCCTCTCCGTCAGCAGGTTTTCTTGTGAAGAGTTTTGTTGGGTGCTCTTTCTCATGGACAGCTCTTGGCATGACGACATATTGCTTCCTCTATTTGTCGCAGATGTCTGGCTCCGAGAGAGACTGTGCCTCATCTCTTTTGGCAATGTAATGTAAGGAATAGGTCTAAATTGTTTCAAAAGGCCTTCAATTATATGGTATGGGAGTCCTGTGTGAGGACCGTGTTGAGCAATATCTTTATCTTGCAAACACTTTAGTATTTATGAGTGCTAAAGCAGTAAACTTTCGAATTTCTCATTCATTTTGTGAAGCCAAAGTCCTTCCTCGTATTTTCTACCTCATATGATCTAGCTCCCCACCACAATTAGAGTTGCAGGCAAAGATGTCCTTCGTCCCTTCACCCCTAATATCCTAACAGGTCCAGAGAAAGGGGCAAAGCACACTTCATTTCCCTTCCTTCAAAGAGTATGCCTGAATAATCCAAGTAGCTCACTCAAAATTTTATTACCATTGCCACTAACCTGGATCTCGGAGAGCATTTTCTGTACATGAGGATGACGGCCGCAATATGTAATTATTGATACCAGCCACACAGCACCTGCACAGCGTTCTTCCTTTCTACTGCTGAAAAGAAGCTCATCAAATAGTTTACGCACGATCACTTCCCTTGCTGTTGTTTGGTTTTCATTTGATCCTACACCAGATGGTAAAACTTCCATCTCTTTATCATGTATCTGAGCATGATCAGCCAGGAAATTCGAAGTACTAGAAAGAGAGACGAAATCTGATCTGAGTATCTCATCTGCAGTGACTGGCAAACCACCCCATATAAAACAGAGTGCCTCTCCTACAGAAAATAGAACATCCTCCACCTGAAAATATCATATAAATCAAGATCGAACAAAATAACATTAAATTATAATGTTACATACAAACCCAGGCAACTAAACCTCAAGTTCCCACTTAATGAAACAAAGATATTGCAGAATTGTGACATCCTCACAGGGTACACAAAGGAGCTTGTCATCCAGGATCCAAACATTTTGTTTTAGCAAGGAAGAACAAAGGTAAGCCCAATGGTAGTCAGTAACGATTTAAAGGACAATTTATAAGAATTTAAGATACACAAGACAACAACCTTCTGTGTCTCATGAAGGTCAATATACCATATGAGTTACTCCAATGCCCCACATCTCCCATACCAAATTTACTCAAAAGGCTAGATCATCCCTTCCGGTATTAGAATGCAAGCACTTTCCATCCAAATAGAACATGGATCGATATATATACCAGGTATTAATTAGCAAACAGGAAAAGAAGAACGACATACAAACTGTAGGTAACCAGACATATCATAGATTACAGCATCAAATCTTTAAGTGATAACAGCAAGCCCTTCAAAGCACACAGCTTTAATGCCACCCAAGGTTGTTCCTTTGACACCCAAATTTCCTTCATGTCCCTGTCACACAACAGTTTCAACAGGAGCACTCCTGTTATTCATGACGTGTTTAAGGCATTCAATTTGAGACTTGATCGATAATTATGGAATTGGTGCGTAGCCTCTACAGAAATCAAATCAATTCATGGCTCTTCGCATTCAGAGGATAAAAAGCAACAAAATTTTGGAATATCAATCTAAGAGGGATGATGGAGGCGGAAGTCCATTTTGGTCATCAGACCCAAAAGCGGAATCCCATTTTTGGAATAGTTTATATAAAAATAGGAGCAAGAGAATTTTAATGTATTTCTTGAAATCAATAGCTTTTGAGAATCCCATCTCAGTTGCAATGTCATGGCAAACAACCTTTTGTTGGATGGCTTGACAGGGGAGAGGATGTATGTATAAAAGGTTCAAGTTACTAGCTGACTGAAACAGAATTCCTCCCTCCAAGGTTCCTGCCCAGCATTTTGTAGAAACAGCCAACAGACAGTTTAGCTTGTAGAAATTTGGAAACTGGATAGGCATTTCATAATTGATTCCTGGTCTGAAGTTCTCAAAAATGAGGTTTCAGAGTTTCCTGTATCCAATATTGCATTATGAAGTAGCACTCATGGGTAAGCTACCCATAACCCTTTGCAAAACACAAAAGGTATGTTCTAGATGTTTATCATCTCAATAAGAAAAACAAACAGACAGTGCCTTCCCTCAAGGTCTCCTGCCCACTGTTTTGTAGAGACCGCAATAGCCTGGCTGTGAAAAAATTCCCACATACCATTTTGTGTTTCAAAAAACCAGGTAGGCATTTCTTACATGATTCCTAGGCCATACTTCCTAAAACGACCCTTCCGATTTTCATAAGGTCAATATTGCATTAATGAGTAGCGTTCAATTGTAAGCCTCCCATAACTCTTGCAAAACAACAAAAGAGCCATTGGTGATGCTTGTCATCTGATAAGAATAAAGAAACCAAAGCCTTCATTGCAGTGCAGCAGCGATCTGATTTCCTTGAATAAGAAACAAGTATTCAAACATAGCAAAGACTCTGAGAAAGAAAGAAAGAAAGAAATTTTATTAAAGGTCCACGGAAGGCCATACATGGCCTATGGGACACAAAATCATCCGAAAGGAGAATACATCATCAACGATGCACCAACTAGGTGGCCTCATCGTAATACAGCTAAGATGCCAAAAATGGCTACAAAAATCCTAGATACAAAATGAAATGAAATAGAGTACCAAAAATGCCTCGATACAAAATGTAAAATATGAAATATGAGGAACATCGTCTTCCCTAAGGGGTCTGTGATCCAAAGAAATGATGGAAGTCATGGCCATCGACCATGCCTCCTTCCATGAGTGTGAAGATCTGGGCAAGTGTCAAGTCGGCTGCTGGCGGTGCCAAGTCTCCATGGAGCAATCTCCTCCGAAAATCTGCCATCATCCTCCGTCGTCTAGAAATAAAGCGATGGGTACGGCCTCTGTGTAAGATCATCCTGCGGTGCTGCCGGATCATGTCATATGTACATCCTCGGGGTGGAACCATCGGTGCTCTCTGGCAAGATGGGCTATCTCTGTGCTCATGGTCCTGCGCCTCGTCCTGCTCCTCATGAATAACCAGGTCTCTGGCAGGGATGCGACGGTGCTCTCTGAGGAATCTCTCTCTGTATCTGGTGATCTCCCTGATGAACAACGCTAAGCAATACTGATCCTCATACTCCATAATCCGAGAGAGAGGTCCAAATCCGTGCCCAAATAAACAGTGAAATCTGCCACGGATCTCATAATATAAAGGGCATCTGCAAACAAAGTGCTCCTCAGTCTCCACCTCCCCCATAGTGCAACAAGGGCATATCCTAGTCTTTCGCCTGGGTCTATGTCCGGTAGCTGTACGACGCATCCTGCCGGCCTCAACGTCTAATCTGTGGGAAGATACCCTGAGCTGGCCCAAGGCAATCCTGAGTGAGTGCGACATATGAACGCCGATATATCCTGGGGATATGATGAAGCCATCCTCTGAAATCCTGAGAAAATGGTCACGATATGTGGCCATCTTCGTAGGAAGCTTCGTGGGATGAACCCAAGTGCGAAACGTGTGTAGCTGCAACAAATCGGCCCTGATAACCTGGCTGAGCTCATGTCGAGTGAGAGGGAGGCGAGGGGCATCTATGCTGTATCGAAATGGTAGCAGCCTATCCATATCCAAGCCTAGCGAGGTGAGCCATGTGGAGAGTGTGTGGTACCAACAAAAAGTATGACCTCTCTCCGCTAACATCTGCGAGGATGTCAGTGCTAGCCACGGTAATCGTGCTCTGCCTGCTGCTGAGTCTTCGAGCGTCCTGATCCTATGCAAGTATGTAATTGACTGAAATGCTGCATCTAGCGCTAGGGGTGTAGCTCCGAACTCTGCGAACGTAATCTGATGCGGTACCGTGGGCTTCGCACTGATCAATCTGGAGAACATGATGATCTGTAACCTCTCTACTCGTCTCCGATCTGCAACACTGAGATCTCCTGCCCAAAAGGGGCTAGCATACATGGCTGCAGGTCTCACCAATGTATCGAAAAGTGAGGACTTCGTGTCGAGATGCTGAAAATGTGACTGAGAGAGAGAGAAAGAAAGAAAGAAAGAAATTTTATTAAAGGTCCACGGAAGGCCATACATGGCCTATGGGACACAAAATCATCCCAAAGGGAAATACATCATCAACGATGCGCCAACTAGGTGGCCTCATCGTAATACAGCTAAGATGCCAAAAATGGCTACAAAAATCCTAGATACAAAATGAAATGAAATAGAGTACCAAAAATGCCTAGATACAAAATGTAAAATATGAAATATGAGGAACATCGTCTTCCCTAAGGGGTCTGTGATCCAAAGAAATGATGGAAGTCATGGCCATCGACCATGCCTCCTGCCATGAGTGTGAAGATCTGGGCGAGTGTCAAGTGGGCTGCTGGCGGTGCCAAGTCTCCATGGAGCAATCTCCTCCGAAAATCTGCCATCATCCTCCGTCGTCTAGAAATAAAGCGACGGGTACGGCCTCTGTGTAAGATCATCCTGCGGTGCTGCCGGATCATGTCATATGTACATCCTCGGGATGGAACCATCGGTGCTCTCTGGCAAGATGGGCTATCTTTGTGCTCATGGTCCTGTGCCTTGTCCTGCTCCTCATGAATAACCAGGTCTCTGGCAGGGATGCGACGGTGCTCTCTGAGGAATCTCTCTCTGTATCTGGTGACATACTCCATAATCCGAGACAGAGGTCCAAATCCGTGCCCAAATAAACAGTGAATCCTCAGTCTCCACCTCCCCCATAGTGCAACAAGGGCATATCCTAGTCTCTCGCCTGGGTCTATGTCCGGTAGCTGTACGACGCATCCTGCCGGCCTCAACGTCTAATCTGTGGGAAGATACCCTGAGCTGGCCCAAGGCAATCCTGAGTGAGTGCGACATATGAACGCCGATATATCCTGGGGATATGATGAAGCCATCCTCTGAAATCCTGAGAAAATGGTCACGATATGTGGCCATCTTCGTAGGAAGCTCCGTGGGATGAACCCAAGTGCGAAACGTGTGTAGCTGCGACAAATCTGCCCTGATAACCTGACTGAGCTCATGTCGAGTGAGAGGGAGGCGAGGGGCATCTATGCTGTATCGAAATGGTGGCAGCCTACCCATATCCAAGCCCAACGAGGTGAGCCATGTGGAGAGTGTGTGGTACCAACAAAAAGTATGACCTCTCTCCGCTAACATCTGCGAGGATGTCAGTGCTAGCCACGGTAATCGTGCTCTGCCTGCTGCTGAGTCTCCGAGCGCCCTGATCCTATGCAAGTATGTAACTGACTGAAATGCTGCATCTAGCCCTAGGGGTGTAGCTCCGAACTCTGCGAGCGTAATCTGATGCGGTACCGTGGGCTTCGCTCTGATCAATCTGGAGAACATGATGATCTGTAACCTCTCTACTCGTCTCCAATCTGCAACACTGAGATCTCCTGCCCAAAAGGGGCTAGCATACATGGCTGCAGGTCTCACCAGCGTATCGAAAAGTAAGGACTTGTGTCGGGATGCTGAAAATGTGACAGTGCACACTGCCTTTCGAGAAGAGCCAAGGCGGCATACCCTCTATTGATCCTATCTCGTGCTGCATGCGTCTTGGTGAAGACTGGACCTCTAAATGTGGCGCCCAAATATGTATACTCCATGACTAGCTCCACCTCCTGCCCATCAAATGACTCGCCTCTCCTATAAACCTGGTATGACGTGTTGAAGACCATGACTTTGGTCTTCCCAAGGTTTACAGACAACCCTCTGTCCTGACAAAAGCTGTGGAGTGCATGGAGATGTGCCTATAAACCCTGCTGGGAGGAAGAAATAAGAACCACGTCATCTGCATAGAGGAGAATCGGTATCGTGGATCCTGCCAGTAAAGAACCTGTACCACCCATCGTCTGTATGTACATCTCTAACTCATCGATATAGAGACCAAAGAGTGTCGGAGACAAAGGACACCCCTGCTTCACCCCTATCGTACTGCGTACTTCCCCCGACAGCCCCGCCCGTGTCCTGACTCTACCTGTGACTCTCTCATACAAGGCCATGATCGCCCATTGAATCTCCCCACTGAATCCCAAGTCACGAAGTCGCTGGAAGAGTCTGAAACGCCGCACAGTGTCAAATGCCTTTCTGAAGTCCACGAAGCAACAATAGAGCCGTTGCTTACGTGACTTCGCCTCCTCAATCAAAGCCCTGAGTGTGAAGATATGATCTAGAGTCGAGTACTCTGCACGAAATCCTGCCTGCCCTCTAGCTCTCATACCTGTCGCCTCGACATGGTCATTTATATGTCCTTCTAGAATGGTCGCATAAATCTTGGCCATGACATGGCCAATCATAATGGTCCTGTAGTTCGACGCCTCCAAAGGATCCCCCGACTTGTGTATGGGTAGTATAGTATTTTCAAGCCAACTAGGTGGAAGACCTGTACAAATGGACTCGTTAAAAAGACGGGAGAGGACTGTAGCTAAGGCATCAGTCCCATGGATTACATACTCCGCTTGCAATCCATCATGGTCCTTAGCTCTCCCAGTCTTCAAACGATGAACTGCTGCTCGGACACTACTGGATGAGAATAAGGCAGAGGAGGTGGGTCTAGGCACATGGGATAAGTCGATCTGTGGCTGGTCTGGAATATCATATAAAGTGGAAGTATAGGCAAGCCAAACTTGCGGGTCTGTAAGAGGAGTTTGAGATTTCAAGCGAAGGAATTTCTTCCAGAATTCCTTGGAATCATAGCTGAAAAGTAAACTTCTCAGCTCCTCCTCATTCCGGGCTAGAAATTGGCGCTTTTTGCGTCGCACCAAACGCTTGTAACTCTTCTTGGTCTCAATGAGGAGGGGAGACTTCTCCTGTGTCTCAAGGCGAAGCTTCCTGCGGAGTTCTTTACACTCCTCATCATACCATCCATTACAAGGCACAAGACCGACTGGTGGAGGACCGGATGTGTGGCAAGTGATGGGGAAGGACTTGTGGACTGCCGAGATGATGGAGGTATGTACAAGGTCCCACCGATCCTGTGTGGAGGGTAGGGCATCGAGAAGGTGCGGACGGAGAAGACTACTCAGGTGCTAGCTATAAATATCATCGAACTGGTGGTCAAAATGAACCTCATAGTATGGCTGACGCTCATGATGTCTAGAAGGGGGGGCATGAGGAATCTGGGTAAGAATAAAGTGCAGACGTTCATGATCGGCTGAAGGCATAAGAGGGTCGACTGTGAGGTTATGTACAAAAGGGATTAAAGTCGGGGGACCCAAGACGTAATCAATGACGCTCGTACCACCACCCGCGAAGGGAAAACATGTGGCTGTGGATGAATGCGGCCACTGTCGAAGTCCATTATAAATGACCTTGCCATGCGATGAGAGAAGCTCCAATAGGCGATGTCCCTGATCTGTCACCTCTACCCCTCTATCTGAAGATAAGCGTGGAAAACTCTCATCTGGGGCAGCTGGAACTAAGACTGGATCCTCAGCAAAGTCCAAAATCTCTGCCTGTCTGTCTGATGTCCTCGCGTTGAAATCTCCTGAAAGGATGACCTCTCCGCGGCGTGAGTACTCCAATACATCGGCTGACAAATCCTCAAAAGGTGACTGTCCTGGTCCATCTGAGGCATAACGAGACTGTCTCGGGGGAAAGTAGCATACTGCAATAAACAAGTCTCTCAGGGGGGGTCTCCTGATCCGTACCCAAAGATATCTGGCCCGATGGTCTCTCCTCACGACTGTGAATATCGATCTGAGATGCTCTCTATAAAGAACTGCCACACCGCCAGATCCTCTGACTCCTCCTGATCATCCAGTCTGCTGTCGAAAGACAGACTCCCAGGCATACCCTGTCACCTGCGGCAAGCCTCTCTCTGGGCTCTCATGGGTCTCTGTAAAGAAGACGATGTCCTGATCAAAAAAGGCCTCTCGTAAGTTGCCACAAAGAAGCTTCCAGACTGCTGACTTAAGCTTTCCCTACAAAAGAAGCTTGCAAGAGCTCTAATCTTGGCTAAGACTGCAGACTATAGACTTTCCCTATAAGGCTCAGCTCCGCATCTCCGGATCTATGATGCCAGTTCTACATCTACTAGGGAAGGTTCATGCATGTCAAGCAAGTGTCAGGGCATCTGAGTCTACCCAAAAGTTGCCAACAAGTTCCCAAAGCTATGCATTCTGATGAGAATACCAACCAGAGGCTATTTGCATATTTACTCACCTTCGCATGCGGGTACATCTGCCACCTTTCTCCCTCGTTGTGTAGTCCTCAGGGAAAGATTAAGGTACAAGGAGGCAAGGGGCAGTGCTGTTACTGTAGGGATGCTTTGCAAAAATACTAATCCCTAGATGTGGATACTTGGCATACGAACTGCATAACAGTTGCTGCCAACATTCACTAGTCGGTTGATTAGCCTTTCGGATAGTTCGTACAAGATCTTAGCGGTCATGAGCATATGCCATGGGCTACTGTTCCCAGATCTCATTCCTGACAACTAGACGATTTATCTGAGAGTGCATCATCTGGAACAAAATTTTTTGGGAGGCCAATGAGATTAGGACGTCCAACTGTTTTCATAACATCTTCTTGTGAAAAGTAGGTGTGCTTTTGCGGTGAGTGAAGGCAAGCAAATGTGTTTTTGGTTGAGTCAATAAAGGTTCTCAGCCTTGAGTTGTGCTTCTAAACTGAATGTTTTTGAAGTCATAAGAGGTACTCTACCCTGGGTTGTCCCCCAAAAATGAATGATATTGCTTTTGGCTACTGTTTTCTGTACTAGGTAGGAGCAGCACATAGGTTCTTCCTTGGTACTTAAGCTAGCTTGGCAACATCCCATGGTTTACCATATTTCACACAGGATATTGTTTTTGGCTACTGTTTCCTGCACTAGGTAGGATCAGCACATAGGTTCTTCCTTGGTTCATTTGGAAACATTGTCTTTTTTTTTTCCACAGACACCCCCAACCCAACCCGGGGGTTAGGTTCAGCTAGGGCGTTCAACAGAAAGCCAATTATGGACTGGCCTACCCTCTCCTCCAAGTCCCCTTCAACTCCTTCAACCTCCATCAGGACTTGGTAATCTACAGCTGCAGCCATGACACCCTCTCCTTATGCACGGAATTACCAACAAGAAGGCTCAAAATGACCCATCCTTGGGCAATAGGATCAGATTTTTTATCTACAGCAAGCAATGAGAAAGTTACCATTGGAACTGGTAGAAGTAAAGGCTCGACTTCACATGCTGGAAGGGCCTGGTAAGCCTCCCTAAAGCAGATGATGTAGAGGGTTTCTTGCTATCCCATAGACCTTTTGGTCTCCAGTGGACGTTAATAGACTCTCTCTCTCTCTCTCTCTCTCTCTCTCTCTCTCTCAATGGCCGCCACGACCGATATGCTGCACTATAGTAGAAGAGGACTTGCATCTTCTTCAAAGGACAGCGCAGTGCCTGCACTTGCCGCACTCCCAGTCGCAGGTACACCGGTTTCAGCTCCACTATCTCATCTTCCGCCCAGCGCAGTGCCCGCACTTGCCGCACTCCCAGTCGCAGGTACACCGGTTTCAGCTCCATTATCTCATCTTCCGCCCATAGCTACTTTGTACCCGCAATTTTTTTCACCCCTCCCCTCTCAGGTTCCTTCTTCTCCTACCCCTTCTCCACCCTTTTTGCTCCCCCTCTCACAGCCCTCTGTCACCTCTTTCCCCCCTTTGTTGCCTATTTTACCTACTTTGCCAGAGGCTCCCTCCTCCTCATCCTCTCTACAGACTTTACCCATCCCCTCCTCTCCATCCCCGGTACCCGCTTTCTCTCCCCCTTTCCAGCCTTCTCCTTCATCCCCGCTACCCACCTTACCGGTTTCCCCCATTTCTCCCTTTCTTTCTCCTTCCATGCCTTGTGCTGTTTGTCCTTGCCGCCACATCCTACCAGAGCTTCAGCACTTTGAGACCCATCTCCGAGCTGCCCTTCAGATGCTTCACAGGAGAGACGAGACCATTGCTCTACTTACAGCTCAGGTTGCAACTCTTGCTGATCGAGTGACATAGCAGGATCAGGAGATCTTGTCTATTAGGACAGATCTTCAGGTCTTACAGGCAACTCATAGGACTCTTGCTGGAGAGATTCATGGACACACAGAGCGAGTGCAGCAGATCGAGACTCGCGTTCAGCACATAGACACATCTCCCACTACAGCAGTAGCAGCGGTTGAGGAGCGTTTGACCTCCCTTCAGACAGAGGTCCAGAGAGCCACAGAGTGGGTGGATGTCGTCCGCCGTCAGCCATCACAGCCGCAGAGATCGACTGTATCAGCTACATTGGCCGAGTCACAGCAGAGGGCTACAAAGGCCCTCAACATTCGCATTCGTGGTATCTTGCCCTCGGCGACAGAGTCCACGATGACACAGGCTGTGACCTTTGTCTCTCAGACACTGGGAGTACAGGATCATGGCATAGTAGGATCATATAGAGTCGGGAGGGATCGTACTAGAGAGCAGCCCCTCATTATCAGATTCAGAGATGCCCAGGCACGTCTAGCTGCCCTCAGGAGGAGAGGGACACTCAGAGACCACCCACAGATTTCCATGGACGAGGATCTGACTCAGATACAGGTTGAGGAGCGCAAGGCGCTCATGCCTCAGAGAGATGCAGCCCGAGCTCAGGGCAAGTGGGCAGTGATCAGGGATGGCAGACTCATCACAGGCACCTTGAGGCGTGCTCCCACAGTGCTTAGAGATGACAGACCAGCAGATATAGCCCCACCTCCACCTCCTGCTACAACCGCTTGACGGGATACGGCCCATGGGACACACCACCCGTCAGATAGTCTACGCATCGCTGTATGGAACTGCAATGGTTCTTTTACAGCACAGCCAGGCAATCTACGGGGGGCATTCTTTGGGAGAGATATCATCTTTTTCACGGAGACACACAAGAGTCCAGAGAGACCTTTGCCACGAGTGACAGGGTATACATGGAGATCTGCCTTCAGGCAGCACACTCGAACATTTGGAGTGAGAGGATCTAGAGGAGTGGCCATTTTGTACAGAGAGCATCTCGATCGGATCATCACAGTGGAGAGAGCGGATTCACATGCCCGATTCTTGTGGGTACGCATCTGCCGCAGAGCCCCTCAGCGAGATCTTTTTATTGCAGTTTGCTACTTCCCCCCGGCGCAGTCGATCTATTCTTCCACTGGACCAGGCCAGTCCATATTTGAGGATCTCTCAGCGGACATTGCAGATTTTTCACATCGCGGAGAAGTCATCCTTTTAGGAGACTTCAACGCGAGGACCTCAGACAGACAGGCCCTCACTTATGACTTCATGGAGGATCCGGTCATACTCCCAGCATTTCACGATGATAGTCTCGGTCGGACTTCATCAGACTGCACAGTACAACCCACAGATCAGGGACGTCAGTTACTGGAGCTCCTCACCTCGCACAGTATGGTCATTTATAACGGCTTGTCCAGGTGGCCACAGTCTTCCATGCCTACATTCTCTTCTGCTTCTGGGCGTGGTACTAGCGTGATCGACTACATCATAGCTCCCCGACTCTAGTCCCTTCCATCCATAGCCTTACTGTTAGCCCCTTCATGCCCTCTGCCGACCATGCACTCATCCACTTTACTTTGACTAATGTCTCCCATGACCCACCCCCCCTCGTTATCATGACCGCCAACCCTATTACGAGGTTCGTTTCAACCACCAGTTCGATGATGTATATAGCCAGAACCTCAGCTGCCTACTCCGTCCTCATCTATTAGATGCTCTACCATCCACGCAGGACCCGTGGGAACTTGTACATACTTCACTCGTTTCTGCCGCTCACATGTCGTTCCCTGCCACATGTCATTCGTCTAGTCCCCCACCGGTTGGTCTTGTTCCTTGCAACGGTTGGTATGACGAGGAGTGTAAGGAACTCCGCAGGAAACTTCACCTTGAGACCAAGGAGAAGTCTCCCCTCCTTGCCGAAACCAAGAGAGACTACAAGTGGTTGGTTAGGCGCAAGAAACGCCAATTTCTAGCCCGGAATGAGGAGCTGAGAAGCTTGCTTTTCAGCTGTGACTCCAAGGAATTCTGGAGAAAAGTCCTCCGCTCGAAGTCTCAGAGCCCCCTCACAGATCCACGTGTCTGGTTTGCATACACTTCAGCTCTATACGATGTTCCAGACCAGCCAGCCATCGATTTATCCCATTCCCCTAGGCCAGCTTCATCTAGTCTCTTCACACCAGAGAGTGTCCGTGCAGCAGTCCACCGATTGAAGAACGGGAGAGCTAAGGATCATGATGGATTGCAAGCGGAGTATGTAATCCATGGGATTGATGCCTTAGATTTTGTTCTTTCCCGTCTCTTCAATGAGTCTGTTTGTACAGGCCTACCACAGTCCTGGTTAGGCAATACCATAGTACCTATCCACAAGTCGAGGGACCCTATGGAGCCGTCGAATCACAGGACCATCAGGATTGGCCACGTTATGGCCAAGATCTATGCATCAGTTTTGGAAAGCTGTATAAATGACCATGCCGAGATGACAGGACTCAGAGCCAGAGGGCAGGCTGGATTTCGCAGGGATCATTCGACACTTGACCACATCCTCACACTCAGGGCACTGGTAGAGGAGGCGAAGTCACGAAGGCAACGGCTTTATTGTTGCTTCGTGGACTTCAGGAAGGCATTTGACACAGTTCCGGGATTCAGATTGTTTCAGGAATTAGCCAGATGGGCTTCAGTGGAGAGATACAATGGGCTATCATGGCTTTGTATGAGAGGGTCACTGGTCGGGTTCGGACACGTGAGGGGCTCTCAGAGGAGGTATGCAGCACGATTGGGGTGAAGCAGGGTTGCCAGCTCTCTCCTACTCTCTTTGGATTATATATTGATGAGCTAGAGATGTTTATACAGATGACAGGCGGTGTGGGCTCTACTCTCTCAGGATCCTCCATTCCTATCCTCCTGTATGCGGACGATGTGGTTCTCACTTCCTCTACTGCTCAGGGCCTCCACGCACATATTGAGGCACTCCACAGGTTTTGCCAGGACAGGGGGTTGACCGTAAACCTTGGCAAGACCAAGGTTATGGTTTTCAACACCTCTGATCGTATTTACAGCACGGATGAGTTTTGCTTCACTTATGACGGACAGCCCATTGAGCTTGTTAGAGAGTACACTTATTTGGGGGCAGTTTTCAGGGGACCGGTTTTCACCATGACATATGCAGCACGAGATAGGATTAGTAAAGGGTATGCTTCGTTGGCTCATCTTGAGCGTCAGTGTTTTCAGTCCCACTTTCAGCATCCCGATACGAAATCCTTGCTTTTTGATACATTGGTGAGACCAGCTGCGATGTATGCAGCTCCTTTCTGGGCAGGAGACCTCGGCGCTGCAGATTGGAGACGAGTAGAGAGGTTACAGATCATCATGTTCTCTCGGCTCATTAGGGCCAAGGCTACAGTTCCGCACGAGATCATGCTAGCAGAGTTTGGAGCTACTCCCCTTGCATTGGATGCAGCGTTTCAGTCGGTCATGTATTTGCATAGGGTTAGGGAATTTGGAGACTCAGCAGCAGGCAGAGCTCGGTTGCCATGGTTAGCACTTGTATCTTCTATGGAGTTGGCACAATCTGGGGCCCGATACTGCTGGTACTTCAGACTCACTAGGTGGCTCACATCTCTTGGACTAGACATGGATAGACTGCCTCCTTTCCAATACAGCATAGATGCCCCTCATCTCGAGTTGACTCGCCACGAGCTTAGCCAGGTCACGAGAGCAGACTTGCTGCAGCTTCATACGTATCGCACTTGGATTTATCCCACGCAGCTTCCGACGAAGATGGCCACATATCGTGACCACTTCCTTCGGATCTCAGAGGATGGATTTGTCATTCCACCAGGCTATACAGGTATCCACATGTCCCACTCACTGAGGATTGCCCTTGGCCAGCTTAGAGTCTCTTTGCATCAGCTTGAGATAGAGGCTAGTAGGATGCGACGCATGGAGGATGGACGGCGACCAGGCCGAGAGACCAGGATCTGCCCTTGTTGCACCATGGGAGAGGTGGAGCCAGAGGAGCACTTCATTTGCAGATGCCCGCTATATTATGAGCTCAGAGGTAGATTCCACTGTCTCTTCACGGATGGCTTTGGACCTCTCTCACGAGTGATGGACTACGAGGATCAGCATTGCCTAGCTCTTTATGTCAGGGAGGCCACTATGCTTTGACGAGACTACCTCAGAGACCATCAGCACAGACCGGAGCATGATAGAGCCCAGCCTGATAGAGCTCAGGCACACGCTATACCAGAGGACAGAGACCAGGAGGAGCACGAGGAGGTCAGAGCTCACACAGGACACATGCCTCCACCCTGTGGATGTACATATGAGATGGTTCGTAGACGCCGCAGGATCTTGTTACATAGGGGACGTACTCGTCACTTCATCTCCAGACGATCCAGGATGATGGCAGCTTTTCGGAGGAGACTTACTCACGGAGATCTTGCCCCACCAGCCGCTCACCTCACCTTTGCTCAGATTTGTACTCTCATAGCAGGAGGCAGAGTCGATGGACAGAATTTCCAGTATTATTTTGGTTCTCAGACTCCGTGACACCTGGACTTGTATCTTTGCATTGGCATATTGTACTCATCCCCCCATTTTGCACCCAGGGGCGGTTTCCTTGCATCTAGTTTACTTTGTTTTTAGGCTCAGATTTGACATTATGTACTTTCACTTGCATTGTATTGCGTAGCACTTAGATGATATTTGACGATGCCTCTTCTTTGTGGCACGTTGATTTTGTGCTATCTTGTATGCAGAGTTCTTGATGTCCCATGGGCCCATTTTGGCCTTTAGTGGACAATAATACACTTTCTTTCTTTCTTTCTCTCTCTCTCTCTCTCTCTCTCTCTCTCTCTCTCTCTCTCTCTCCATTGACCTGCTGCTGCTCTCATCCGTCTCTACGTAGTCAGTCGCCTTTCTCTTCTTCTCGTCACATAGCCTAGCCGCCGCCAGCCTAGCCAGTTGCCAGTCCTTGCAAGCCCTAGCCGCCGCTGCCCAGCCTCAGTTGGCCCTCAGCCACCCCGTCGCCAGCCCTCTTCCAACACCCTTGCCAACCCTCTCGCCAGCAGTAGTTGTTGCCAGCAGCACCAACAATCACCGCCTTCGCTAGCAGTAGCCGCCGCCAGTTGCATCAACAGTGCCGCCGTTGTCATGTGCAGCCAGCTGCCTCCAACAGCAGCGAGGACACTCGACCCTCTCTTCCAACTTCGTCGACAGTAGCCCTGCCAAAAACCCTAACCTAACCTCGACAGAGGTTAACCCAACTGGGGGGTTAGCTCAGCCAGGGGGTAGCAACAGACATGGCCAGCACGGAATGGCCGAGCCTCTCCTCAAAGTCCCCCCCCCCTCAACCCTAACGACTTAAACAGCAAGACCCGATACACCCATCATCGGGCACCATGAACATATTTTTTATCTACAAGAGCACGTAAGACAGTTAAAGATGCAACTGGTGAATGCAGTAGCTAGAATTCAGGTTCTAGAAGGACTTGTGACAAGCAGGCAGCCAGCATCTCCGACAGCAGCCAGGACACTTGACCCCCCCTTCCAACTTCGTTGACAGCAGTCTCCCCGAAAACGCTAACCTAACCTAACCTAGTCTCGACAGAGGTTAACCCAATTGGGGGGTTAGCTCAGCCAGGGGGTTGCAACACACATGGCCAGCACGGAATGGCCGAGCCTCTCCTCGAATTCCCCCCCCTCAACCCTAACGACTCAAATAGCAGGACCCGATACACACACATACATATCTACGAGGAGGTTTGGACTGCCAACCCATCATTGGGCACCATGAACAGATTTTTAATCTACAAGAGCACGTAAGAGAGTTAAAGATGCGATGTAGTAGCTAGAATTCAGGTTCTAGAAGGACCTGACAAGCGGGCAATCATCAATGAGGTTGTAAAATCTTGCAAGGCTGCCCCTCCTACCTCCCTGCTATAGTCAAAGATCTAGTTCACATTGAAGTAGAGACACCGCTAAGAAGGAAGTGGTTGTGGACTATGATGCAAAGGCAAATAAGGCTGACATTCAGGGAGAGATTAAAGAACATGAAGCTAGGCGTGATAATGCTTTGACTATTAGAATAGGGGGACTCCTTGAAGGATGGTACGAAGAGGACTCCTCTTTCAGCAACACCTTAGCACATGTCAACGCCGCCATGCCTAACATAGATTGGACGGTTGATAAGGATGAGGCTCTTGATGATGATTACGAACCCGGTGTGACTCACACAAGGGCTAGTACTAGATCTCCTAGTACTACACACTATTTGGCTATGATATCTCCAACACATCACATCAACACACTACTTCGCTATCTCCAACACCTCCCTTTAGAGCAAAGAGTGTGAGACCCAACTTGCAAGGAGTAGACCGATCCCCCCTCCACTGCAATTCTGCAAAGAGCAAGTCCAACTATCTAACGCCTCCTGTGTGATAGTGACTTCTCAATTAGCTTGCGACACACAAGGGCCAACCATCACTCGTAACCCCGCCTTACTCTGAACTGGGTGGTCAATACCATCATACCAAAGTAAAATCTGTGTGAAATATGGTAAGCCATGTGATGCTGCCAAGCTAGCTTAAGTACCTTTGCCGATCACTTGGCACCCTAAGGCACGGTTGCTATGCAAGGACGAGAGAATATAGGTACGATATCCCCAATCGTAGAGGATAATAAACAATCAGTGTGAGAGCCATCTGTGTGTTGGTCTGACATGACAATAAAATGAGGTACTGTTGTCTATAACGAGTCATCAAACGTGCCAAGATAGCTAGCCCATGGCCCTCCATTAGGCGACTACAGCAAAGCTTGGTAACTCCAACATAAGGGTGTGCGTGAACCAAGAAGCTAGCAATAGACCCCAACCATTAAGGCCGGTTCTTAAGCGATGACGACTAAAACAGCAGCAATGAAAGCTCTGTTAAATGTGTGGATTCCCCCCTGAAACTGGTGATGCCTGCTAACAGTAATAGACTACCAGTGTGTCACATGTCCTGCCAGAGGTAGCGGCGAACACCTGCCACAGCAAGGCAAATACACTAGAAGTGGCAACAAATCGTCCAGCCAGAAATGATGACAGCCTGGGAAGAATCCATTACCCAATGATGGAAGGTGACAGCTATAAATCAATGACTGCTACTGCAGATGACTGGCTGCTGATTTCAACAACAAATGTAGAGAAGCTTCTCTGAACACAGGCGACGGCAGCAACAGCAGCACCTTCCACTAGAATGCCGACTGGAAGAAAACATGGGGTAGAGAGGAATCAAGCTCCGATACCAGAACTGATTGGAGAGCAAGGATGACGAAACAGCTCAAATGTAGTGCACGAACATAATGAGTGAGAGTACTAGTACAACCATATGCGATATGGCCTATCTTAGGACTAAGCGTCCTAACCCTAGATAGGAGTAACAATACTAACTGTACTAACCCTAGATAGGACCAACAATACTAACTATACTAAAAATACTAAATCTAGCCTACAAGGCTCATACAAGGGGATATGTGGCAACAGAGCAAAAAGTTGAATTTTCACCCTGATATAATGAAGAATTGTAAAACCAATTAATCATTGAATATTGCTACGACGCATCATGGATGCTTGATACAATGCATTATAAAGACTACTCATAATCGCATGGGCTCCTGAACAAAATTCAAAGCCACATCCTAAGCTCAAAATCATGACATTAATTACAGTCAAATTCTTTTTTTTTTAACAAAGCAAAGATGACACAGCAATATCTGCTTATCTTCAATAGCACAAAACCTTTCAAGTTCAATTCATGAGAATGAATGCAAAGACGCATTTTATAAACTATACAGATCAGGAAAGCAGGGAACACCAAGAAGCTGAACAGATAGACAGAAAAAGATATGCTTACCTTTGATCTGCTCAATCCAAAAAGGGTATCAAGAGCTTCCTTCAGAAGTCCTTTGTCTGGATTTCCATGACACAAGTGACCATATGCAAGAACAGCTTTCTGAACTGATTTAGTCTCTTTTGAGGAAATAATATCATTAAATAGCTGTGTTACAGACGTTGAATGTATGTTTTCCACTGCTGGTGCAGTTACAAGGGCAGCATCCACTACAGATTTTGCATGACCATCATTTCCATCTTGGTCCCAAGCCTCGATGATGGGCAGGGGGCCACGAAGGCCAACATGCCCAATTGCTTCAGCTACAGATCCTAAGATTCCAGGACTCCCTGACCTTCCCTGTTCAACTAGGGTTGAAATCACGAGCTTGAATGTTTGAATTGGAACCTGATTTTCCAAAGAAAAACATAGATGTTAAGACAAACAAATAAAGAAATACCTTATATCACAAATAAACAATAACGCTCATTGAAGGTAAGAAAAAATCATGCACTAAGTTGCCTTAAAAAGTCTTGCCCAATCTTAAAAGAACAAGGAGGGATTTGTTTTTTTAAAGAAATATAAGTAGTTAAAGTATAATGGCTACAAGCTCCCTCAAGCCAAGATTAATATGCTGTCAGTGAACTTTGCTTTGTATGTGGATTCCTAGATAATGATATACATCTTCTCTTTGTGGCATCCAAAAAAAGCATTTTATTGGCACACGTGCAGTATGTAGTTTAATGGAAGACAACGTAAACCAAAGGCTCTAAACTTCTTAAACAGTGTCGACTTAAATTTCTATGAGGAACGAAACCCTATATAGTGCGTCAACTAGAAAGGAGGGCTCTCAATTCTATTATCACCCAGCCATTGACTCTCCCGAGAGTTAGCTCTATCTTGTGTTTTGCATCCCCTTCATGATCTCTCCTCAAGAACCTTTCACAAGCTAGATCTCTCTCGAGTCACCCCTGAACCCAACACTGGCTAATCGGCCTCTTCACTTGGAGCTATGTGTCCCCACAATGGACCTTACCATAAAAGCCCTCTCATGGGCTCCCCTTTGCACCTCTTCGTTAATGTCTAGGCCTATGAATAAACCTAGACTCAAACCCTCTAAGCCCCACTAAATACAAGTGTTGTCCAACCCTTCGGTTTCTTGCCTCACCATAACCAATCCTTGGGCTTCTGAGTCCACTATGCAGGTCTGACATCGACCAAAGGTGAGATTTCGAGTCCGGCCAGTGGATGTCTTGTGACTAGGCCATCCTTTGAAACAGCTGACTATGAATTGTAAATATTGTCTTGTCAGCCCTTGCATTGGACTATCCGCTCTATAGAACTTTTCAAGGAGAACCAAGTGCTCTCGCTGCTTATTTTAGTCAGAACGAAGTATTGTAGCTTTACGCCTCAAAGAAAGCTGATCCTCTTCCATGCTTCGTCTGTGGGTTCTTACTCATAATAGAAAGCCTTAGTTCTCTTGGGGTGACTTGTCCGAAACGACTCCTTATAGGACTCTTTAGTAGATATTACAACCAGCAGTGAGCTTTATTCCCACCTCCTCTCCTTCAACGCCCTTTCCATTATTCCCAACCTGCTTAGTTGACATGGTGCCCATCACCCCGGGTGCTCCCATGGAAGTTCTACTTCTTTTTCTTTTTCCTTTTTTGTGCAAAACAGACTTCCATTAGGTATAAATAAAACCCGCCAGAGCAAGCTCAATGCGGTAATACATCATGGCATGTATGAAGAAAAAACTCCTCAAGAAGAGTTACAAAATAACAAAGGTTGAGGCTGAAAATGCAATCTCAACCCTGTAAAAGACTCAAAGAAGAAGGGGGAGTCCTTCTGTTCCCAAAGGAAAGCAGCCCTCCTAGCTTAAGCTGCCCTAGAGGACCCCTGCATGCCCATCTAGACGACCATCAGTGTATGTATATTGTCTGTCCATATACTGGCTAGGGGTGAACTTGAGATCCATCCAATGCCACTGTGAACCTGGCTCTACATATATGCCATGCTGATATACTCACTAGTATCTCCCAACAAGAGTCCCCCGAGATATGCACAGCCTTGAAGGGTGAGCTAGGAACATTGTCCAAAGAACATGTCTCAATCAAGTGTCATCTGATAGATAAAGCCCATGATGACTCATGCCACTCAAAGAAGACATGAGGCCAAACTGAAAGCCAAGCAACTGAGCCAAAAATCATATAAACCCCCTTCCATATAAACCCTGCCTATCTGCAATCCCATGAACAATGTTGAATAGTTTCCACAGTAACATGGTAACGGAGGCAAGTAGGATCAGCCCCGAACCTAGATCTTTACAGCTTCACTACAATCCCACCATGAATAGAAAGCCTGGAAAAGAGAGGATTTTCCTATTCTCATGGGATTTCCGGAGTCTCCTCCAAAAACTTTTCTGCAGATCTAGCAAAATATAAAAGGCATCCCAATGAAGAGCTTTGGAGGGCCTCCAATCTCTAGAGAGGCAGTGCTTCCGCTCACACTTCCAGGATCCACAGACCAAGGGGCTGCTGTTTGACTCCTTGGTCCGCCCAACGGGGCATGTATGGCAGCCCTTGTTTTGGGAGCTAGATCTATCCGGAGCGGGCACAGGTGGAGCGACTACAGGTGCTCATGCTATCACGCATGATTTGCAGTAAGCCATCAATTCCTCACCAGATCATACAAGCTGAGTTTGGGTCATCACCACTACAGCTAGATGCTGCATTTCAGATTATCACATATCTGTACCAAGTCAGAGAGTATGGGGACTACCCTTCCGGACGCAGGACGCTGCCATGGTTGGCATTGTCTTTCTCTATCACACTCTCAGCAGGAGGTGACCAGAGATGCTGGTATGCACACACAAAGAGATGGTTTGAGAGGTTGGGACTCCACATGGACGAACTCCCTCCCTTCCAGTACAATTTGGATGCTCCTTTCTCCCCCCTCATGTCACACAATGTCAACCAGGTGATCTGTGAGGATGTCTTACAGCTACACACATTCCGGACCTGGTTGGCACCGAGCGAACTCCCAGTGAAGCTTAGCTTCTACAGAGATCACTACTTACATATCACAAATGAGGGTTTCATTGATCCACCAGGGTACATGCGGATCCACTTACCCCACTCATTGAGGATCTCTATTGGGCAATTCCGGGTCTCTTCACATAGACTTCGTATAGAGAGAGCGGCAAGGCAGAGGGTCTACCTAGGGAGAGGCACTTATGCACATTATGCAATATGCAGGAGGTTGAGACAAAGGAGCCTTCATCTTCAGGTGTCCCATCTATTATGAGATGGAGATCCGCGGGCATTTTTACTGTCTCTTCAGAAAGAGTTATGGGGCCCTGTCCGATTCCTCTCCTATCCAAATCAGAGATGCTTGGCAAGCTTCATTCATGAGGTAGTTAGGCACCGCGAGAGGATACTTCGATCACGGAGACAAGAGCAGACTTCTTCCTTGGCAAACCCCTCCCAGAGCACTATAACGCTTTCAACCAGATCTCCTAGACCCCGCAAAGACAAGACCTCGACATGATCGCGACTCCAAGCCAGTGACTTGACAGCTCAGACAGAGGGTAGACGCACAGATTACACTCGAGGATATCACCTCCATGTTCACCATCGGAGCCCGTCCGACAAGGGTTACTATAGCCCTTGTCAGGCGTAGAGCTATGACCACGAGTCGTCACAAAACCGCACCCTCGAGTAGCTGACAGCACTATCACTGATTTCCTACCTCCAGTGCCTCGTCCACCTATGATGTCCTCATGAGGATGATGATGATGATGATGATGTGACTGATTTTAGTTCGATCACCGACATGACTATGTTGTACTTAATACTTAGAACTGTCATTCTGCGTTACTTTTACATTATGCATTGGTGTGGATGCTCGTTTAGTAGCTCCACCCTCACAGCTTGATTGTACCAGGGCTTCACAGTCTCATAGACCCATCGGTCTTCCGAAGACTTTAATAAACTTTCTTTCTTTCTTTCTACAGCCGGGCTGAAATATCCTGGCATTACGAACCGTGTTACAAAAGAAGGGGAGGCTCCTCTATCAGTGCCCTTCGTCCCGCTCTCGTGGGTCCCATTGCAGGAACTTTATGGGTACACCTCCATAAAGCCTTAGTCTCCAAGATCCCGGGGAAATGAGAAGAGAGTCAGAATACAAGTACCACTGAAAGTCTAAACCGATCTCCACATAGCCTACAATCCTAACCGGCTGAAATGCTCTCTCTAGCAGGATGTGATCTGAAGATCTCGACAGCTGCCTCTCAAAAGCACATAAAAAACTAGGGCATCCTCATGCGCACTCGAACTGCAATAACCTGAAGTGGAATGCCCGTACTAGAGAATGTGGCCATCCAAGTGGAGCAAGTGATAGGCATGTCATCTGTCTCCATCCAATCCACTAGCAAGGCTGCATCAATCCGCTGAATTCTACATGCAGTCCCTTTGAGATGGTTAATGTTATGCTCTAGCCGAGATAGCATGACCTCGGAAAGATCGGTGGGCATTTTCCCTTAGAGGACCGACTTCTGTAATATTTTATGTGCGTAAATTAAATGGTCAAGGGAAGTAACTGCCAAGGTCCTAGGTGAGGGTGTATTGGCATCGACTAGGTGATCCTGAGTGCTCAGGCCTAGGTGCACCTAAATGTGTAAGAATGCCAAGGGGCAAATGTTTTAATTGTGCCCCAAGAGAGGGGTAAATGGTGTACCAAGCTAAAGGTCTAAAATGATGACATGTGGCAGGAGGGAACCATCTAGGGATTGTGGGCTTGTGGATAGGCATGAAAAAAATGAATTACGTATCTTGTGTGCATGCAATCCATGAGATAGGCTGGGAGGATAATCTGGAGGCCATCGCCTGTGATTGTGCCCGTGATTCAACGAAAAGAAGTCAGAGATTTGTATTTATTGTGTCATTTGGTATCAGAGCGCTTAGGCTGGACGATGGGATTCATACGAGGTGCGTGTGAAGGGAGCGCAGGGTGTATTGGGCGTGTGACGGCGAGCGACGTGTGCTATTAGGTGGTCACGAGTTTGGATGTCTCGTCCGTTGGCATCATGCAAGGATTACGGGTGGTTACCTTTAGAACGACGATACAGCCAAGCTGCTGATTATTTGGGTAGCGTGGATGAACGGCGCACCTGTTGGACGTCATCGCAGGTTCATACATGGTATCACGAAAAGGAATTCGGGACCAGGACTCCGGGATATTGCAGGGACGTACGGTTCACGTAGGAATCTCGGAAGACAGGCGTGAAGCAGTCTTGAACACTCGCTGATCTGCAGCTAACTTAGGACCAGGGAAATCAATCGGGATATCTGCGTTACGTGGAGCTTCCAGGGGGCAATCTTTTTTCCCTTCTATACAAATTTTCAGTTTTCAGTTTGCAGTCTATTTATTCCTGTATAGCAAAGGGAAATTTGAAGTGTGATATACTTTTGGAGTTTTGGCGTGCGGAAAGAAGTGAAAAAATAAATAAATTCTATTTGCCCTTTTGAAAGAATGGAGGCAGAGGGACAAGATTCCAGGGTAAATCCTGGTGACTCTAGAGCGCGATCTATGCAACAAGTGTCCCACCACACAGCACCTACTCTGGTGGGTAGGATTTCTATGCTGGAAGATGCCTTACAACAGATCATGAACCAGCAGCTTCAAGTGAACGCTGGTCAAAATGAACTTAGAGGGATGGTGCAAGCCTTGTCAGCTAGACCATCTAGAAATGAAAAGGGCAAAGCTCCAGTAGAGCCAGAGCCCAGTATACACTCGTCAGAATGTGCGAAGGTCAAGGTACCTAATATTGCCAATTATAGACCTGAAAAGTACGCTGGTCGGATGACCGAGCGCAGTTCTGATGTGATCGAGGTTTGGTTACACAAGTGGGAAGAAGCCTTCGCCATTTGTGAAATTAGATCTGATCTAAAGAAAATCCGCGAGACCACTCACCTGTTTATTGAGGCAGCGGATAGGTGGTGGATAAAACAACAGAAAGATCAGGTTGCCCCTACCACCTGGGAAGGGTTTAAGGCTGAATTTAGGAAACACTTTCTTCCACCTGACGAAGAGTCCCGAGCTTGGGATGCTTACAGAAGCCTTAGCCAGAGGAATATGTCGGTGGCAGAGTACACTGACAAGTTCAGGGAATGAGTTATGAAAATAACAGACCCTCTCCCTATGTCGGTTCAGTTGAAAGACTATATCTATGGACTGAACGACAAGATTAAAATGGAAGTTCGGGCTAAATATGTGACTACATTAGATGAATCTATTGCAATAGCCCTGAACTATGAGGATGCCAGAGGCAGACCTAGTGGGTTTGTGCAGGCAGGGACTCAGCATGAGTACCCGAGAAAAGGGGGATTTCAGAGAAAATGGACTTCAAAGGCAAGTGTCTCGCAGCCAAGTGGCCAAACCAAGCAGGTGAAGCCGGTTGAGGGATAAGCAAAGACAAGTACCACCGTTGGGGTGAAAAGAAAAGTAACTCCAATGGCAGCCCGGGCTTGGTCAAAGTCCTCGTTGACCCCTGAGCAAAAAGAAAAAGCTAGAAAAGAAGGATTGTGCTTTGGCTGCCTTCAGCAACATCAGTGGAAAGATTGTCCACTAAACAAAGACCGTCGCATGCCCAATATGATAATATCTGAATGCGACGCGGAAATGCGGGAGAGTCCCAATGCGAAACATATGCAGATGCAATTGGCGGGACCTTCTCAAAGGTTAGTACCTCTGTTGTTAAGTGTGTCTGTTACTAAGTTAGTAAGCGGTGTACCCGATAACATCCTTTCAAAGCCCGCAGCAACGGGGTATACGGTTTTCGATAAGCCCGAGTTGATTAAAATGAAAGGGCAAGTAGCCAATCATGACGTGATTGTATTGTTTGACTCAGCGTCAACGCACAATGTAATTAACTCGAAGCTTATTAAGAGGCTCAAGTTGAAAACTAGTCCGTCTCACTACTTATACAGTCAAGATGGCGGACGAAAGTTCAACTGAAGTATGGGACCAGAGGGTTACCCAGTTGGAACTTCGAATTCAGGACTATGTTGAGAAGCTGGACTTTAAGTTGACCAGGCTTGCTCACGCAAATATAGCCCTAGACATGGCTTGGCATTTTTGGAAAAATCCAGCCATTGATTGGAAAAAGCATATTTACCAGTTCAAGATGAATGGGGGAGAATATGTTTTGCGAGGTGAAAAGGATTTACCTCGAGGACCATTGATTTCAGCCATGGAAATTCGGAAGACTCCAAAAGAGTTTCTGTGTCTGTGTATAGCATCGGTAGAGTCGATTGATGATGCATCGGCTAGCACTAAGGCTACCCAAGATGGGGAAATGGCCGAGTTGGCTAAAGAGATATCGAAGAAGTACTCTGATTGTTTTAGGGATGAGTTACCTTATGGGTTACCTCCAGAGCGGACTGTTCAAGATGAACGGGGGAGAATATGTTTTGCGAGGTGAAAAGGATTTACCTCGAGGACCATTGATTTCAGCCATGGAAATTCGAAAGACTCCGAAAGAGTTTCTGTGTCTGTGTATAGCATCGGTAGAGTCGATTGATGATGCATCTGCTAGCACTGAGACTACCCAAGATGGGGAAATGGCCGAGTTGGCTAAAGAGATATCGGAGAAGTACTCTGATTGTTTTAGGGATGAGTTACCTTATGGGTTACCTCCAGAGCGGACTGTTCAGCATAAAATTGAGCTTATCCCGAGGGCAGAACCTGTAAATAGACCTCCCTATAGATTAAGCTTTACAGAAGAAGCTGAGGTGCGAAGACAACTGAAAGAATACCTCAAGCTGGGGCAAATTCAACCCAGTTTTTCACCTTTTGCTTCGCCAGTGATATTAAAGAAGAAGAAAGATGATACTTTTCGTCTCTGTATAGATTATAGAGCATTGATTAGTATCACTATCAAGCACAGGTATCCGATGGCTCGGATCGATGATTTGCTAGATGGATTACATGGGGCCATAATTTTCAGTAAGATAGATCTTAAGTGTGGCTACAATCAGATCCGTATTAGAGCCGAGGATGTGCATAAAACCGCTTTTAGAAGCAGGTTTGGTCATTATGAGTTTTTGGTAATGCCCTTTGGACTCACCAATGCTCCAGCTACATTCGTCATGCTTATGAACGATTTACTACGTCCGTATATCGGAAAGTTTGTAGTACATTTTATTGACGATATTCTGGTATTCAGTAAAGTATTACTGAGCATCTCGAACACTTAAGAATAGTGTTCAGTACTTTGAGGAAAGCCAGTCTTTATGTAAATAAAAAGAAAACTATATTGTGTATGGTAAGACTTGAATATTTAGGATTCATAATTACTCCTGAGGGGGTAGAAATGGATCCAAAGAAAGTGGCTGCGATACTGACTTGGCCAATCCCTCAGAGTTTAACCGCTTTGTGATCATTCTTGGGATTTGTCCAATTTTATCGAAGGCATATCAAAGGATATTCTGAAATAGTATCGCCATTGACTGATCTGACCTCAGATAAAGTACCTTTTATATGGGGACAGAATCAACAGAAAAGTTTTAACACCATAAAACAAGCTGTGGTCACAGGACCGGTGTTAAAAATAATTGATCCCCAGAACCGTTATTCCTTGAAACCGATGCAAGTGGCATTGCGGTAGGAGCAGTTCTCCTCCAAGAGGGAAGGCCAGTAGCCTTTGAAAGCAAGAAGCTTTCTTCCTCTTAACAAAATTGGCCAACTCATGAATTAGAGTTGTATGCTACTATCCATGCTTTGAAAACATGGAGACATTATTTGTATGGATCAGAGTTTTATGTGGATGTTGATCATGATACTCTGAAACATTTTTGTAAACAACCTGACTTGAGAGGCCGCCAAGCTAGGTACCGAAGAGGGAAGGATAATAAAGTTGCTGATGTGTTGTCACGCTTATGCATAACATGAGTTTCACGATGCTAGAGAGTGCTCTAATGGCCGCGATTAGAGAAACTCAAAAGGTGGACTAGTTCGTCCAGAGCCTATGGCCTAAGGCTCATATGTTAAAACCCGAGGAAAAGGATGACCTGGCATCCTGAAAAGGCCAAACTTATGCAAGATATGCCATAAGGGATGGTATGCTGAAAAGAAATGTCAAGGTAGTAGTACCTAATCAGAATGATCTCAGGCAGAGAGTCATTTAACAATGCCATGAGAGCCCATGTGCGGGACATCCAGGAGTCAAAAAGACATATGATCTCGTGAAGCGAGATTTCTTTTAGCCAAAGATGAAAAAGTATATTCATGAATATGTGACACGTTGTTTTTCGTGTCAGGTAAGTAAGGCAGAGCGGGTGAAGCCACTCGGACTTTTACAACCCTTGGAGATACCACTAAGTAAGTGGGAGAGCATTTCCATGGACTTTATTGTAGGTTTGCCTATGACACAAGGTGGATATGATTCTATCCTTGTGGTGGTTGATCGTCTTACCAAGATGGCTCACTTCATTCCAACTAGAGAATCTGTTAGTGCCCCGCAAGTGGCGGATTTGTTTATTAGACATATATTTCGTCTGCATGGATTACCCAAATCCATAGTATCAGACAGAGATGTCAAATTTACCGGTCATTTTTGGACTGCGGTATTTGAGACACTAAGGACTGAGTTGGGAATGAGTAGTGGGGATCATCCAGAAACGGATGGTCAGACAGAAAGAATCAACCAAATTTTAGAGGATATGCTTAGAGCATATGTGTCATTGAGGCAACATACATGGGACAAGTGGTTGCCATTGTTAGAGTTTGCCTACAATGATAGAAAACATTCCTCTACAGGGTTCAGTCCGTTTGAACTCAACTATGGTTATAGGCCAGCGAATCCAACTATAGTTGGAATACCTCAGAAAGTGCCTAGTGCCGCGAACTTTGTGGTTCAGATGCGGGAGATGCTAGCACTTGCGAGAGCTAACATCCGCCAAGCTATGGATAGAGCGAAGGCATATGCGGATGAAAACCGATCCGCTAGAAAATTTAAGGAAGGAGAAAAAAAATTTCTCAGAGTTCCTTCGCACTCTAAGTCTTTGACTGCAGGAGAGTGTACTAAGTTATCACCTCGATATTGTGGGCCATAATTAATTCTAAAAAGAATAGGCAAGGTAGCCTATTAATTAGAATTACCACAGGGTTGTAAGGTGCACCCAGTGTTTCATGTTTCTCGTTTAAAGAAATTTTTGCATAAAGCTGACTCACTAATCGAAGGTGTTGTTTTATTTCAGGAGATAGAGGATAATGCAAGACGCAAACCAACAGGAATCCTGGACCGAGGAACAATGCAAGTGCGCAATCAGAAGATACCCACGGTGTTGGTTGCATGGCATGGTCTACCTCTATCAGAAGCTACCTGGGAATCCGTATACCAGTTACAGAGAGTGTTCCCAGATTTCATCATCAAGGACGCTGATGCTTGAAGAGGGAAGGAATGTTATGCTCTAGCCGAGATAGCATGACCTCGGAAAGATCGGTGGGCATTTTTCCTTAGAGGACCGACTTCTGTAATATTTTATGTGCGTAAATTAAATGGTCAAGGGAAGTAACTGCCAAGGTCCTAGGTGAGGGTGTATTGGCATCGACTAGGTGGTTCTGAGTGCTCAGGCCTAGGTGCACCTAAATGTGTAAGAATGCCAAGGGGCAAATGTTTTAATTGTGCCCCAAGAGAGGGGTAAATGGTGTACCAAGCTAAAGGTCTAAAATGATGACGTGGCAGGAGGGAACCATCTAGGGAATTGTGGGCTTGTGGATAGGCATGAAAAAAATGAATTACGTATCTTGTGTGCATGCAATCCATGAGATAGGCTGGGAGGATAATCTGGAGGCCATCGCCTGTGATTGTGCCTGTGATTCGACGAAAAGAAGTCAGAGATTAGTATTTATTGTGTCAGTTAATTATTTGAGCTTTCCTATCCTCTGGAAGCTTTTTAAAAGCTTTCCGGGCACCCACAGTGGAAACAAGTCCCCTCTCCCAACTGGAACACTGCATTCAAGGAGAGGCATCTAGTGGTCTACCATGCTCATCCAAAATATTGTCATTCCACATGAGTGGCTACCTATCAATTTCTTCGCGAGAGGAAGGGGGAACCCTCGGAAGAGTACTCCTAAAGCTGGCCTGCTTTCAAGATAGCTGCCATGAGAGGGGAGGAAGGAGATCTGAGACGGGCTAAAGTGAAAATCTATCTGGTACTATCCATCGAGTCGCCTCCCGAAGACGGTGTGCATAACTATATGCTGCGAATGAAAAAATCCTTCCATGGCTCCTATCCAGGCATAACTTCGCTCACAACCAAGCATGGAAGTTCTGCTTCTCACTTGGCTTTCAAACCAATATTGCATGAAATACAAAGGAAGGCTCTCAATTCTATTCAGCCATCGACTCTCCCAAGAGTGAACTTTGTCTTGTGTTCTGCATCCCCTTCATGATCTCTCCTCCAGAACCTTTCAAAAGCTAGATCTCTCTAGAGTCACCCCTAAGCCCAGCACTTGCCAATTGGCCTCTCCACTCAGTGCACGTATCCCACAAGGGACATTATCATAAAGCACTCTCATAGGCTCCCCTTTGCACCTCTTCATTAATGCCTAGGCCTAGAAATAAACATAGAACCAAACCTTGGAACGAGTACCAATACATTGTGCCATATGGGAAAAGTTTTAAGGTATGTAAGGTACGCTAGCTTTAAAAATCTTTTTCTCCTAAAAAGAGGAAAGGAAGGGAGAGAGAGGGTGGGGAAGGGACAATATACTCGTGACTATAGTCCATAGAATGCAATGCTTGATCACCATCATCAATCAAGTTGATTCTACCATTGTTGACTGTTGCTGTACATACATCATACATGGAACTAAACCAACGAGATTCAACTGAAACTAAAAGCTCCAAATTGAAACCAATTACTATATCAAGATTGTACAACATACTAGAGCAATAATTCACGACTTAGACTCTATACTCTATAGTCTACGAGGCTGTGTGGACCATGGGAGTGACTAAAGCTTCAAAAAGAAGGATGTACAGAGCTGCAAGAAGGGCTACAAACCAGCCTTGAGATAGGATGAGGAGGGAAGAGGTTGAAATGGTACCCAAACACGTGCCGAATTGATCTAAAGCAGCAAAGGGATTTTTAGGTGTCTTTTACAATTACAAGTATACATTTAAAGGAAAGATGACATAGTTAAACCACTCTCTTTCAAACATGCCCACCCACCCAATCCACCCCACAAAAAACAAAAACAAAAAAACACCCAGAAAAAAATATGTATGCATACCATACTGTCGACACCATACGGAAAATTTTGCATGGCACACGTACCAGAACTACCTTGCATTATGTGGAATTAATTTATCTTTGATGAACATGGTATATGCCTCTTGGAACCTCAAGGTAAATGCAATGGTCCAAATGGTAGAGAGGTCCCATTTCGTCCGTGGGATCATGGAAGGCATTGAAAGACCTTCTAAAGGATTAGAACAATCACATGTATGTCTCTCAGATGGTGTTACGCGAAGAGGATAGAATGGCAGAACTGAGAGAGGGGAAGAGGAGAAGTGAGAAGTAAGGAAATGGGTAGAGGGGAGGAGGAGGACAGGACAAGGGGGGAAGAGAGAGAGAGAGAGAGAGTCTATTAAAGTCATAGGAAGACCAAGAAGCGTCTAGGAGACTAAAAGAAGCTGATACAATCAACTGATCAGTGGAGCCACTAAACGGACATCAATACCCACGATGCATGCAAAATCAAAAAATCCATAATCTTGCCCATGGAGGCGACGAAGCTTGCAGCGAAGGGGAAAGAGAAGTCGTACAAACACAGCCATCGCTGGACAGAGTTGCAATCAGTCTTAAAAACATATGCCAATCCCAAAGCAACTTGAGGCCTCCCTGATTTGCAAACGCCAGCCTGTGCTAGTACTTGATGCATAAATGATTCAATGGAAGAGGTTTAATCCTCTCTCCAAATTCTATGGAGCCAAAGGTAGTAGTGCATTCAACGAGGGCCTTTTTAAGATCTGTTGTGATCATTTTCATGGCCAGGAGTGCGGTATGTCCTATGGTTGTCCAAACCTCTTCTCCACTCACTACTTGAGAGAGACGCAAACCTCAATGGCCACTCTGCTTGGATCCAAGGCTTCGTGTGCACTAAGAAGGCCACAACATGTCATAGCACAAGCCTGATGCAGAATCACAGAGCAATGTGCAACAACAAACATCTTGAGCTTCCGATCAATCATGTTATGAGCTCCCTAGTATTTGCAAGCAAAGAATACATGGCCTTTTCTTTAGGGTATCTTTGATTTATCATACGAAAGGTCATGATTGAGGTTGCGAGAACGTTTAAGTGAGTTGAATCCACATCAATGGCGCCATGATGCTTGATTACACAAGGCATAACATGGTTTGACGCCGTCTACTACCCTGATGACTTCTCTCGCCCCTTCACTGTAGGTCTGCTCTCATTCAACTTCATCGCTCTCACCTTACGACCTCTGGGTGTCATGACAGAAATGCCTCAAGGGATTCCTCTACATGTTTGTTCACCCTTTCAGATAGACTATCAGTCTTAGGGTGCTATACATTGCTAGGGATGACTAAAGTACCCACTACTATAATAATTCTTGCCACAAATGACCCATAAATTTTGCAAGTCACGGGCAATTTCCTAAGGGAATCCATGATACTTTTACATGTGATCAATGAACTGTCAAGCAGCTTGCGATGCTGAATATTGGGTCTCAATGGGTATGAAATGGGCTTGTTGTGTTAGCCTATCCACCACTACAAAGATGTTGTTCCATCCTCTAATTGTAGAAGGCAATCCCGTGATAAAATCGAATGGATGCGAAAAACCAGCTGGTAATTTGCTGTCCGCTTATTTTCTGACCTGGCAGACATTCAGCAATTTAAAGTCAGGATGATCCTTGCATGAGGGCTCTTGCAATTCTGAAAAGATGGTTGTTGTCTTTGAATTCTACACATACTCTTCTTGAATATCATGTATCCAATCCTGATAGACGATAGAAACTGCAAATAACGAGCACGCCCACATCCTGGATAAGGCATTTGCAACCACATTTTCTTTCCCCTTTTTGTACCCAATGTCAAAATCATGGGACTCTACTGAATCCAAACCATCCCTTTTGCTTGGCTAACAAGTTGGGCTGTGTGAGGAAAAATCTGAGGGTTCTATTTTGACTTTGATTTTCCTCCCGTATAGATAGTGATGCCACTTTTTGAAGGCATGTAAGGCTAACATTTCCTGATCATAAACATGGTAGTTGAGCTCGTTGGCATCAATTTTTTTGCTTTCAAAAGGTATTAGACCATGCTCTTGCCTTAGAACATCCCCAGCCTGTGCCACTAGCATCCTCCTCCATAAGGAATGGCTGTGAGAAGTAAGGGCATACAAACATGAGTGCATGAGTCAAGGTAAATTTGAGGTCTTCAAAACTGAGCTGCAATTCTTTTGAACACAAAAAGGCAACCTTCTTCAAGAGTTCCGTAAGAGGAGCTGCCCTCTTGGCAAATTCCTGAATAAATCGCCTGTAGATAGAAGCAAGATCCAAAAACCCTCTCTATCGGGTGGGATTCAATGGCTGAAACCAGTCCCTTATGCATTTCACCTTTGTCAAGTTCACCCGAATCCCATCTCTGCTCACAATGTGTCCCAAAAAATTCAAGCTTTTCTGCCATAAAGGTACATTTGTCAAGATTCAACCTTTTAACCTCAAAACTCCCAGCGTTTGTTTGACATGCTCAATGCGCTCCTGTTTGCTCCTGCTGTAAATGCGGACGTCATATGAGAAATCTTTGCTCTTGAAAAATACCTAAAGGTTTAGTCGAGGAAATCCAAGTATTGAACCCCAAGTGATAAACAATGGAGGGACAGCCTTTTCTTCTCTAAGTCCCCCTCTCACCACATAGTGTGGCATTCTCAGCCATAGCCTTGGCTTTTTCATGTTTTGAATGTTTTGCATGTTGCATTGATTTCTTTAGTTCTCTCATGCTCTACATGATGCATCAGTACTTCGAGACTTATACTCTTTGGTTATACTTCATAAAACTTTTTTTCATTGAAAAAGAATAATATAGAGCTTTAAAATTTTGAGTAAAGAGAAAAATTGAGAACAATGTTATTAGGACGCTAAAACCATGCAATCAAGATTTGACAAACTAGAGAATGCCTAACAAAACAAAAAGTAAATGGGAAAACTGGAGCCAAGATGTACTCCACAAAGATTTTGTCCACTTACTGCTGGCACACCAGTCATACATTGGGCTAAAATGTAACCAACTGCACAAACTGCACCATGTATATCTTCAAACCTGCTTTGGAAACAATACATTCCATCATGATAAGTCAGCTTTAAAAGGAAAACAAACTTGCTGAGTTCAAGCAAGGAGCACAAATGTATTATACCTGCCCTTTTGACCTACACGGAATGTCTTCCTTAGATCTTCAAGAAGAGCCACTGCTGTTGATGTTGAAAGTCCAGAAGATACAATGCCCAATAGCCGAGCTACAGTTTCCCGAGTAATCACATCCAAGTGTCCAAGAAATTGTTGAAGCCATGGTATCCTATTGCAGTAACGTTCCAAAAATTTCTAGCACGAGACAATGTGAAGATTCAATTTTTGATCTCATAAAGTATGATGATAAAGAGTAGACGAACCACACCTATTTTTTCAGTATATCCACCCCACGTCTTACGATGCACACCATGACACCTCACACACTACTTATCACGACATACACTTTGATCACGACCTAAAACCCAAGTACTCTGTACGACTCTACACTCTACCCACATACATCAATCACATACCGCTTCTAGAGGATCGAGCTCCCTAATCACATGCTCTCTCCATGAGGTTGCCCTACACATTTTTCCACACACCACACGTTCCACACGCTGCCCTCTCTTGGCTTAGTACCCTATAACAGCTGGTATGATGACGAGTGTTCTGGTACGCCGGGAGAAGTTAATAAACATTTTGTTTAAAGACAAGTCTAAAGACTTTTGGCAGAAGTTTCTTGAGCAGCAAGCCCCATCCCCTCTCACGGACACCAAACTCTGACACTCCTATGGATGCAAGATGTATGATGTCCCTAACCAGCCAGCACCCGATCTCTTGCACGCACCATGCCCCACATCCTATTGTGACCCCAACCTACAGATACTCATGAATTCTTTCTATCTGGAGGAGGGAGATGATGATGGAGACAGCACAAGATTTGACACTCGAGGAGGTCAGATGGACAGAAGAAATGCAAGTGTGCCTCATCTATCAGCACATGTACCGCATCAGCCATCATCCATGAGGAAGATATCTCATTCATCTTATAGGCTCAACATCGAGGAATCTAGGAGACTGTTGGCTGCCAAATGCCCCCCAGCCACACACAAAGGTTCTCTGGCCAACCACAGTAAATGACAAACATGCTCCACAGATATAAAGAGACCACACTTTGTCATTATTCTGACTATTAACATAATAAAATAAACTCAACTACCGGTAATCCTCTTGACTTAGTAAAGTCTAGTCAAAAGAAGGGGCCATCAATTAAATACCAAGCAACATGATTGTCATACTACTACTTTCGCTATACCGAACAATTGTATGTCTTCAGACAAATATAAAGATTTTCAATCTTCAAAGCACTTCATAACCATCTACTTATGTCTTTAAATATATCCATTTATGATAGAGTTCTAGATAGGGAATTATACCTCGGGTTCCTTGGAAGCCAATGCAAGTAATCCACTTGAAGCCTTTGCATGAAGTTCAGAAGATCCATTTGACGCCATAGCATGTTCCAAAAGCAAGAGAAATCGTTCGTCTAATGATAATAAGGTATTGTCTGCCTTATAACATTCCAGAATAAATGATATCATAGACACATATGTCTTTGATGGAAACAAAGTGTCCCGTTCACCCATCTCAGCAGGTGCTAGCAACATCCGTTGTTGTTGACAAATAAAGTCCAACATATCACCTAATGATGGATAGTTTCCTTTCAAGGTTCCATCTTGCTTTACATGCAAAAGACCCTCTGATGCCATCTCCCTGTACACATCATAAAAACATAACCATATTCATGAGTTCTCATAGCTTTTCCTCCAAGTTGAATCATAGTTTGCAAGTCTCTTTCCTAAACCCCTTACAAAACTGCTATGTGTTATAATGGATACATCATACAAATCATGGGCCGCACAGAGAGGGGATAAGTGGACAGAATCATGGGTATAACAGCTGCTGATATACAAGAAGATGCATGTGAAATCAGGGAGCTAGAGACGTGGAAAATGCTACAGAAACTATGGTGAATCCCATGGGCAACAATGCAGCTCTACAAACAGGAAATTAATTCAATGGACATATCAATATCTAAAAGGAATCTGATCTGCAAAATCAGAACTAGTTCATATGATCTCGAGATGGAGAGGGGTAGGTGGGCAAGACCCAAGATCGCCAAAGAAGAAAGGATCTGCAAAATCTGCCCCACTGTGGAGTTGGGAGATGAGCAGAATGTACTCCTAACATGCAGAGCTTAAGCATAGATAACTTTCAAAATCTGTTGGAGCAACCAGCCAAAAAGCTAGGGAGCTGCTTGAAAGAGTAACCAAGTCATCCATGAGGTTCTTTTAGAGTTACACACATTCAGGACCTGGTTGGCGCCCCAAGGCGCAAGCTCCCTGTGAAGCTCAGTTTTTACAAAGACCATTGCCTAAGGATTTCAGCAAAGGGTTTCATTGATCCACCAAGGTACACACAGATCAACCTCCCTCCCTCCTTGAGGATATTTACAGTGCAGTTCCGTGTCTCATCACACCGACTCGCATTGGAAGTGGACGATCAGAGGGCATACCCAGAGAGGACCGCCCTATGCGATCATCAGGAGATCAAGTAAAAGGAGCATTACGATTTCATATGCCAGTGTACTATGAGATTAGAGGTCGCTATCATTGTCTCTTCAAGGATAGTTTCAAACCCCTATCCAGCCCTTTGTCCTACCCAGATCAGAGGTGCGTAGTAGCTTGCATCCATGAGATCATCCAACACACAGAGCATTTGCTCACAGAGGCGAGACCAGAAAGTACAGCCAGACTTCACTCAGAGCATGATTACTGAGTTTTTCCAGCCACACAACACTAACCAGCAAGGTTCAGTGCACACCCTTAATGGAAATGTCCTTTGTCAAAGTTAAACCAAGAGCTTGTGGGTGTTTCTCAAAATTCTCTTTTCCAAGTGAGATCAGCTCATATCAGCACAAAGGAGAGCACAAGAGACATGTCAGACTCGCCAATGGGTTGAGACATTGATCATACTTAGGGGACCTTCCCTCCATGTTCACCAGACCAGAGGCACGGTTGATTGGCATGACAGTGACACTAGTTCATCACAAGGCCATAGCTAGGAGACCACAGTGGACCATGCGTACTGACAGCTATTAGCGTCCCATCACAGGTTTTATGCCACCACAACAGCCTCACACATGGCCGACCCCCTCTTAGGCTTGAGTTCTCCACCAACCCTCCCCAAACGGTTATCACAGTGCCGCCAATCCTCACCCTCTCCATAAGCTCAAAGAGTTCTCTCTCTTTATGTATCGGTATCGTTATGATCATGGATTTTCCCTTGTGTTCATCATGGGTGTTCATGCTTATTTAGAGGCTCCCCTCAGCTCATTGTATTAGGCTTTGTTAGTCTTGTAGACCCTTTGGGCTTTCGAAGTCTTTTAATAAACTCTCCCTCCCTCCCTCTCTCTCTCTCTCTCTCTCTCTCTCTAAAGGGGGGGGAGGGGGGGCAAGAGTTCCCCACCAAGATCCAGTTCTATCGTGAAAAGTTAGCGTATCTAAGGATGGACTCGTACCTTGAGGTTAGAGGAGTCTCACATGCACTGAGGATTGCAGATGTGGGTCTCGTCACATCAGCTGGGGATCAAGGTAGGGACAGCTGCAAGCATACCTAGAGAGCAACGGATTTGTAGGTTATGCACACTGGAGGCAATTGAGACAGAGGAGCATTTCTTATGTGTTTGCCTAGCCAATTATGAGATACGGGGACACTTTCACTACCTCCTTCAGGAAGGGCAGGGCTTTGGCCCACTCTCCTGACTGATCAACTTTCATGATCAAGTCTACATTGGGTTTCTATCTGATCGAGATGCAACGACACGGAGAGATGCTACAATAGACCAGCAACAACACGCATTGACAGCACCACGGGTTGCCGAGGTGGACCAATCATAGTAACATGTCATGGACTTCTATGCATTTGAGTCAGCTCCGGCCCACATAGGGGTGGAGGAGTTAGCAAACATGCAGGCAGCATGGATAAGCGGAAAGAGACAGCACAACACTATCGAGCGAGAGATGCAGAGCCCATGCACGACGTGAAGAGCGACCAAATGACGCACGATCGGGGTCCGACACATCTCGGCTATCCTTATAGGAGAACGCCCGAGACTTTGTTTGCAGATTTTTGTCACTTTTGGAGGCATTTTTTACCAATTTTGGAGCTACTGCTTGCATTTTCGTGTTGTTCTAGGGTTGCAGCTGCAGAACCGCCTTCAACAGAGCACCTTCGGGGCTGCTCCTAGCCTCTAATTCATTCAGAACAGCCTTTTTCCAGAAGAGTCTCCTGCTATGTCATCTCAGACCTGTTTAAGAAAGCTGCTTTGCACTTTGGAGCACCAATGACAGCCCATTTCTTTGCTGCCCCTCCATTTCAGCTTGCTGTCCGCTTTCATCAAGGTCTTTGCCATCATGACTTCATTGTCTTCCTTTCTTGCTCATGGAGAAGTTCAAGGGGGAAGGTTTTCCCACATGGCAAACCAAGATGCAGCTGCTTCTCATGCATAAAGGTGTTTGGGATGTTGTTGAGGACGACAAAGTTGGATTACTTGATCAGCAACACCAAGAATTTGGAAGCAACTCTCAAATGTTGACTCCTGGCTCGTTGGAGGAGACTTCAGCAATCTTGAGTTTGAGGAGGACAAGCAGGGTGGAGCCTCCTTCTCAGTGATGACTACATCCCAGCACGTGTTCATCTTTGAGACAGTGGCCCCCCTGGAGGGGCGCAAAGTTGTCCGAACTCCCTAAGAGTCTCCCCTACTCCTTTGGATAGTTTTGACTTCTTAGCCTTCCTAGTCTCGTTGGCCGTCTTCTTTTCATCCATTTCTTTAACTTTCGAACTCTATGCATCAGCATGAGTTATATTTTATGAGCTCTTTCCTTGGCATTATCTTTTGATTCGTTGATTTTGTTTTTGGAGCGTGGGCTAGCATGCAGAACCAGAGAAAAGAGCCAAGGAGATGGGTGAAAACTACCAATCGAGGGATAGGACAGCAATGCTATTTGGGCAGCAAAACCACCTAGGAAGACATCCTGGGTACATAACTGCAAATTGATAAGATAGTATGATGGTTTGCTAGAGAGACTTGACAAATCTTACTTGAGGGATTGGGTGATGCACAGAGGGGGACACATGGGTATCTTGGTAGGGACGATGATGTCACATCACTCCCCGATCGTGACGCACCTATAGCAGTCCCGTCTTGGAGGCCTGCAAAAGGGGGTCTGCATCCCAATACGTCTCACAGGACTTGAGGTGCAGCAGGTTGTAGCAATGATGTAGCAGCAAGCAAAGCAAGAGGAGGGGCAACAAACATATCAGAGAGATATTCTGCACTTCAACATCAAGCTGCTTCCTATCCATCGTCCATGAGCCATCCTAGCGCGGCCTTGGATACAAAGTATGCATACGACGGGAAAGAACTCCTTGGAAGAGCAACATGTATCCTACATAGCTTTTTGATGGGAACGAAGCTGCGTACACACACACACACATTTTTTTTTAGTGAAATCTTTTATTTCTGTGTCAGAAACCCCAAAAAGAGGTAAAAACCCACCGGTAAGTACAAAGAAAAAATTTACAAGTAAAGCCTCAGAGCAAAAGTCATGAGACAGCTAAGTAAAAAGTTACAATATCAAACTGGAGGAGGATCAAACACAACATCCTCCAGTTTCAGATTGTTGCTTTATAAAAATTGATGCACTGAAGAAACTACACCATCAATAAAAACCACATGTTTTTTGCCCTGGTGATTCTTCTTAATATAAGCTGGAAACCGGAATTTTTGAATCACAGGGCCAAAAACCTGTTGCAACATAGGATGAAAAGACTCCAGAGAAAAGAAACATCTGCATTCTGAACAGAAAGAGACTCTGGCACAGTCTTCACAGACATAGGAACTGGATCAACATCTGTACTCTCTGAAAAAGGAGCATCTGACAAAAGAGCTGCATCAGATAAATCAGGACTCATCATGTCAGCTTCAGTCGGGATAGCAACCTGAGAGAGAGCATGCGGATCATCCTGTAAAATCCCCTCTGCAAGGGGCACATCCAAATCCTGAGGAGGAGACTGATGGTGCTCAACAAGGATACAATCCTAAGCTTCTTCAGCAAGAGAAAGATTGGCCTATGATTTATCTACCTTCCTCCAGTAGTGCTTCAGAGCAGTAGAAGAAGGCTTCTCCCATGAAGCCATAGCAGAAACCGGAGGAGAAGGGAGAGTAACCTTGACAGCTGAAGAAGGAGCAGGAGGAGTGGGCCTGGATGCAAAAGGGCAATCACACACCCCGGCTTCTTCCGTGTAGGACCTGGAGGCCTACTTCAGCCACTCAATGAGAGAGACCCCGAGATAGATGGGAGTCTTGATGGGATTCACTGGCAGATGATTAGAGTGGTGGGACGTTTGGGGAAGGAGTGGCACATTGACCCTCCCAGTATCTTAGAGCAGGGCACCCCTAGATGGCGCCTTTGGCTGTGGGAGGGTAGACCCTTGAGGGAGGTCCAGTGGGATCTGGGAGAGTGGTTTTGGCCCTCCAGGGGCAGCCTAGCCGAGCAGGTGGATAAGGTGCCCTTCTTTTCCTACACCACATGGATTGGCAGGAGGCTCCAGATGGACTCGTCGAGGTGGATCCCTTCGAGGGAGAATGCCCCGGGATGTTCACTCCAAGTTTTGGACGTGGTTATGGTCCAATTTGCGGCCAAGGAAGATTTCATACTTCTTCTGGCTGGCCGCCCACGAAGGCTTGCCCATCCAACCGTGGTTGGACCAGATGCGAGTGGAGGGGCAGTGTCATTGCTGCTCTGATGGTGTCCTAGAGACTATCCCGCACTGCCTCAGGAGCTATCGTAGCGCAACGAGGATTTGGATGGGAGCCCTCAGGATCATGACACACGTATGTAGAGTCTTCCGAGAGACTACACCTGGGGGACGGTGGCCTGGTTGATAGAAGGGAGGACACGCATTTCAGATTGATGAGATCTCTCTAGCCTACCGAATACAGGGTCAGAGCATCTAGAGGATAGCACTCCATGAGGCAGTCCCTCCTAACCACCTATCTCCTCCTCCTCCTAGGGAGGACAACGTTTGGGAGGTGGTATCTAGTATCACGACATGGAACATTTGGGTGGCTCGTTGCAGTCTTGTGATAAGTGAGCACCCGGTTCCACCCTCGGCTACCCTAGTCGCCATCTGGCAAGACATCATATACACACTTCAGTCCACTTGGGAGCGTGGGACTCCAGGCTCTAGGGCGACTATCAAGAGACATGCTTGTTTCTGCAAGGCTTGGCCTGCATGAGTTTTTTACATCTTCACCCCGCAAGGGATTCGCTGGTTGTATAGTCCCCCCACCTGGCTATTAGCCCAAATACCCAGTGAGCTGGGTTTCTCTGGAACAGGCCCGTTCTTTCTTTCAGCCTTTCCAGTTTTTTTCCATACTCAACACCTTCGGGGCTGCTGTCTTGTATGAAAGCTTTCAATCATTAATAGAAGGTTCCTTTCTTTGGGGGAGGGGGGGGGGGGTGGGGGGAGATCTCTGTAGAAGCTGAGTTTCACTGGGGGCTCACTCGGTCTTGAATGTGCTCTACCCCTGGTGGATCCAATAACATACTCCAGATTGACCTACTGCAGATTCTTTTTAACCAAGATCATGTATTGTGCTGCATTCTGCACCTCGAATTGCAGGTGCTCGTGCCTTAACCGTACATGGTTTGGGTTGGGGGAAGGGGAGGGGGGGCGGGGGGGGAGGATCACCCGCCGGCTTACTGGATTCCCTTGGCTTATCCCTAATCCACCCGTGATGATTATATGCCATCCAGATCCATAATAAGTTGACAGGTTAAGGAAGTTAACAGCCAAGCTTACCTGACATCAAGCCTCTCATCAGAAGCTCCCAGCATGCAAATGAAACGACTGGCACAATTTCCAAAGTCATGAAGGTGGTTGGCCAGCCAAACTGCACAAAATCTTGCCTCTCCTTCCACCTTCAACCAAAACATTTAGAGACTGTGATCAACAAAAAAAGCAAGATATGCAGAGACTTGACCTCTTCAAACACAGAAGCCAAATCCTTGATTGCTATAAAAGGAAAAAAACCAATTGATATCCCCCTAGTCTAGTCAATCAGAGTTAAGCTTCAAAAAATTCCCGATTGAATAAGAAAAAAATGAGAAGTTTAATGTGTACCGCCTGAATATTGCTTAACAGCAAAGTGTCCACTTCCCTTGCCACCACTTCAGTGCAATTCTGACCAGAGATAACATATCAGCTTTCTCGTATCAAAGATAGTACGCATCCTTCATTAGACATAACTAGATCCAATTGCACGACATTGTGAGTGATGCTGAACTATAAGGACACAGAATTGGTAGGTAAGAAAGAAATGCTTTGTAAAGCACAGTAACCAATACTCAAAATTGGACAAGATGCTTTGCATTAAATTTATAAACAGATTTTACAAGAAGCAATGACAGTCAAAAATGGCATAAAAATGCAATAAAATTGATGAAGAAAACATACAAACACAGCATCTTCCAGTGTTGATTTTGAAAAAGGATGGACACGGACGTAGAGCCATTGCCCTTATACACACAACCTGAGATTCTACAACCAGGATCTTACTGACTAATCCGTGCAATGTTTAAGCTAATGCAGTGAATATAAAAGGCAGGTATCAGCATGAGAACTGATGTGACCAGCTGTGTAACAAACTCTACTAACTAAGGGCAATACATGGCTCAAAACCTCCCATTGCCACCATTCGTTTTAGGCCCTCAACGTCCACCACCCCAGATCATGCCTATGAATCGGGTGATTATTACCTAGTAAGTGGGAGGATCCATACGATGCCATTCTGGCATACGATTGCTGTGATTCCGATCTTCTGCCAAAATGAAAAGGCCACTGCAATATTGGATCACAGAGCAGGTGTTAGCATTGTCACGAGTGCAGTGCTGGGCGAAATGGTGAAAGCCTAAAATGGGAAGCACCAACCTGATCCTAAAACTAGCTGATAGTGCGACAATGCAGCCAGTGGGAGTCCTAAATGACATAAAGGTCAAGTCCTTTGGCCTTACCTATAGGGTTTGGTTTGTGGTGATGGACTTCCACGGGCAGTCAACTTTGGAATAAAGAGTAGCTAAGATGGAAGTCATGGCAAGAAATTAGAAGGGGATTTGATTTAAGCAATTAGTGTTAGTTATACTAATTATGGGCATACTTGAACTCTGGCAAGGGATTAGATTTTGGAAAGGTGGCACTTTCCTAACCTATAATAGGGAATTTAGTTGGGTAGGAAGTACCTCACTTCTTCTAGTCTCGACTCCATCCTCTGATATTGAGGATCTTTTCAAAACCCTTAATGCAAGATGACTACTTTAGGATAGCAGAGAAAAATGGTATGAAATGTTTGGGAAGGTATGGACCAAGAAGGTCCTTGAAAAGATGTCATGCCTAGCTTTTGGCTTATACTACATAAAGTTATGTGGACTAATGCAAGGGGTCTCAGAATAGGCAGAGGAGATGGCAAATGCAAAAGATGCCCTAGTGTTAATGAAGACATTTTCCATCTGTTTGTTGCTTGCCCTCTACCTATGCCGATATTTCTGATCCACAAAGACAAGTTGAAATCAAATAGATTATCAATGTCAATAGATGTCATAAAGCAAACTATATATATACAAGAAACCTGGCATGGAGCGCAGCCTACCCAAAACAGTCAGTACTGCAGCAAACTACGACAAGTGTCTAAGACCTGTATTCAATCAATCCTAAGGAATCATACTCTTAGGAATCATCTGTGAGCTGCGATCATCATCTCAGAAGATGGGACGAAGGCTTGAACCATCCATGAAGAGGGAAACCCCATGATGTGTTCAACGAGATTCCCATAATGATAGCAAAGAGTTCCACAAATGACAAGAAATGCTGACAGAAATTTCCTCTGAATCTATGAAACAAGATGAGCAGGAATCTCATAAGACAGAGATGTAGATGAGCTCATGTTCACCATCCAAATACCACATAACATGTAAATTGATGAACTGAGCAGCGAAGAAGATCTGGAGTTAAACCAATAAACACAAGCTTACACAGTAATCTGTTCACAAACCAAAATATGCAGCCCTCCCTCTCAAGTCAATGCGGTTCACCACATGTCCCAAGCCACTATACTCCGAATATCTTGAAATTAGTCTCTCTTGTTAATAAAAAATTCTGCAGAAACTTTGGGACCTATCTGATACTGGTGGAAGCAAAAGTAGAAGACACATGCCACATAATTGCAAGTAGAATCTGTGTAAGTGAATGCTCTACTCACCAGTTAGAGACAAGTGGTGCCCCAGCATGGCAATTCCGTTAGTATCTGTTTTGAAATTTGATAGCGGATAGAAGCATAGCTACTAAAAGGTTTTCTTTCAAATGGGCAAGCTCAACTTGATGACTTTCAGCCATGGGAGGGTTGTGAACCGAATGGAGGGTTATATGGGGTGAGTTTTCCATATGTATGTCTCGGGAGGGTCCCCAGATGAAAAATGGACTCAGAACTACTATTACAACTAAGACAGCATTAATCACCAATCCATTTGTGCAGGGTAGTTTCGGATAACAATTAGTTCTTTGCTTGCTTAGCTGCAAACTCTGCCTGAAATAAAACTAATAAGGCTGTCTTTGAAAGCCCTTTGCTTTAGATTTGCACTTGTGAAATTGTAGAGACATTGATTGATATATATCTGTCAATACTTTGACTGGCGAAACAATATGAATAAATTTGGATAGAAGTTTTATCATAAAATTCAGATTGTTTGAACTTCGTTTGCTTCATAGCAATCCAAACCTATTTTCTATCAAATCACTTTGCAATCGTCTAATGCACATAGACTTAGTGATGAGCGCCCTTTTTTCACGAGGCTGGCCAAATATCTGGGTTTAGAACATACTCCATCTCCACTAAATACTCCCGAACCTTTGCAAAAAGATCCTGCTCCTGTTGAGGAATTCTATGGAATTCCTTACAATCAATTTTCTGCAGCTTGAGCTTGAAACTGAATCTCTTAAAAATAAAATCGCCACAAAATCACCGATCTTTGATGACTCGGTTACTACTTTAACGACACTGTTAAATAACTAAATTTAGGCTAAATATCCAAAGGATGACTCTTACAACGACCACACCTAGTATCGTGCCAGTACTACCGTATGGTGTGGGAACTTCTCTGTTGAGCAGTCGCAGTAGTGCTTACAAACGGTCTGTTAAACTAATGGAGACATGTCTGAGTATGGAAAAGTTCCCACTGAATCAATATGTTGCCAGGATCGTGAAAGTTAGAAGACTTCACTGAGTTTCATAGAGTTAGGGGGTCTATACGTGGTCTTAAAGATGACTGTAGATTTGGATGAGGCTATTAGGTTTGCTCAGATCTATGATCCTTCTGTAGCATATGCTAAAGTCCAACTTGAAAATCATGTCTTTCAAGCTGGTCAGGATAAAAATCCTTCTTTCAAATGAAAGCTAAATTTTAAACCTTCTGGTCCTTAAAACTACAAGACTCTGAGGATAAGTGGTTTCTATTACCTTTTTGACCAGTTTGGAAAGACAATGATAGATCGGCCATGTTTTAAATGGTCAAGTAAAGATCACATAGCTGCAAATTTTCCTAATCGTCCACAGGGGAATAAAAACTCTTTGATTAGGGTAAACAGCTCATAGTATACAAATCTTGCCGATCCCCAACATTCTCAATGTAAGGAAGTCGAAGTATTTCATGAGGATGAAGAGCATGCTTCCTTAATTACTTCGGCCATGTGGTAGTCCTGATTGGGCCCCCATGGTCTAGTTAGACACATGGGATTCTTAATGGAAAGAGGGTTGTTGAGTAACAGTGATTTCTTGAATTACTCACTAAGAAATATAAGTTACCAAAGAGTCCTGGTGCACATAAATATTTAGTCTCAATGGCCAAGGACCAGCGCACATACATATGTAGTCTCGTTGGCCAAGGGCTACAAGGGTGTACAGATACTCTTAATTTCCAAATTATGCATCTTGACAAGACTGATGTGGTTGTGCGTAGAAAATGGCTCTATGGGTAGGCAGCGGGCCATACCCTACAAAGTCACAAAACTTAATTGTACTGCTTCATGTCTCTTATTACTGGCCCTGTACCAGCAATGACTGAATCCTCTTAGCAAATTACAAGCTGTAAGCTGCTGCAGTCCTCTTGGACAAAAACTTTAATCCTATCTTTGTTATTATAGCAACCATCTTCAGTTACACGAAGGGAAGGGGTAAAATGTTGGACTCTGTTTGTTATGTTCATGAGGTCTCAACTGCAAGCCTGCTACCCTCACCCATTGTGAAAAACCACTGACAGTCCGGAAACTGCCTTTCGCTTGCGGGGGAACTCTAGCAGGGACCAGCACACATACATATGTAGTCTTGTAGGCCCAGGGCTAAAAGGGTGTACAGATACTCTTAATTACCAAATTATGCATCTTGACAAGACTGATGTGGTTGTGCGTAGAGAATGGCTCTATGGGTAGGCGGCAGGCCATACCCTACAAAGTCACAAAAGTTCATTGTACTGTTTCACATCTCTTTTTACTGGCCCTGTACCAGCAATGACTGAATCCTCTTAGCAAATTACAAGCTGTAAGCTGCTGCAGTCCTCTTGGACAAAAACTTTAATCCTATCTTTGTTAATATAGCAACCATCTTCAGTTACACGAAAGGAAGGGGTAAAATGTTGGACTCTTTTTGTTATGTTCATGAGGTCTCAACTGCAAGCCTGCTACCCTCACCCATTGTGAAAAACCACTGACACAGTCCGGAAACCACCTTTCGCTTGCAGGGGAACTCTAGCAGGGAAAAATTGAGACTACCTATCACCTCTATAGGGGACCCCAGCGAGCCAGCGGGTGGCTGTTAGTATGTACTCCTCTACCACAGGGAGGCGGTGCCACTCCAGTGGAATGGCCTCCTCTATCACCAACCACCGAGCAGAAACACCTCACCAATCTCAATATCACATCATCCCCCACATGTCAGAAGGTATCCATCACTACATGCTCTCAGTGAACGTGTTGGGCCCTCCTTCCATCCAACCCAAGCAACATGAGAGAAATCTCCAACTGTTGCCCCTCCCTGTCCACCACCTAAGTGCTCCAAATGTGTCAATCTCCTCCCTTTTTAAAAAAAAACGAAAAGGCTTCTATTAGGTATGAAAAATACACTAAGAGAAAATGCTCATGGCAGAAATACATCCTTCATAGCATGGGAAACAAAATACCCTAAGTGGGCAAACAACCTGCTCATCAAGAAGAGCTAGTAAAGCACCAAGGTTAAGGCTAAAGTGCCATCTCAACTCTGAAATGGACTCCATGAAAAAAGAAGATTCTTCTTGAGAGAAATAGTCCTCCTGGCAAAATCTGCTCGGGAAGACCCCTGCATGCTCACCCAAATGGCCATCAAAGTGTGTACAATATCTGTCCAAATATTAGCCAATGTGTATGAAGGGTAGACCTGGGAGCCATCAAGAGCCTCTGTGAATCTGGATATCCAAATATGCCACGCTGAAATGCTTGCTAGAAATCTCCCAAAAAGCGTCCACCGAGGCATATGCAAGTATGTAAGGAAAGAGGGGATCATCACCCAGATAGCATGACTTAACTAAATGTCACCGAACCGAAAGAGCCCAAGAAAAGCAATACCTCTCATGAAAGACAAGCGGCCTCGAAGGAGAGAGCCAAGCCAGAAAGCCCCAAGTCATGAAGAAGAGGGAGGGATTAAAAGTGCTCAAAAGACTAGCAATCCCATTCCAAATAAACCTCACTTGTCTATGATCCCATAAACAATGCTAAATGACCCCTTAGCAGAAAGGCATCGAGGGCAAGTAGGTGCTGCCCCAAACCTAGACCTCCATAGGTTTATTGCAATCCCTCCATGAAAGAAAGCCAAAAGAAAAGAGTGATTTTCTATTCTTCAAGGATTTCCAGAATCTTCTCCAAAAGGATTTCTATACGTCTATAGAAATCTGAAAACTCTCTCAAAGAGGAGCTCTGATGGGCTTCTAGCGCCTAAGACTGAGAGCTGAAGCCTCCTGGCATTACTAACCGTGTAGGGGGAAAATGGGAGGCTCTTCTCACAGTTCCCTACGCCGATCCATTCCACTCCCTGGGATCCCATTGCAAGTATTGTCTAGGGACACCTCCATAGAGAAAACTCTTCCATGAACCCAAGGGAATGTGATCCGGTTAGAGTCTAGATACCAACCTGAAGTCAAGAAACGCTGCTGCACATTACCTAAACCCTAACCAACTCAAAAACATCCTTGTTAGAGTTGGCATCTCTTGATGTATCATATGTATCATGTGAGTGAGCGGTTCATTGTGGGTGTGTCTGCCCTGTGGGGATAGTATTGATGGGGGGAATGATTTCGGCCAGTGCACCTTGCCCATATATTATGCAGCAATGCAGGTCTGTTTGGGGCTAGTGCGGGATGCTGTCAAGAGGTTTTGGGGCTGTTTACACCCATGTCTAGTGTCGCAGTGTAGGTACCTATGACCCACCTGGGTTGGTGGCCAACCAAGCCTCCGACAAGATCGGGTGACCCAACCTATTGGTCAAGTTCCGACCACCATGCAGGTCTAGCGGGCTGCTGTCAAGAGGTATCAGGGCTGTTGTCACCCGCCCCTAGTGTCGCCATGTAGGTGCCTATGACGCACCTGAATTGGGGGGCCAACCAGGCCTCAAACGAGATCAGATGACCCAACCTGCTGGTCAATCTCCACCACCATGTGGTCGGCTAGGTCGGCCTTGCTGGTCGGCCAAGTCGGCCAGATTGGCTTTGGGGGGAGGGGGCCTATATACAGGGCTCCTCTCCCCCATTGTTCCTTGTCTTGAACTCATATTTTCTTTCAGCGAATAGAGAGTTTTCTCCCACCTTTTGAGTCGACTCTCTCTTTCCCTGTTCGCATTTTCACTTTGTTGTGCATGTGCTCTCCATCGTTATTCGCATTTCGTTGCACTCACATAGTATGACCTGAAATGGGATCAATCTCCTCCTAACTACTAGGAATTTTCCATACATGCCACTAAGCAAGAATTTGGGAGCATGGAAGAATATTTGAATATTGCTAAGGACAATTATATGTTCATCCCCCTATGAGAGTTACGCCTTAGCTTTGCCTTTGGACTGACCTTAGGCTTTAGGCTACAAAGGCACTTCTCCAAGGCACGTTGTGTCAGTTGGATGATAGGATGACTAGGTAGTTCTTTTTAGACCACTTGCCTATAGAATGCTTGCATGATGAGGGTGACTAGATTCCCTCAAAGGATTTTGGAGACTCAACTCCTATGTTTGTATGATGAGGGTGACTAGATCCCCTCAACTCCAATGTTTGCATGATGAGGGTGACTAGATCCTCTCAAAAGATTTTCTGGACAGATGCCCTTTCTTCTGATGTAGCACTGCTTTCTTTTCTTGTGCAATGTCGAAAGTGCTTCATCTCCACGTGGAATGCCTCTTGGAGTGACCTAGAGCTTACCTTGGGAGATGAAACCGATTCCTCCTCAAGGACAAGTCATCAAATTCCAGCTAACTTGTTGTGACCTGGCACCTCAAAGCTCCAGACCATGTCGTAATATGTTAGGACGAGGACCACCAATTGGAGAGATGTCTTCAAAGGCAGCATCCATTGCCTGCAACAACTGATCATGGAGGACCTTAGCCTGCATCACGAATGGCTGCATGGTACTCCCTTTGGGAAAATTGAGATTGTACAGCTGTCCTGCAAAGTGACAGCTTGCATTGCCGAATCCCCTGCACAGGGATCCTCCAATTTAGACCATACCTCGTGCATCCAATCCCTTGCGTAGAGATCCTCCAATTTAGACCACACCTCATATGCACTATTCAGTGTTTGGACAGTAGAAGAAACCTCCTTTGTGATCCTCTGGACCAATGTTAGTGTGCCTTTCAGTCCCACTCCTCCCAATCCTTGAGCTCCTCATCCTCCCAGGCAGCATCCCAATAGATAAAGCTCTTGGAACATTTAGGCTTCCATTCATAGCCCTGAACAAGCTCCCATTAGCCCTTGTGGATGAACCATATCTTTATGTTGGGCATAGTTTGTGCCATCAAGTTTATCTTCCTTACTCATACACAGAGGTCCCATGAAGCCATTCCACTCCTCACACCCCACTGCTTAAACTTGGCAAATACAGTCCATAGAGTGAAGGAAAAGAGAGAAAAGGCAAGATAGAGGAGAGAAAGAAAGAAAGAGACTGTCTGGCTTCGTCTCGACCTGAATGCCATCTCCTCCAAGATGCAGACCTCAACAGGGACCTCAATAAGCTGCCTTGCTGCCGTGTACTACAGGCTGCTTTGCTGCCTTGCTGCAGACCCTATGCTGTCCACGCAGGGGATAGACCGTCCAATCAGATGCCAACTCATAGAAGGTGTCCATGCCTCAAGCAAGCTATCCAATAAGGTGCCGACCAGCAGGGGATGATCACACCTAGAGCAGGCTGATGCAACCAGGGTGCCGACCTTTGCTGCAGAGCTGCAGTCACCTTTGGCACGTGGCTCTACTGCCTCAGATCGTACCAGACTGCCCCGAACAGTTGCCTAGTTTCTCTGCTGCAGATCACCCTCAAGCCCCGCTGTCACCAATCAGCACCTTCAAATTGCCTTAGATTCACGTAGCAATGCCCTAGATCTGCATCAGCTCAGCGCTCCCTTCAATGATGGCGAACAATACCATGCGAGAGCTGTGCACGTGCAGAAGCGCACGCGCACGCGAGAGAGAGAGAGAGAGAGAGAGAGAGAGAGAGAGAGAGAAAGAAAGAAAGAAAGAAATTTTATTAAAGGTCCACGGAAGGCCATACATGGCCTATGGGACACAAAATCATCCGAAAGGAAAATACATCATCAACGATGCGCCAACTAGGTGGCCTCATCGTAATACCGCTAAGATGCCAAAAATGGCTACAAAAATCCTAGATACAAAATGAAATGAAATGGAGTACCAAAAATGCCTAGATACAAAATGTAAAATATGAAATATGAGGAACATCTTCTTCCCTAAGGGGTCTGTGATCCAAAGAAATGATGGAAGTCATGGCCATCGACCATGCCTCCTGCCATGAGTGTGAAGATCTGGGCAAGTGTTAAATGGGCTGCTGGCGGTGCCAAGTCTCCATGGAGCAATCTCCTCCGAAAATCTGCCATCATCCTCCGTCGTCTAGAAATAAAGCGACGGGTACGGCCTCTGTGTAAGATCATCCTGCGGTGCTGCCGGATCATGTCATATGTACATCCTCGGGGTGGAACCATCGGTGCTCTCTGGCAAGATGGGCTATCTCTGTGCTCATGGTCCTGCGCCTCGTCCTGCTCCTCATGAATAACCAGGTCTCTGGCAGGGATGCGACGGTGCTCTCTGAGGAATCTCTCTCTATATCTGGTGATCTCCCTGATGAACAACGCTAAGCAATACTGATCCTCATACTCCATAATCCGAGAGAGAGGTCCAAATCCGTGCCCAAATAAACAGTGAAATCTGCCACGGATCTCATAATATAAAGGGCATCTGCAAACAAAGTGCTCCTCAGTCTCCACCTCCCCCATAGTGCAACAAGGGCATATCCTAGTCTCTCGCCTGGGTCTATGTCCGGTAGCTGTACGACGCATCCTGCCGGCCTCAACGTCTAATCTGTGGGAAGATACCCTGAGCTGGCCCAAGGCAATCCTGAGTGAGTGCGACATATGAACGCCGATATATCCTGGGGATATGATGAAGCCATCCTCTGAAATCCTGAGAAAATGGTCACGATATGTGGCCATCTTCGTAGGAAGCTCCGTGGGATGAACCCAAGTGCGAAACGTGTGTAGCTGCAACAAATCTGCCCTGATAACCTGGCTGAGCTCATGTCGAGTGAGAGGGAGGCGAGGGGCATCTATGCTGTATCGAAATGGTGGCAGCCTATCCATATCCAAGCCCAGCGAGGTGAGCCATGTGGAGAGTGTGTGGTACCAACAAAAAGTATGACCTCTCTCCGCTAACATCTGCGAGGATGTCAGTGCTAGAGACGGTAATTGTGCTCTGCCTGCTGCTGAGTCTCCGAGAGAGAGAGAGAGAGAGAGGTAGACACCAGAGATCAGCAATAGCAACTGTATATAGATCCAGGGATACAACCACAGCCAAAAGGAGCTGATCAAGAGAGACGGAGAGAATGCTCCAAGGAGAGGCCCCTATGTGAGACAATGAGTGGAGAAGGGGAGGAGCCCTTTTATAGGCCCCCCTGCCAGCCTGCTCGGCCAGCAAGGCTGGCCATAGGACCGACCAGCAGGACGGCCCTGACCCAACCAGTAGGTCGGCTGACTCTACCCTGGTTGGATCAGGTTAGGTCAGGTTTGGTTGGCCCGACCAATCAGGTCAGGTAACCCACCCTGGTTGGGCCCCAATTTGGGCTCCCGACTCAGCCCTACCAGTCTGCAAAGCCAGCCAACCCAAGCCTCCAAATGACCAGGTCATTCCTATCCTCTCCAGGCGGGCACACCCACAATACAGCCCTCTCTCACTATGAAATGCCAAACTCCCTCTCCACACAAAAAAAGGTGTTTAACATACGAAAAGGATAACTGTAGGAAGGCCTAGGAAGCTCAATCAATGCCATGGCTATAAGAATGTCCTGTCATGATTCATGAATAATCATGTGATAAGGTTGTTCCAAAGTTAAATAGTGAAATGAAGAAAGCATCGCAAACAATGGAAAATGCCATGGTCGCTTCATATGAAGGAAAGTTACCTTGTAAGCAGAAGCAAGAGATGTAGCAGCCTCTTGCACAGTGAATCTCAAAGATGGGGACTCTGTCCTGAAGGCCCCAAACAGTCGTACAAGAATGTCCGTACTACCGCTGTTCACATGATGCCATAGTAAGATTGTCAGAAAATGACTTGATTTTGATTACAGTAAAAACAGAGAGAACTTTCGAGAAGCTTGTTACCACTTTTAATTTTGCTGTGTTCACGATATCTCCACTTACCCTTTAAAGAAGCGAACTTGGCCACAACTATCCATAGTTGTATCTTTCCTCTTACTTTCTAAAGAATGAAAATGAATATGATAACATTAGAAACCATACCCTCACCATGCCCAGATACAAACCTAAAAAGGTGAGGTGCCCGTTGTCCAAGCTGGCCAATTGCTTGATATGCAAACATCCTAAACTGCTTTGAGAAAGAATCTGCTCATCAATTGAAGCTTCATTTTAATTGAAATTATGAAATTCCAATTTGGAAGCTTTAAAAAAACTAATTAACATTTGTTATTCATATCACGTACGCAACATGCAGACCTTCCAAATGCAATGCAGGAACTACACATCAGCAAAAGCCTGACCCTAATTCACAATTCAGGTGATGTCTTAAATTCTTAGCCCGAACCTTGTTCCAGCTCATTTATTTGACTACAAACTCTAACACGAAGTGAAACACAAGCAGCTTCAGTGGGCTTACCTGTTTCTCCAGGGACCTGTTTATCAAGCAGCTTTATTATACCACTAAAAATGATTGGTGCCATAGGTTTGATCTGCTCATCCAGTGCCTGAAAAATGAAAGTATACTAGAAAATAAACATCAGCTGCTCTCTGGGATAAAGTTTCCCAACTTCAATCTGAGACTTTCATGCTAGGTGCTGAGTTTAAAACCCATATTTAGCCTAGAACTTGAAATAACTTGCATTACATGTTTGAACACCCAAATGGTAAACTCCATGCCAGCCTGCTTAAGTCGTGGATATGATTCATTCCCTAGAAAAAATCCATTGCATAAAGTCAAAAATTCCGTCAACCATACTTGCAACAGATAAATCATATACCATGTAGAATTGGTTAAAAGAAAAAGAAGCAATTATAGTCCCTATGTCCAAGTCAAATTTATTCACATGGTGTACTTCATAAAGTGATTTCTAATGTGTGTTATTGAAAACCAGGAAGGATGAAGCCTCGGAAATCATAGAGATCATGGAGGCACTGTCTTGAGGGATTTGCCGTGCTCATCAAGTATACAATCATTCCACATGACGGGCTGCCTGTCAATCTCTTCCCAAGAGGACGGGGGAAATCTCCGCAGAGTACTCCCTAAAGCTGGCCCATGCTTTTAGGATAGCATTCATAAAAGGAGAGGAAGGAACTATGAGATGGGCGAATGTAAATCCATCTAGTACTGTCATTCCAAACTCCACCAATGGAAGGAGTGCATGACTGTACGCATCTAACAAAGAAATCCTTTCAAGATTTCTGCCTTGGCAAGAGTCCTCTGACCACCACTTCGCATATAAAATCTTTGCTCTGCTAGTCAGTCTCCATTATATTGAGTCCACCTTCCCATTCGGGTAGAATCAAAGTCTCCAAGGCACCCTGGCTCTAGTATCTGCTTAACTATCTAGACCACTCCAAATAAAATTCCTTATGGGTCTTCTAAGCTAAGTGATGCACTCCCTAGAGTGGCACCAACAAGAACAAACAAACCAAGCCATGGCCAGTAATACTTGGTTGACCATTACCACCTTGGAAGCAAGATCAAGTTTGGCTGAGCTCCAAAAAAGAAGCTTCCTAACACTCTCCAACACAAGAGCAAATTGCTGCGATGGAGAGATGCCCACACCGACCTAGCAACCCAAATACATGATAGGAACACCCCTCTTGATCCAAGTAAAGCCGAAATCATCCCCCCAAGATGAAGTGTCCTCATCACCAATCGGATTTGTTCCAATTGATATGTGCACCTGTTGCATTACAAAACATATCTAAGGCTTCTCTGAAGGATGAGAGGATTCAGGTTTTGGTATCCAAAAAAACAGCAGCAGCATCACTCAACTCACTGTCCAAGAACTCTTCATTCATCTAAGAGGGAGCCTCAGCCCAATAACATCGCCTTGGATCTTAAAAAACATGCTCGTTGCTTCATCCACAAATAGATACAAGAAAGGGGCAAAAGGGCATCCCTCACAAACTGATCTGGAAATGAAATCTCTCTCCCCTCTCTCCTTTGATAAGCACCCAGCTGTGGGCTGATCTGTATAAAAAGGAAACCCCTCTAATCCATGCATCTGAAAATCCAAAGCGTGCAAGGGTACCTTTCAAAAAACTCCAATCTATTATGTCATGAGCCTTTTCAAAATCCAAGAGTAGAACAGTGAGACATTGGCCACTCTGCATAGCCCAATTTGAAGCTTCCCAAAAGGAAAAGATATTATCAAAAATGGTTCTACCACGCACAGCCAGTCTACGTATCATGACTAAGATCGGGAAGAATGGGCTGCAAATGTTCAGTCGGCCAAAATCTTATAAAGAGTTCCCATCAAAGTAATAGATCTCGATTGGGAGATGAAATTTCTGCAACCTCCCTTCGGGAGAAGATGAATGAGACCCTCCGTAAGTGAATCGGGCATAGTACCAGAGTCCCAAATGCCCTGCAGGGCTGAGGTAACATGGTCCCCAATTATGTCAAAAAGCAATTAAAAAGGAAGGTGGGTCCAGGCATCTGCCCTTGTGAAGGGCAAGCGAATTCTACATTGGTGAGACGGGCATCAAGTAAATATGTCGTATGGGGTTTCACCAACATTGGAATATTATGCCAAACCAAATGTCTGGCATCCTCCCTGGCATGTGAGTCAGGATCTGTTGAAAGAAGGGAGCATAAAAATCTGTAAATGAGAAACCCAAATCTGCAGAATATTCTCTGTGAGGCTCTCCTCCGCATACAATGCATCTGGAATCCTGACACTCGTAGAGGTGAGGCTCAAAAATCATAAGAACCACAAGAAAGTGATTTGAAGTGGTATCCCTTGGTGCAATGCATACTGAACCTCCTCCGTCAATTGCCCAATCATCAACTAAAGTCTGTCTATCCACACATGGATGGGCATCTAGCCACCCCCTGTTTGACCAAGAGAACTGGAGCAAGGTGTGAAAGGCATCATCTGTCCAAGCATCTATGCCACTGTACTGAAAGAGAAAGGCATCCCAAGATGCTCTCTCTTGGGAGTGAATGCCACCCTCTCTCCCTCCCTTTTTGACTAAAGGCAACTCCACCATGTTGAAGTCACCTCCAATAATCCAAGACTCTGCAACAACGGGAGCCCAAAAGAGAAGTTTCTTCCTGAATAGGACACGTTCCCCTCTATTATCGGGGGCATAGAGGTTGGGAAAACCAAACATGTGTCCACCAATCACCAAAATAATCCACTAAGCTCTAGAGGGAAAAATGATACCAAAAGAGTCTGAAACATGTCCCTCTCTTGTTGCCCAAAGCAGGAGACCAAAAAGTATGACCTGAAGTAGCTTACCTATCTTTGAGCAATCCCTAGCATCCAACTTGTGTTCCTAAAGAAAAAGCATATCTATGGTACCAACAGTAGCACCTGGATGAAGCTGATTGTAGATCAGCTGCCGAGATGAGACACACCACCTAGGCTCTGAATGTTCCAACCAACAATCCTCATCGGCGAGAGGAAGTAGGATGGAACACCTTACACGACCTAGTGGTGGAAACAAACCCCTCCGAGGTGGTAGGCATCCTAGCATATGCACAAATAAGGGGGGGAGCAAGGGGAGGGAAGTCCTCAGAGGAAAGGGCCCCAAGAGACGACCTATCGACAAGAAAGCCCATAACTGCATCCTAAAAAGTGAAGGGCACACACTCCTCCTGAATGAAGTGGTCGCCTTTGGATGAATTCATAGTCTTCCTATGAACGTGTGTCATTTCCAACATTGTGGTGAGAGAAAATGCGTAGTGATAGTCCTGATGTACACTTAAAATATCCACATGGGGACTTTGAAACATTGGGTGATATCTTGCAATGTGACATTTTGGATATGCAAGCATGTAGAACTCTTGGGGATTGAGATGAATCGTTCCAAAGATATACTTTCAAGATGTCAAGAAAACTTTTTTTGAAGGGGAAAAAGTTGAGATGTTGTCTTGCTTTGGAGAAGTCCATCTGCCAAGGCAAAACAAGAGTACATGTAAGCATGTCTGGCACTGGAGTGGATAAAACCCTATACTCAAAGAATGTAGATAGGAAAGAGCACCCTCCTTCCCTTAAGCAATGAAGGGAGTCTAGAGAACATGTGAAGAAGGGGGCTTCTCGGATGTGGGGCTAGGACCTCAAAGAATAACTACAGGAAAAACATCACTAGTCCTATCCAAGACAGCAACTAGTATATCATTGGTGGTCGGCATGAGATCAAGTCGAAGGATCATTTCGCTTTTAGGTGCCTTGTGTATTATCAGATTCGAGGTCGTTATCATTGTCCCTTCAAAGACGATTTCGGGCCCCTTTCTAGCTTCCCTTCTTACCCAAACTAGAGATGCCTTAATGTCTTCATTTATGAGGCGCTTAGGCACTTATAGCACTTGCTCAAGATACAAAGGTAGCGTCAGGGCACACAACCAATTTCTACTCAAAGTATGATCACGAAGTTTTCCAGCCCAATCATACAGACCGCCAAATCACGGGTGGTTGGGAGGCTGAGAACCAGAGCTAGTGACATGACAGGCTCGACAACAGGTTGATGCACAGATCATGCTTGGAAATCTCCCATAGATCAGGGGCACAACCGACGGGGTTTACAATGGCCCTTGTCAGACGTAGAGTTGTTGTTGAAGACCACAGCGGATCACACGCACAGACCACCATCAACATTGTATCACACGTTTCCTATCATCGTAGCCTCATTCATCGCCGGGCTCCCCTTTAACTTCAACCCTGGCCAAGGCCTACTTGTTTTGTTGGGCCCCTAACAAGGCTCGTTCTAATGTACAACTTAAATACCATGTTCAAGAAAAGCAGGTGTTCTAGCACATAGTTAACCCGTAACCATGTGTCATACCACAGTGCATGGTCATCACTCTACCATGATAAGCATAACCATGATCAAGAGCACACATGCACCAAATATTGATGATGCTTCGACAATCAGCTTTTTCAGTGTAGCACGACAAGCTGACAGTATACTTTTGCAAGGGTTACATGTAACATGCAACAGTTATCTGATCGTGTAATCACAGCAAGACCTTCTTTAAACCTTTAGCGAGGAATTATAGTTATGCACCATAAAGAGCGAAAGGAGGTGAGGGTAGAGAGAGAATAGAAACAACAACCGATTGGGTACATGTACCCACTAAGGGCCCCCTCCCCCAATCAAGGGAGAATTTTCTTTAATACTTGGAGAATTGAAGATACAAATAACACTCATCGAGGGAGCACGGAAACACACTTCTAAAGAGTGCACTGTGCACACGTATTGCAAACCCAATGACCTGAGAGGCAACTCCAACCAATATTGAGACCTTGATGCTGTCCACATTGACGAAGTAGGGCACTTCTGCAAGGCAAGGAAGAGGCTTGTGCTGTCCACCGGAATGCAAGGTTACTGCGTGAGTGAGAGAGTAGAATCTGAGAGTAATGGAAGCTAAGAGAGAGCTGAGATATGACTCAGAGATAAAGCTCAGAAGTGAGCTGTGCAAACTGAGCTGATGAAACAGTACCCAAACCGTACTCCGTTTGCTGCTCCGAATCCCGCGACTATAGTGCTGCGTGTACACCTTCCAGGCAGGCTGATCTGGACTGCTGAAGTCTGCTGCTGTTCAGGGCCTGTTCTGGAGTGCACAGGGGCTGCACAAAGGGCTAGAGGGGAGCTGCACTAGAAAGAAAGAAAGAAAGGAAGAAAGTTTATTAAAGTCTTCGGAAGACCAATGAGTCTATGAGACTGTGAAAATCCTGATACAACAAGCTGTGGTAGTGGAGCTACTAAACGAGCATCCATACCAATGCAAAATACAAAAATGCAGAATGGCAGTACTAAGTCCTAAGTACAACATAGTCATGTCGATGGTCGACTATATATCAATCTCAGCATCATCATCAATATCATCATCATCATCGGCAGCAGCAAGATATCAGGATGGATGAGGCAGTGGAGGCATGAAGTCGGCAATAGAGTGTTGTTGGCCACTCAGAGGTGCGGTCCTGGCACGTCTCCTGGTCGTAGCTCTGCGTCTGACTAGGGCTACTGTAACCCCCGTCGGTCGGGCTCCAACTCTAAACAAGGAGGTCCCCAAGTGGGATCTGTGTGTCGACCCTCTGTCTGAGCTGTCTGGTCACGGTCACGGTCATGTAGAGGAGAGATGAGGCAAGACCTGAATGAGGAATGAGGGCTGCAGCCCCCCCCTTTATATAGAGGGCTTTTGGGGTGAGCCAACCAGCCCCAAACTGGCCGACTTCTAGTCGGTTGGTTTGGGCTGGCTGGTTGGGCCCTTTGCCCCATAAATGGCAGCCTATAAAGGCAGCCCTTCCCCCAGCCCATTCTCCATTGATGGGAGCTCATTGGCTCAGCCCTGAGGGAGCCCATCTGGGCTCCTACCCTAGGCTGAGACCTAGACCTACCTAGAACCCTAAGATGGAAACACTAACCTACTGTTCTCCAATGGGTACTAGTGAACAAGGACTAACTATCTGACTTGACCTAAGGCTGAGAGACTATCCTACGTAGCTCGTGCTTGACTGTCCCTGGACAAGGGCTCACAATGGGGTCACGACATACGACAAAATATCCTATCATAGGAACTATTTGCACTTTGTCGATGTAGCGAGTGTGTCACATTGCACCCAAGTGCAGGGATGCATGTGGCATTCGTTTTGATGGCATATTCAATAATCTCTACTAGTCTAGATGATAATTTCTACATTGTGGGCTAGAGTGTGGGGATGCTTATTTAATGTCATGTGAGTTTTGCAGGACTGTTGTTTAGCCCATTCTTGTGTTGTTTGAAAAACTCACTTTCAATCCAATATGAATCAGGTGCTAATTTCAACCATTGGCACATCAATTGCAACCCTCATGAGCAAAGATTAGTCCGAGCAGGATAGGCATAAATACAAAGATGAAAGCAGGAAAAAGAAACAAAGACAGAAAGAAACTAGTCTTCGAAAGACCGAAGCTTATATGAGACTAAAAGAAGCTTGAAACAATGAGTTGAAAGGGTGGAGCCTCTAATCAGGCATAATCATCCACAATGAATACAATATAATCATATCACATCAGGTCTAATACATAAGAGGTGTCATTTGAGATTATTCAAATCCAGTGCCCTACTTGGTAAGTCCATAGCATAATTCATGCGGGACCTAGCCTTTATGACCTCTATATATTTCTAACTTTGAAAAACACCCATTGCTACATAAAGTATTGCCGCCACCCCCACCTCTTCCGCCGCCACCCACCCCATCGTCTCGCCCCTCCCCCCCCCCCCCCCCGGGCGCCCTCTCTCCAGCTACCCCTTCCACTCAAACACACCTGTAGAGAAGGTAACCACTTTGTGTTGAGGGCAACACCGTTTTCAGCAGCACGCTTGATCAGGCTAGAATGGAGTAAACACATCAGTGTGTCACCATTTGCACTTGGATTTCTTGATTATTTCTTTGTTAAAAGTGTGAGGACAGAAAACAGGAAGCTTAACTTTCGCAAGGGATTTCACACGGTTTTGAGCTTGGCTTCCCATTTTAGAAAGTGTTTGAGGACTTCAACAGCTCATTGACAATTCCCAGTCTTTGCAAGCTTGCTGGCTTTCCCATTTCACCTCTTGCCAGTGCATCAGAGGGCTGAAGGTTCCCTCCTCTTCAGGAGTGATTAATTCATTGTGGACGATCCTGGAGAAGCCAACTAGTAGCATACAAGTTTTTTCCAGAGAACTAGTGGCATACAACACTACTGAAGGCAAGGTGCCCGTCTGAAACCTTCGCACGCAAGACAGAGGCTTGGTTGCTAGAGCACTTGAAGGACACGTACAAGACAACAAACTTGGCAGGGATCCTAAAACTTCGAAATCGTTTGAATTCACTTCACATGGATAAGGGATATTCCAGCTTTGAGCATTTGGCAAAAGTCATGCTGAGCCGAGGACAAGCTGAAATGAAATTGCCTTCGGTCAAGACTCCAAGGAGTAGAAAATAGGAGTAATCTGCATGGCATAATTTTGAAGGCCGGTACATTGAGGTCCATGGAACTGAGCAGAATGAATACTCCGTGAAACGGAACAGAATCAATACTCCTCTGCAGTATCCCTGGGGATATAGGGCTTGTTTCGCTGAAAGATTGTACCCACTACTTTGAGCTTCTTTAATGATTAAATAACGACCTAGGGAATGCTTGAGAGTGAATATGAATTTCGCTTTCTATCCAGTCCAGATAAACTCTCAAATCCAGTACCATGTTCACATTTTCAAATTAGCACATCAAATAATATTTTGTAATCATTCACATCACAGTACTAAAGAATCAGAAATACAGAACACATCCCTTTGGTCAACATTACTCCTTCAACCATGCTTGAACATTTCTTGCTTATCAGTCTTCAACAAATGTGAAAATATGCATGCCCCGGGAGTTGAAAATTGCAAGAAAAAAAAATCATACCATATATACAATCAAAGATACAATGGAGAGTGGCAGGAAAAGAGTTCGCAGCAGCAATAGAATGCAGAAAGACACCCATCAATTTTGCTTTGAGAACTGGACTTGCTGGAGAAACCCTTGCATCATCAGCAATTCCATTGCCAACCGTACCTGATAGCAGCAGACCGATACAGCTTGTCAGGACAGCAGCCAAAAACTAATTTTAAGCTTCAGAATTTTCAAAAAGAAATGCTGAGTCGTCATATTATTGGTGTAAGCTGCTGCTCCCCGCTCCTCCTGCTGCCCTCCTTCCTGCTCCCCTCCTTGCTGCCCCTTCCTTCCCCTCCTTGCTTCTCCTCCCTCCCCTCCCCACCTACTGCTCCCCCCGACTCCCCTCCCTCGCTGCTGCAGCCCCCCCCGCCCCCGCTCTCTGCCTCCTCCCCCGCGCGCGGCCTCCTCCCTCCCCTCCCCCCTACCTGCTGCTCCCCCCACCTCCTCCCTCCTCTCCTTGCTTCTCCCTCCCCTCCCCCCTACCTACTGCTCCCCCCGCCTCCCCGCCCAATTCTCCTCCCTCGCTGCTGCAGCCCCCCCCCGCGCTGCCTCCTCCCTCCCCTCCCCCCTACCTGCTGCTCCCCCTGCCTCCCCCCCCGCCTCCCGTCCCTCTCTCCCCTTCTCTACCTCCCGCGCTGCGCCAGCTCCTCCCCCATGCTGCTGCCTGCTTGCACGCCCCCCCCCGCGCTGCTGCCTGCACAGCCCCCCCCCCCGGCTCTTTCTTTGCTTCCCGCCCCCCCCCCCTCTCCTCCACTCCTCTCCTCTATCCTCCCCTCCTCTCCGCTTGCTGCCCCCCCTCTCTCTTTGCTGACTCCTCTCCTTGCTCGTTCCTCTCTCTCCCACCTTCCTTTCACCCTCTCACTTCATTTGGAGTACCCTATTCTCCTTTAGGGGTCTCCTGGGCTTCAGGAAAGCGGACGGAGTTCTTCTTTGTGTTTGAATTCCCACCTCAATTGATGAATGGGTTCCCAGTCAGCCAATCCGTTACCGCCCACACCGGCCGCAAGAACCGTCACTTTCTCAAAAGACGAGCTGCAGCAATTGTAAAAGGATTTGGAGCATGAGTGTTCCACGACTCTCTTCGCACGCATCCATGGCTCCCACCCCTCCAAGTCACAAGCTAGAGATTAGATGCTTGCCGCACTTCACCAGGATCTCGCCCCCCACCTTAAGGATGTTCGTTTGTTGGGACAAGGTTTCTTTCAGGTGTGCCTAGATTCCCCGGACGTCACCACAGACCTGCTACAGGCCGGGTTTCTATTTCTAGGCTACAGGAGGATTTTTTTGTTTCCCTTTCAACTGGGCTTTGACCCAGTTGAAGAGGACAAGCATGGAGTTTCTGTTTTCATTAGGTTCCCTAGTCTCCCCTCAGTTTATCACCGGCTTCTTTCAGTTGTTGGCGAGAGGTTTGGTGTGGTAGCAGAGATCCCTCCTCTTCCTGGCGAGCCCTCTTCGGTTGCCGAGGCGGTCAGGATGGATGGAGTACCCAGGGTTAGGGTCATTGTCCAGGACCCTAATATTTCAGATGACCACATCATGCTATAGCGACCCGATGGGTCTTTCTTCTGCCAGAGATTTAAGGTTGCAGGTCGGCAGGACCAGTGCAGGATTTGCAGATCCTCGGGGCACTTCGCCAGAGATTGCCCAAAGAAGAAAAAGAGGCCCAGAAAGCAACCAGCTTGTACTAGCTTACGACAGAGAGCAGGAGCAAGACCTACCGCTCCACAGGTACCGCCTCAAACACGGGCTCTTCCCCCTCCTAGGGCTACTCGAGTCCCTCCTGCACCCCGCACCACCTCTGACCCACGGTGGGTTCGGGTCGCGGTTAGGCCCTCTACTTCAGATCACACCTCCACCGCTTCGGAGGCTACCCCCTTGGAGCCTCGGGAGGAGACTAGTGTTCAGGAGCCTTGTTCGACTCCACCCCAGGATCAAGCTGTACCTTCCTCAGCAGCCCAGGTCGTTGGCACCTCATCCGCAGCACTTCTTGATCAGGACTCAATATAGGTGCCTCTTTCTATGGATAGAGGGAAGGGGGTCTTACATTCTCTCCCTACTTCAGTAGGAATCCTTCGTTACCCCTCCCCAGGACTGGCTCAGCCGAACTCCTTTTCTGCTCTGGAGGACCTCTTTGACCTCCCAGATGATGATTTTGTACCTTCCACTTTCGGAGCGCTAGTTATCAGCATCCCTTTTGAGAGATCCTTTTCTCTCTCACTTGTGGACTTTCCTCCCCTTGGACCTCGTGTGTATGGCAGGAGGTCAACTCCGGTGGAGGGTTCTTTTTCCGCCACCAGGTTGGGTAAGATATTCCAACCTGCTTCCTCCCGCCGATGAGGAAAGCCAGTTGGAATATACAGGGATTGGGCAGCATCCCTCATTGCCGTCGCAGACAGCTTATCAAGAATCAGCTCCATCCAGGTGTTTCGAGTGGTTCCCTAGACATTCTTTTTCTTCAGGAACACAAACTGGATGTCAGAGATTGCTCCAAGTCAGGTAAGCTGCTTTCAGGCCGGACTTTTTGGCTTCTTGCCTTGGGAACTAGAGGAGGTACATGCATATCAGTTTCACATTCCATTCTCCCTCTGATCATTGGACACGGTACCATAACCCCCTCCAAGGCCTAGTGAGTTTTACTTCTAATTGACGGACGTAAGGTTGGTTTCCTCAATCTCTATGCTCCGAACAACAGAGGGGACCGTGTTCTGTTTTGGAAAGAGTTGCTCCTGTGGGCTGACATTGCAGATTCGTGGATTATTGGAGGTGACTTCAACATGGTTGAGGCACCTTCTGATAAGCAAGGGGGCAGAGAAGGTGGTATTCATTCCCTCGAGAGAGCAGCTTGGGATGCCTTCTTGTTCAGGTTCACTGGCATAGATGTTTGGTCAAATGATGCATTTCATATTCAGTCTCAGTCACTTTTGTTTTCATGGTCGAACCATAGGGTGCAGATGCCTATCCATGCCCGGATTGACAGATTCTATGTGGATGACTGGGCTCTTGATAGAGGGGGGACAGTTTGCATTGCACCTAGTGTTTCTAATTCTGACCATTTTTCGGTAGTTTTGTCCATCTCAAAGCCCTACCTTTTTTTTTTTGGCGCAAAAAGTAGTGCTAGTTATATTACTTGAAAGCGAGAGTACAAGAGGGCCTAAAGGCCAGTGGGCTGCAATCACAAAATGGATACAGCCCGAGGAGCCAAAATGCTAATTACAAGCCTCTCACGGCATAATCATTGGAGAGTGGAGCAGAGTGCTGGAAGAACAGCTCCCGGTGGTCCCAGTCGCGAAGGAAGCGCCGTCTCTTTTCCTTCCCTGCCCGGGACTCCCCCTGAATCTGATCCCACTGACCCTTGAGCGTGTGAATGATCGTGCTCCAAATGTCTGCTAGGGTCTGGGTAGCAGAAGAAGCCTGATCTCCTACGGTCTGCGCGCATCTGGAGGTCCAGATATGCCAGCCTGTAATGCTCCCTATGATCTCCCAAACTGGGTGCCGAGTCATCGCTCCTGCATCTATCTCTGTCAAATGCCAAGGGAAGCTGTCCATGTATGCCCAGGTGGCCTGCGTGATGAAGAAGACGGGATCCTGCCTAGAGAACTCATAAGCCAAGTGATGTCCCATCTCGGTGCTGCACCAGCAAACGGCTCCCCAAGTGATCGGTCCTAGCTCGGGTGCAGCCCTCGCTAAGATCCCCATGACTCCCTTCCAAACTGTCTGCGCATGCAAGCAGCTCCAAAGGCAGTGCTTCAGGGACGACTCCTCCTGAAAACACATCTGGCAATGCCCCTTCTGCCCCATCTGCCTCAGCCAGCTGCCAACTGGTAGCCCCTTGTGTGCCACCATCCAAAGAAAGTAAGAGATCTTCCTCGGCCGCCAGCTTGCCCAAAGAGTCTTCCAGAAAGTGCGAAGAAAGACCAGAGATATCCCTTGGGCATACCAACTATGTGCCTATGTGGGTAGCCCGCGCTGGAGAGCCCCCAGAGCACGCCTACCAGTACGCGCACTGTAAGAGAAGAAGGGGATAGGGTTCTCTGAGGTCTCCAATGGTGGCTAGCACCACTCCCCTGGGTCCCACTCCACCTCTGTCAAGGAACCGCCCTCCCATATCCAGAGTCTCCAGTCCTGGTCCTGCATAATCAAGGGGTCTATATGCCACGTTTTCCCTTGCAGCCCTACGATGCGAAGGCGCTGCCAGGGAAGCTGGGGGTCAATCACGCCCTCGCTACTCTATAGGCGGCTATCATCGGCGACGGAGAAGAAGTGGATCGAGGAGTCCGAGAAAAGGCCTGCAACCACCAAAGGAATGCCCCGTGGAGTGAACTGTCCTAGCCACCTCTCATCTCCAGGGAAGAGCTGGCTGGTGACCATTGGAATCCTCCAACCTGCAGAAATGGCAGCATCGATCTCCCCTTGCCGAGCCTGGATCCCACGTGCCGTACCTACTGCTGCTGCCAGCTCGCCTGGGCTCCGCTGGCTGTAGACGTCCCTCCAAACCCGGAGCGAGCGCGCGGGCCCACGCGCCCAGAGCGCCCAAGGGATATGGGATCTCTCTCCAAGCTGGCAACCTGTATCATCTATCGCTTGGCTGCTCCAGATCAAGGGCTGTCTGTCTATCTCCTCTCGGTAGCTAGGGGGAATCTGGGAGAGGCTGTGTCACAACTTCCTCCAGACCGAGACGAGGCTACGGAGGAAGGGGGAACGGGGCTGAGTCAATGGGACAGAAGTGAAGATCCACCGGATAGATGGCTGCCAATCACCCCCTCTCTGGGGGGTACACGCGCTGAGACCACGCTGAAGCAAGAGCTTCCACGTTTGCCCTCCTGGGGTCAGACCGCGGATGACTAACTTGCCAAGTAGTGCCTGACTCTGCAGTTCTGGATCTATGATGCCAAGGCCGCCCTCTGTCTGGGGGAGAATGACCGTCTGCCAGGTGACCCGGGCTCTGGTGGTACCGGAACCATCTGAACCATACCAAAGGAAGTTCCGTATCAGTCTCCTTAGCTAGGCTACACATGATCTCGAGAAACACCAGCAAGAGGCCACATACCAAGCACCTTCAAGAAGGACCTGGTTGACCACAAGGGCCCTGCCTGCCAAGGATAGCCGAGCCGTGCTCCAGAAAGCTAGCTTCCGTCGTATGGAGGCTAGGACCGGCAAGAACTGCTGAGCCGGCGTGCTGTCCAGGCCTACCTGGAATCCCAGGTAACGTGTCGTCTGTCCTCTGGGGATCCAGCGAAACCCCAGGAAAATACCCCACTGTGAGCTGGCTCCCGGATCCGTAAGAAAACCAACTGACTTATGCCAGTTGATTTTCGCCCCACCGGCTAGGCAAAAAACCTCTAGGGACAGTCTCACTCGCTCCAGTGACTCGATATCATCTTGCACATATAGGGCTGTGTCGTCTGCATACTCGGAGTCCAGAAGTTCTGCATCGTCTCGAATAGGGAGACGCATCCCGCGAAGACCAGTGGTACGGGCTCGTAGGAAGTGGGTCATGGCCTCCGCAAAAAATAGGAAGAGGTAGGGCGCAAGCGGACAGCCCTGACGCACCGAGCGCTCGAGGGTGAATCTCTCCCCCATCCTGCTGCTAATGATAACCCGGCTGGCCGACCTGTAGAGGCTAGCAATACCTCTGATCCACTCGTTCGGGAAACCGAACCGAGAGAGTGTACCTTCCAAGAAGGACCAATCTACCCTGTTGTACGCCTTCTCAAAGTCAAGAAGAAGTATGGCAAGGTGCTGGCCATTGTGCTGGGCCCACTCCGTTGCCTCTGAGAAAGTGAAGATGTAGTCCAAAATGCTACGATCTTGGACAAAACCAGTATGGGTGTCATGGATCAAGTCGTGTAGCAGGGGGCGGATGCGGCGGCTACTGATCATCTTGGCGAGGATTTTGTAGGCAGTCAGGAGGAGGGTGATAGGGCGCCACTGTCTGATCTCCTGAGGCATATCAAGCCTGTCGCAAGGCTCTCTGGCATCTGTCCGCTGGAGAAGATATGCTGGAAGGCTGCGAGCAAGGGCCGGTGGATCTGCTCCCAAAAGGTGGTGAAGAAAGCTCTGGAGAGGCCATCCTCACCTGGACATTTCTGCCCATCAATAGCGCTCACTGCGTCCTGCATCTCTGCCACGGTGAAAGGGGCGAGAAGGGAATCACTCATGCTAGGCTGCACGAGCCGCGGTGTAGACCTCCACACCTCCTCCCTGCATAGACGGCCACGAGGGTCTGGGGGCTCCTGCTGGAAAAGTGATTTGTAGAAATCTGTTGCCAAGTCCCGGACCTCGTCTGGATCTGTCCTGACACTACAATCCTGCGCTCTAAGAGATCGGAGTTGTTCCCCTGCTGACCTCTGACCATGAGTCCTGAAGAACTCTCTGCACATCATGTCGCCTTTCCTAGCCCAGAAGGACTTGGAAGCATGAAACGAGAACTCTGAGCGTCACTGGGTGATCTCCTCTAGCATGGCTAGGGCCCGAACCTCCAGCTGCCTGAGCTCCTCAGAGCCTGGAGAAGACTGTTGCATCCGCTGAATCGAGGCGAGATCTCGTCTGAGACCCCTCTCCTTCGCCCAACACTGCTGCCTGACCTGAATCGCCTCCTGCTAACATATGAGGCTAGACTCAGCAAGCGCCTGAGCTACCTGTGCTGCCATATCCCCCGTGGGATCCCAATCCTGCTACCACAGGTCCACTATCCTGCTGCAAACCGCTGCTCTGGAGTAGATGGAGTCTGGGATCCGACATGAGCGTGGAGGTGAGGAGTGAGAGGCTGAGTCCAGTACTAGGATGACTGGGGCATGGTCTGAGAGTGTCGTCCCTGGAATCACTCCTGACTCTCCACCTCTGCCAAGCGCCCAATCGCTGACATAGAAACGGTCCAGCCGCTCCAGAAGTCTGCCTCCCTCCCTCATGTAACCCCAAGAGAAGTCCAGACTCCCTATCCATCTGTGAAAGAAAGGCTCCCTCCACCTGTCCCAACCTCCCACTGCGAATAGGAAGGAGTTCCGATCTGCTTGCTCTACCTGAGCTATATCGAGGAACTCCGGGCCCCGTCCCTACTGGTCCTCTAGGGTCTCAAGGTTGTTGAAGTCCCCTCCTACAATCCAAGAATCCATCTCTGGCAACAAGTCTGTCAAGGATCTCCAAAAAGTGGCTCTCCGTCTGAGATCTGTCGGGGCATAGATATTGAGGATGCCGATACGGGATCCCTCAATATTCAAGCCCACCCAAAGCGCACGTCCTGGGATCAGAGTGCCAAAACCACACACATGCTGAACTAGAGAAGCGTCGATGGAGGTACAGACACCCCCGCTCCTCCCCTGCTCGCCAATCGAAGGTTCCCAATAGGTGTGGGAGCGTCCTGTGAGAACCTTCCCACAAATACTGGTCTGAGAAGCCGAAAGCTTGTGTTCCTGCAATAGGAGCACATCTATCCTTCCCACCAAGGCTGGCTGGAGCTCCTGTCTGAGCACCATCTTCCTGGGGCCGCGGGTTTCTGATGAGTGGAACCCATTAACGTTCCAAGAGATAATGAGTATACTCATGAGGAGGGAAGGTGGGCCACAAACAGCTATCTGCTTGCGGTCGATGTCGAGGTGGTCGGAGGATGTCCAGTGTGCAGACAAAGGCGCTTCTGTGAGGGTTTCGAAGGAGAGGCCGGATCATCGGACCCATCCTCTAAAACCTTCAACAGAGGGGAGAGGCCCTTCCTCCCATGATGGTAGGCTCTCTCTAACCAGCTCGACGCCTCTGCCAGGGAAATACTGTAGAAGCCCGCTACCTCTGAGGTCCTCCATGGGTGGAGCCCTTCCACGTAGACCCACTCCAGAGGCGGCCGAATAATGACCAAGAGGCGGAAACGTTTGGCGATGTGGCGCCATCTCAGACGAACGTCACACCCTCCTTCCACTGCTGCTGAAGAAGCTCCGCTGCTCTGCTACCAATCCAGTCCTGCACCTGATCCTGGGACTGATCTCGTATCGTCTCCCAAACATTTTCATTCATCCATTGCTCATTCCCGTCACTGGTGATAGTGAAGGAATAGCTAGGACCATCGTGAGGGGCAAGGATGGACACCTTACCCTCCGCCCCCTTGCGGAGGAAGAAGATGTTGATGTCTAGGCATGCAGGGAAGGAGCCAATACCCGCTGCATCCAGATAATCCCAAGGTCCTGCTCGGTAAAACTCCAAAGGTAGAGCTCTAGGAGCAGCCCTTGGGTGTGGGGACGAGGATGAGGAGTCTGAACCAGAGAGAGGGGTGCTGGCCTTCTGCGGGGAAGGGCCTCTCCCCTCCGCCGGGCCAGGAGGGATAGGCGCGGGGGAGGTCTGTGCTGGCTTCGGGGCTGCAGGTGGCTCAGGCGGAGAGGGGGGTTCCCTCTGGATCATGCTCGAGGAAGACAGGGGAGCGGAAACCAGCGGTGCTGGGGGGGATCTGGAGGGGGTGGAGATCGGGGGACCGAGGAGGAGGGGGGAGGGGAAGGAGGGCGGGGTGAAGGATGAGGGCGGGGCTGGCTGATCTTCTCCTTTCCTTTCTCCTTCCCCTTACCGGGCTGCTGATGAGTAGTGACCACAGGGGGGGGCTCTTGCTGTAGATGGGAAGGCTTTTTTGGTCCTACTTTGTTTCCTTTCCGTTTTCTTCAGCCTTCCCCTTCGGGAGGGGGTGTCGCTGCCTGGTGGGGGGGATCCTATGGGAGCTTTTTCGAGGACAGCAGTTCCTCTATACAGGTGATCGCTCTTCCAGATCTCGGGAAAGATGCTCTAGTCTTTGACGTTGGGGATGGAGGTATACTCTCTAGATCCACGGATGGTATTCTTCTAGAGGTTGCCTTTCAGCTTGTCAGGATTACTTGTTTTGTGGACCATGGAGCAGGCTTGCAGTGGTACTTAGACCCCGATCCTCTGCTCTTGGCCCTAGGATCCTTGAGGTTGTGGTTATATGGAGGTGCACCTATCAGGTGCTTGCAGTGGGACCCAAGAGAGTGGGAGTCGATAGATCATGGGCACCGAGAGAGGGGGATTCCCTTCTTTCGTTTCACGGTTGGTAATGCCAGGAGATTTCAGCTGAGCAGTAGAGGTTGGATTCCCTCTAGAGCCCCCCATTGGGATAGCTTCTTCATCACCGTAGATTTGCGTAGGAATTTCTGGAGGGGACTCTGAAAATCCCTCAGAAATAGAAAGATCACTCTTTTCTTTTGGCTTTCTATTCATGGAGGGATTGCAGTGAACCTGTGGAGATCACGATTTGGGGCTGATCCCATGGTTATCCCTTACTGAGCCCCAGGTGTTTTATGAGGGTGAGCCTTCTTCTTGGGCACTCTCGATCCGCCGATAGGTGATAGAGCCCTGCTCTCTTCAGGATGTACCACATATTCCTTTTAGAGCTTCACATGTTTTAGTGGACACCTCTTGGGAGATTTTGGCTAGCAAATCCTCTTGGCACATTTGGAGAGTCAGATGCACAGAGGCCTTGGATGACGCCCAGATACACCCATCATAGGTGTTCACAGGTATTTGGAGTGACATGGTTCACACTTTGATAGCCATATGGGCTAGCTGTTGGGGTAAAGGCACATTGCCACCACTTTATTAAAGATATGACACCTATGACTGTCTTAAGACAGTCATAGGGTGAAAAACCTAATCCTAATAAAACCTATGAGTTTGTGGTGTGGCTCATTACTTCACACCCGCATCTCTAGTGTCACTCCTCTCTCTCACTCTCTCTCCGTTGTATTTCTCCCTCATTTCTTCCCTCTCAACTGGTATCAGAGCCAGCCTCTCTTCCCCCTCTACCCCTGCCTACCCACTCCCTCTACCTCTACCTATCCCCTCGGGCCTCGAGCCCTCAGCGGCTCAGGCAGCAGATCGGGGCAGCGCACCGGCAGCCCACGCGGGTGAGCAGGGCAGTGCGCACGGGCTGCAGCGGGTCTGCGAGCAGGGCAGGGCGGCGCGGGACAGCTGCAGCGACAGCGTAGGGCGCATCGCGGGCTGCCGTAGGGCGGCGCCGAGCAGCGCCAGCGCTGCACAGCAGCAGCTAGCTGCTACAGCCTCCGGGCTTCGTACAGGGCGGCGCAGGCACGCGCGTGTACGGCCGTACGGCCGTTCGTACCGCCGTACGGACTCCGTACATGCGTCCGTACTATACGGACGCTGCCGTACGTACAGGGAGCAGCGTCAGGAACGTCTTCGACAGGGAGCAGCATCAGAGAAGGGCATTTTGAAAAAAAAAAATTCTCTCTCTGTTCTGGGATTCCGTACCCTGCACACGTACACAAGTACAGCAGGTACAGTGCTGCCAGTACACAGGTACAGCAAGTACAGCATTTTTTATTTGGGGAAAGAAGGCAAAGAGAGAGCATTCCCGGCTGTTCAGTCCTTCAAACTGTGTTTTTTTTTTAAGGTACAGCAAGTACACTCTTGTCCCTCGTGCTTGAGGTGACTAGTACCACAGTGTGTGGTGGTTGCACAGTTATCTTGTTTCGGGAAGGTAATGCCTTGATTTTGCAGAGGATTTTTTATGCTTTTGCTGAGTGCAAATCTCAGCTTTTGGGTGACATTTTCAAAGGGCTTTTGCCTGGAAGCTTATGTAGTGTATGCCTTGAGCCAGTGTGGAGCCAGGGAGCCCACATTGGTCTTGTTTCCGCAGTGTATTCAGTAAAATTTTCTGCAGGTCACATTTTGTGTACAACACCTTGGAAAATCTCAGTTGAGCCACGCTTGGCCAGGGCGCATCGAGTTTACTCGGTCCCTAACTGTCCATCGTTGACAGTGCTCAAAAGATTTTCTCTCCAGTGTTTGTACGTTGGGATCTGTGTTGTTATTGTGTACACAGGGCTGTTTATACATTGCATTGTCAGGTGAAAGTGCCAGGAGAGCGCTGCATTTTGTATGCTACCTCAGTGTTGAGGTGTGTTTTTCACTTGGCACAGGTGTCAAATCAAGGGGCTTTTGCCCAAATTTTGCTTTAGAGCACTTGGGTTACTGTTTGAGACCTTCAGATGCCTTTTATCCCCTTGTCAGAAGGGTGATTGCTTGGGATTTGTCCCATTTTCTGTTGCAGGTTTGTGACAGGCTGAAGTGTCTGGAGCCTCTTTTTCAGTGAACAAAACAGTGTATGACAAGTGGTTTATGCATATAAAATCAGTGCAATACCTCATCTGAGGTGGGAGAAGTGATCAGGACAGCAGTGTTTTATGCTTCATCAGATGATGATGCACTGAGAACCTGTGGAACAGCTGCAGCATTCTGAATTTACTGTTTTATGCCTATTTGAGCACGGTACAGTGTGTCAGAAGGTACAGTCACTGGAGGGAAATTTTCTGTTTTGCTGCAGATTTTTTTGACAGTAAAAACAGCACTATTGTGAGTGCTCCTGGCTCTTGATAGAGCAGGTTTTTTCTGAGAAATCAGAACTTGATTCAGTCATTTTTTGACTTACAGGGAGTCAGGAACTTTCTTTATCTGATATGGCATCAAGGGGAAGTGAATCTTCAATTCTGAACATAAAGAAATTGGAAGGAGCACACAATTATGCATTATGGGCAGAACAGTGTTTGAATGTACTTCTGCTAAAGAAGATTTCTAAGCCCATAAGGGTGAAGGGTGTCAAGCCATCTGACATGGCAGATGATGAATGGGAGGAGCTTGATTTGTCCGCAAGGGCAGCTATCATGCTTACTATTTCTGATACTCTTGTGTTCAATGTTCAGGCTGAAAAGACCTCTTATGGCCTATGGCAGAGGCTAGCAGAGTTGTATGCCCAAAAGAGTTCAGCCAGTAAGGTTTATTGGTTGAAGAAGCTGGTTGATCTTCGCATGAAGGAAGGTACAACTATGACCTCACACTTGAGTGAGTTCAATGCCATCTTTACACAGCTGATTGCACAGGGGTTGAACCTTGATGAGGAGTTCAAGGCTACTTTCTTGTTGTGTACCCTCCCTGAGAGTTGGGACACATTCAAGACCACCCTGTCAAATTCAAATGTCATTCTTATGTATGCTGATGTGGAGAGCTCTCTCCTTATGGAGGAGATGAGCAGAAAGAACAATATGGGCAGCAAGTCTTCCAATGCTTTGCAGGTACAAGATAGAGGCAGGACTCAGCAGACGGGGAGATCTGCTAGTAAGTCCAAATCCCGCAGTCAGTCCCGTGGCAAAAAGGATATTGAATGCTTTTATTGTGGCAAGAAGGGACATGTGAAGTCTAAGTGCTTCAAGTTTATACGGGATCAGAAAGCCAAGAAGGCTGAGGCAAAAGATGCAAGCAGTGGAAGCAAAGGCAAAGGCAAGGCCAAGGCAGATGACTTGGATGCAGTGAATGTTGCAGCAGAGGACAATGACAGTGACAGACATGATGTTTTATGCTCTTCTGCTGTAATTGCACATACTTTGATTATTGATGGCCATGACATGCACACCTGGCTCTTGGATTCAGGTGCTTCTTTTCATGTTACTCCTCATAGGGAGTGGTTTACTTCCTACACAGGTACTCATGGAGTTGTTCATCTTGGGAACAACTATGCATGTCAGATTGTAGGGATTGGCAGTATACAGATAGTATTCCCTGATGGACGCATATTTATGATTGATGGTGTTCGCCATGTGCGGCAAATCAAGAAAAATCTGATTAGCACTGGCTTGTTGGATGACAGTGGTTACCACACCACATTTGGGGATTCCAAATGGGTTATTACTGATGGCCAGGTTGTAGTGGCTGAGGGTTATAAGAGTGATACCTTGTACCCTCTTTATGTTTCCAGTATAGGTAATCATGTTGTTGCCATAACCGAGCTGCCAAAGGTTTCATTGTGGCATAGCCGGTTGGGACACATGTCCGTTAAAGGAATGCAAGAACTGTCACGTTTGGGTTATCTGCCGTCTCTTTCATTTTCAAATTTGCCTACTTGTGATCATTGCATATTTGGCAAGCATTCTATGACTCCTCATAAGAGGAGAACTCCCCAAAATAGAGCACCGCTTGATCTAGTACACACTGATTTGTGTGAGATGCCACAGTTATCACTAGGGGGTGCAAAGTATTTCATTACTTTTATTGATGATGCCACACGCAAAGTGTGGGTCTATTTCTTGAAGCATAAAAGGGATGCCTTAGATGCTTTCAAGAAGTTTGTCGCTCAGGTTGAAAATCGGACAGGTCGTAGGCTGAAATGCCTCACATCCGATAATGGGGGTGAGTATGTGTCACATGCTTTTGTGCAGTTTTGCGAAGCTAAGGGCATTAAACAGGAACTCACAGCCCCTCATAATGCATCTCAAAATGGTGTAAGTGAGCGGATGAATCGAACTATTCAGGAAAAAGTTCGATGTATGTTGTCTTATGCTGCATTGCCCCATGGCTTTTGGGCAGAAGCCGTGCAAACAACAGTTCACATAATTAACAGGTCGCCGAACAAGGCTTTGGAGTTGAAAGTGCCAGAGGAGGTGTGGTCTGGCAAGCCACCTTCATATAAGCACTTACGTGTGTTTGGCTGCGAGTGCTTTGCTCATATACGCAAAGAACTGCGCACCAAACTGGATCCAAAGTCTTCCAGATGCATCTTTATGGGTTATGGTGACATAGGTGAAATGGGGTACAGGTTATGGGATCCCGTCAAACGGAAGATTATACGCAGCAATGATGTCATCTTTCAAGAGGATAGTGTACACAAAGAACCCGTGCAACCTGTGGAATACAGGAGGGTTATTTATGATGATATTGGACAGCAAAGAATGCCCATTAATATGCAGCAGCAGGCTGCTGCAGATAACCCTGTTCAAGAGGGTATACAGGCTGAAAATCAGCCAGATAATTTTGCCAATGATGCACCACAGGATATGCCAGCAAATGGGGCTGTAGAACAGCCAAATATGGTGGTACAGCCACCCGTCATACATGACGAACAGGCTGGACAGCAGCCTAATCTGGAACATTTTGTTAATAGGAGCACCCGTGTACAACAGCCTCCTGACAGGTTTGTCCCAGGAGCCAATAATGTGGCTGATTTTATTATGCTGACAGATTGTGGTGAGCCTTCAAGCTTCAAGGAAGCTATGGGAAGAACAGAGAAAAGGAAGTGGGAGAAAGCCATGCAGTCAGAAATGGACTCTCTACTTCAAAATGATACATGGGACTTGGTGCAGCTACCTGCAGGCAGAAAGGTTTTGCCATGCAAGTGGGTTTACAAAGTCAAAGTGGATTCAAATGCTTTACCGAGGTATAAGGCCAGATTGGTTGCCAAGGGATTTAAGCAGGAGAAGGGCATTGACTTTGATGAGATCTTTTCCCCTGTAGTCAAGATGACTACTTTGAGAGCAGTGTTAGCTCTTGTTGCTCATGAGGACATGGATTTATGTCAGATGGATGTGAAGACTGCTTTTCTTCACGGAGATCTCCATGATGAGATCTATATGAGTCAGCGAGAGGGATATGCTGTTAAAGGGAAAGAGCAGCTTGTGTGTAAGCTCAAGAGGAGCTTGTATGGACTCAAGCAGGCGCCAAGAGAATGGTACAAGAAGTTTGATGCCTTCATGCAGTCCCAAGGGTATCATAGGTGTGAGACCGATCATTGCTTGTACACCAAACGGGCAAAGGATGGCAGTTTGATGCTACTCATTCTATACGTGGATGACATGCTGATTGGCAGTAAATCTCAGCAGGAGATTAGTACTTTGAAGAAACAACTGCATAAGTCTTTTGACATGAAAGACTTGGGTAATGCAAATCATCTTCTTGGCAGGCGGATTACTCGTGACAGGTCCAAGGGACTTTTGTTTCTGTCACAGAAGGAGTACATTGACAAAGTACTGCAGAGGTTTAAAATGGAGGGAGGGAAGTCTATTAGTACCCCGTTGCCTCCACATTTAAAACTCAGCAGTAAGGACAGCCCCAGATCAGATGATGATAAGGCTGAAATGGCCAAGGTTCCGTATGCATCTGCAGTTGGTTCTTTGATGTATGCCATGGTTGCCACTCGTCCGGATATTGCTTTTGCGGTGGGAGTCATCAGCAGGTATATGGCAAATCCAGGCAAGCGGCACTGGGAAGCAGTGAAAGGTGTCTTGAGGTATCTCAAGGGTACCAAAGACTTGTGCATATGCTATGGTAGGCACGATGCATTGGTGCATGGTTTTACAAATTCAGACTATGCAGGGAATGCAGATAACCGGAAATCTACTACCGGTTATATTTTCACATTTGCAGGAGGTGCTATATCATGGGTGTCTCGGTTGCAGAAATGCGTTGCACTGTCAACTACTGAAGCTGAATATGTTGCAGCCACTGAGGCTTGCAAGGAAGCAATATGGCTTACTCGGCTGGTGGGAGATTTGGGCATTACAGGAGATATGCCAGTTTTGCATTGTGATAGTCAGAGTGCTATCATGTTGGCAAAGAATCCGGTCTTTCATCAAAAGACCAAGCACATAGATGTGAAATATCATTTCATCAGGGAGGTACTGGAAGACAAGCGACTTGAGCTTGTGAAAGTGCATACTGATGATAATCCTGCAGATTTGCTCACTAAGAGCTTGCCTACAGAGCGGTTTGCACATTGCCGCCACATCATGGGATTAGGATGAGACCATTCTTATTTTATGGTCTTGTATACAGTAACTGTATATTGCTGTAATTTTTATTCTTTTCTCCCCTTTTGGCACATTGGCCTTTAGGTGGGAGGTTGTTGGGGTAAAGGCACATTGCCACCCCTTTATTAAAGATATGACACCTATGACTGTCTTAAGACAGTCATAGGGTGAAAAACCTAATCCTAATAAAACCTATGAGTTTGTGGTGTGGCTCATTACTTCACACCCGCATCTCTAGTGTCACTCCTCTCTCTCACTCTCTCTCCGTTGTATTTCTCCCTCATTTCTTCCCTCTCACTAGCATGCAGGGCCCTTCACGGGCAGCCTCTTCTAGGAGGACTGTATTTCTTCGAGTTTGGAGGAGTTCTCCCTTTTTCTCGGAGGTTGCTACCGGATTGAGATGGCACTATCAGCCCCAATCCTTTCTTTTTGGCTCTTGAGCTTTTCATGCATTGCATGGTGTATTCCCGTATGGAGCTTGCTCTGACGGCTTTCTTTAATACTTAATAGAAGTCTCTTTTTTGCCCAAAAAAAAAAAAAGAAATGCTGAAGGTGCACTAAACATGCATCTAAACGTTTGTGCAACTTGCAAGGGAAAGGGAGTTTGGATGCATAATAAACATCAGGACTCAGTCATAGCACGTCTTGCTACTATAAACTAAATCGGATGCATAACACTTGCATGCAGCTTGTTGGACATCTTCATAGACACTATGCTTTCTGGCACCATGGATACATCACCTCATTCATATTCTGACTTCCACACTTTCCACCTCAAAACTAACATATAGATTAGATGATCACTGCATGCCATACTTATTGTGATAATAACATGAACATTATTTTTCTCCTTCCAAGGTGAAAAGTTAGTCAGTCACCCATAAGGCACTGTTAAATCCAGGCAGAACCATGTCTTCCCATTAATTTGACTGCACTAAAATGCTACTGAGCCAGGTCAGTGCATAGAAATGTATGAAAACTTGCCTTAAACCAAAATTTATTCAGTCTGTTCCCTTCTAATTCTAGCATAACAGACATTGTGAGTTATATATGGTGAAGCTGTTGGTGGCAAGATTGCACTGAAAGGAGCCAACAACTAACCTAGGATGCTCATAAACCCTATGATTTCCTTCACATGTTTGCTTGTACCAGTGGATCCTCTTCGGATCTCTCTCTCTCTCTCTCTCTCTCTCTCCCCCATCCATCCTGATGTCCTACTGCTGTTGATGATGATGATGATGATGATGTCGACGATGATGCTGAGATTGATATATATATAGTCGAGATATGACTATGTTGTACTTAGGATTTAGTACTGTTATTTTGCATTTTCTGCATTCTGCACTGGTATGGATGCTCGTTTAGTAGCTCCACTACCACAGCTCATTGTATCAGGTTTTTCACAGTCTCATAGACCCATCGGTCTTCCGAAGACTTCATGCCCAGCCATCAATTTCCAAGACCACAGATGCGTAACATCGTTCCTGCATGAGGTCCACCATCCAAGCGAGCAAGGGATCAGAGACAGCACCTCATCGTGTCCTGCTGCAACTTCACAGAACTCATAGGGCCAAAGACAGAGAGACAAGCTCTGAGCACAGACAAGTCAAGCAGCAAGGGACGCCACTATAGCGATCACTGACATTCATTTTTCACAGGGACACTCACCACAGAAGAGGGTCCAGATCAAGGCCTTCATTTAGATGCCCAAGAGCACAATCTCAAGCAGTCAGAAACAGGTATTAAGCACCACCATCGTGAGGGGCAACTCTTGCTCTAGCCTAAGGAGGCTCAGTATTGTCTCACAAAATACCAAGTTTTCCTTATTAGATTAATTTTTTATCAGCTTCATATTTGCAAAATGAATTAGAAACTGCAGTCTTTTGTTAGCAAACGTTTGTATCACACAGGGATGCCAAAGATAAGCAACGGATGTGGGTTTCAAATTCTTAGAAGCTCAAAAGTATGCATTTCATCAAAAAATCGTCCTCTGAGAACAAAAGAATGAGTGCAATTTAATCTCATGACAGCCAGCCACAAGGTTAAAAATCATAAACTTCATCATGCATAGCATCAAGTAGCTATATGACATTCCCACTGTCATCAGCATATCCACACATCCGCACGATCATAAGCATCCATCTACCCAAAAAGGCTGGGAAAGACAAGAACTAGGCTGTGCCATAAACGTGAACATCACAGTCCTTACGTGTTCCAAACTGGGGTGGGATTGCCAAGACATGAAGAGAGGGATTTGGGTATAGCACCCTAGTCAGCATTTGCAAGCACATCGGTTATAGTTAGCCTGCCTTGGACTACAGAGGAGAAAGAGAAGCACAGAGGCATAACAAGTTAGCAAGAAAATCACTGTCCCCCCCTGTGGCAGGGATCAGTAAGGTAAAAAACAAGATGAGTAGAAAATAAGAATACGAACCTATATAATCAGACCTCCACCTTACAGTTATGAGATGACTTAACACACACACATGTTTTAAAAAATTACTCTTGGAGATTCGATCCAGCAGGCAACCAATTCTCTTGTTCCATGCCCATTTGTCGTCAACCAAATATGATGCAGCTCAGGAAAAACGTGCAGATTAGAGTATCAGGCTTGAGAAGCACAGTAAAGAACACATGATATTTAAATGAATTATAGGGCATTACAAAAGGATCAAAATAAATATAAACTTAACAATTCAATTTACTGTCAGTCAAACCATCCTTACCTTGAAAAAGACAAAAGAGCTTCTTCACAAGCACAGGATCCTCTAGATTTACTCCACCAGCCTTCTTTAATAATTCTTCTGCTCTTTTTGCAACACTTCCATTGCTTCATTGAAGTAAAACACATTCACATAAGCGATAGAAAATAGAATAACATTCATGGTTTATGCACAAGCACCATTCAAAACCCTACGCATGAGGAAGTCTTATAAAAAATTCTAGCCACTTACCAACTACAGCTCGGATTCTAAATTGGCTTTGATTGAAACACAGTCAACAAAACCAAAGAGCATCAAACCAAAGACCAACTTACCGGTCTGCAGAAGCAACAATTAAGCATGGATATATAATTTCTGGGGGCATGTTCAACTCTGAAATCACATTTAGAAGGCCCAACTGTTCCAGAGGACAAGTTCAAGTTAATAATCTGGCAAAACGAAAGTAGAGGTCATCTCCAGAATTCAATTATAGTTCCAAAAGGCCACCTTGCGTGTCATAAGTGAATCCCCCTTCAGGGGGGAATTCCCAGATACACGAATTGCTTGGAGCTTGGAAAGGCCTGCAGGAGGAACTGCAAACCTGCATGCCCAATAATAAAATAAATAATATGGGACTTCTGGAGGACAATTCCAAAAACTCTGTTGTTAGCCCTATAAATCTAACCAGGTTTTAAGCATAACATGACAAGAAATCAAACCCTTCTGGTGAGGAAGACTGGAATTGATAGATTATGGTCTGTAGACAGAAATCTAAAAAAATGTCCCGATCTGCAGGAGTGTTCACAAAATTGTATTTTGCAGGATAGCACTCGTCCATGCCCTCAGAAGCATACTTCTCCATTTCCTGTTGATGGTAAATGCGAAGTGTTATTTTTTAGTGTTCCACTCCACAGTCCACAACTAATTTCTTCATGAAAATCTTTATGTCTACTAAGCAGCTCATAGATGCTGAACAAACCAAATTCTAGTCTATTCTCTCTACTAAAAATCATTTTGTACACACGTTCATGATAGCACAGCTGATACCTTGCTGGCTTGAGAGAGGGTATGGACATAAATCAGCACTGATGCTTCACAAACTAATTTTTTCCCAAAAACCTTATGTCTATGAAGACACTCATAAATGCTGAACCAATCAAAATGTAATCTATTCTCCGTATTGGGAAATTGTTTTAAACACTGTGTTCATGAAAACAAACCTGCTATTTTTCTGGATTCCGAGGGGGTATGGTCACACTGTATTACTTAAGGCACAAGAAGACGACAGAGGCCAAAAAAGTTTTCAAGATAGGAAGATTTGACTTGCCCTGTTGGAAAACACACCTCTAAGCATGTGTCTCTAGAGTAGACACCATGTAAAGTACCAATCACCTTGCACTATGAACACAAGTCATACAATGTGCAAGATATGCAAGGATACTACAACACCTTATTTCACTTCAGCACATATAGATCTGAGAAAGTACACTCAGATGTACAGCCAAAACGGTAAACATATATACAACGTAGAATCCAAATACAAAACTGTAATCATAGACCAACACCTACAGCATAAAGATGCTGAGATATGGCAACAAAACTGGCCCTGTATGCTGAACTCCAATAGACTCCTGCTAGATTACCGCCACGTGCCTCGCAGGCTTCAGTGGCTGCTCATAGGAGCTTCACCTGCTCTCCTCCCTTGGATGTGCCCTTGGAGGATCCTCAAACAGCTGCAGGCTTAACTGGGCCTTTTTACAGGACTGTAGCCTTCGGTGTATCAGCCGACTGGCCTTCTGCTCTGCTCGACCAGCCCAATCTGTAGACTGGGTAACAGCCCTACTGAGACTGACCAGAGGCTGCTCTTTTTACCCATAAAAGGCCCTGGATGTGGCGCCTTTCATTGCAGGTTCGTAACTTTCTTCCCCAAAAGAAAATAATCTTGTATTAAAAAACCAACCATACAAATCATCTATATCCACATGGTGCTGATTAAGGAAGAAAGTAAAGGAAGTGCTAGCTATTGTCCATCCTCCTTCTTGAGAAACTAGCTCACCGACTAGGGAATCTCAACAATAGGGGCCAACAATCACGGTGGGGGGCCATACAACCAATGGATCCCTCAATCCGTGAATGTGTAGAATACACATGCAAGCCAAGCCTTGCAGAAATGCACATGTCTTTTGCCGGTCATCCAAGAACCCATCGTTCCTCGCTTTTGCAAGGTATAGATGATATCCGCCAAATGGCAATGAGGGTGGCTGCTAGATGTACCTTCTGACCCCCCCTCACCAAACTGCAACTGGCGACCCAGATGTTCCAAGCAATAATACTAGATACTATTCTCCCAAAAACTATCCTGGGGTGAGGGCACAAGTTGGGATGGAGGGATTCAATCCTGCACCTCAATCCGAACGACCCTGTATCCAAGCATGACACCCCTCTGTCAACTGAGATGCCATGCCCCAATTGCAATTCTTTGTGTTCGAGCCACAATCTAAAAGGCCCCCTACCAAACCCTCTGTGTTGCGGGGCAGCTCCATAAATAGTGCATATCATCTCGAGGTCTCTCTTTGCAAAGCGGTGGCACCCATCCACTCGCATTTGCTCCAATCATGGCCAATGGATTGTCCCCCATGAGCTACCATCCAAGAGAAATATATAATCTTCCCCATACGAAGGCTAGTCCACAAGCAAGCCCAAATCTGGTAATGACCTCCTGGAATACCTACTGCTCTACCCAAAGACACTCTCTCGAGGAGGTCAAGGCGGCCACGTCTAGCTGTAGATGCCGGCCGATGCACGTAGTGTATGAGAAGTCAGGACACCTCTATAATCCTCTTCAAGTGCCTTACTCTAGATGGCCAAAACCACTCACCCGAGTGCGACCATACCTCTAGTAGGGGACAGCTGGGTCAATGGTCCATCCTTTGCCAAGACGACCCACAACCCTGAACCACTGCCACTCAAGCAAATCCAAGGCTTGGGACCTCGGCTCTAGTGTTCCGAGTGTCGCCACAAGTTGCAAGCCACTCACCTAAGCTGTCCCATGCATCCCCTCAAAAAGCACCAACAAGAGGCTAGTACCAGGCTATGGCCAGGAGGACCTAATTGGCCCTGAGGCCCGCCTTGCTAAAGAAAGTTTGGCAAGCTCCAATAAAGAAGCTTGCACCGCAAGCTCTCTAGCACCAAGGCAATCTGCTGATTTGTTGAAACGTCGACCTAACAACCCAGGTACCACATTCCCTGGCTCCAAGGGATCCAATGGAAGCCAAGAAAGTCCCCCTAATCCAAGATCTCCTACATCACCTTAGTCGCGCCATGAGGAAACCGGCTGATTTGGTCCAGCTGATCCTAGACTCATACGCCAGGCAATATACCCCATCTTGCTAAATTGGAGATGCATGCCCTTAGGCCCGCCGCTCAAGAAAGGACAAAATAGCCCAAAGCCTTTGCCACGAAGAGGAATAAGGACAGGGCTAGAGAGTAGCCTTGGTACACTGAGTGGGAAAGAAAAAAGGCATCCCTTGTAAGACCTCTTATAAGCATATGATGAAAACTCCCTGTACACAAGTCAAAGACCCCCTGTATGACCTCTTATAAGCATCCAATTGAAATTCCCTGCACATAAGGCAAAGAAAGACCCCTAGAATCCACTGGTTTGAGAAACCCATCCTCCGCATGGTGCCCTCCAAAAAGGCCCACTCCACCCTATCATATGCCTTCTTGAAGTCCAAGAGAGGGGTTAGGATAGGCTAAGACTCCTCACAGGCCTTGTCAACTGCCTCCCAAAAAGTGAAAATGTTGTTCAGATGGTGCATTCCTAAACCAAACTTGTCTGCATGTCATGGATAATGTCGAGGAGGTGGGGGCCCAACCACAAACCCAAGACATGAGGAGCAATCTTGTAGCATGAATGACATCCCAAAGAAAGACGGTGTCAAGCCGTACTTACCCGAGGGCTTCTACGTGCAGAAGGGTCTTGAGGACTTCCAAGAGCTCCTCATTTGAGAAAGGAACCTCCACCTGTCTCCTAATGCATAGGGTGACAGCTAAGGGGATATGACCCCAAACTACCTCTCAGGCTGCAAGAATCTGAGGAGACTCCTCTATCTGAAACAAATAGCAGTAGAAAGAGGTGACTAGAGAGGGGCAATCATCCCTAGTATCTCTTAGAAGTCCAAGCGAATCTAGCCTCTGTTAGAATATGAAGCCAAGTTGAGTCAGTTTGGTGTGTTCTAGTGTGAGTTCTAGTCTAGTATGCCCTATGGATGCCACGTGTCACATTGGGAGTTATCCCATATACATAGGTGTTCATATGTGTGTGTTTGCTCTATATAAGAGTTGTACTTGTCTAGTGTCAAATCAATAAGTATCTGTGAGAAGATGGTGAGTGAGAGAGAGCAAGAGAGAGTGAGAGCTGGAAGCTTGGAAGCTGAAAGCTTAGTTGCAATAGAAGAGTGTGAGAGTACAACACTATGAGAGAAAGATAAGGTTTTGTCCTAGTGACAAAACCTTAGTAGTCACTAACCATAGTTAGTGAACTAACTGCGGTTAGGGGGAAAAACCTCTTAAAGAGGGAAAAGTGCCCCTAACTAGCTTATTATATTACATTGGTCACTGCTGAATTATATCTATAATTCTAACACCCCCCTGCAGTGCCAATGTCATGTACAAGGCTGATCAATCACCAAACGGATATAAGTTCAGGGCACTGCGAAATGCCTCAAACTTTTCACGTGGTAGTGCTTGGGTGAAAATATCTGCAACGTTGTCATGTGTGGACACAAAGATCATACTGATCTCTCCTGCATGCAACTTCTCTCTGACGTAGTGATAGTGAACCTCAATGTGTTTCGTGCGAGCATGAAACACTGGATTCTTTGCCACTGCAATGGCACTCTGACTATCAGTGAGAATTGGTGGAGAGGGACCCTCCAAAGACAGATGAAGATCAGCAAATAGACGTCGCAGCCAGACACATTCAACTGTTGCTGTGAAAGCTGCCCTGTACTCAGCTTCACATGATGAGGTAGCCACTGTAGATTGTTTCTTGCTCAGCCATGAAATGCAAGATTTACCCAAAAAGGAACAATTGCCACTAGTGGACTGCCTAGTGTCATAATCACCAGCCCAATCTGAATCACTGTAGGCATGCATCTGCAAGTCACCCCCCCTGGGAAATAGTAAGCCAAAAGACTTTGTGCCCTGCAAATAACGGAAGATGCGCTTAACTGCCTGTGCATGTACCTGCTCACCTGAGATATTGCAAACTGAATATCAAGTCTAGTGTTGCAGAGATATATGAGGCATCCAACAGCCTAACTGTAAAGTGTGGCATCAACTGATTCTCCTGCATCATGCATTGTGAGTTTCAGCCCCGGCTCCATAGGAGTGGCTATGGGCTTACACTCATGCATGTTAAATCTGTCCAAGAGTTTCTGAACATACTTGGACTGAGACATAACAGTGCCACATCTCTCATGAGAGAACTGGATCCCCAAATAAAAGTGAAGCAGCCCCAAATCTGACATGTCAAAGTTGGTCTGCAAATCAGCTTTGAAATCTGCAATTTTTTCTTCATTGGACCCTGTGAGCATTAAGTCATCGACATAAAGAAGGATGACTAATATTTTCCCCTCATCCATCTTGATGTAGAGGGTGCTCTCAGTAGGACTATTGTGCAGCCCCTTGCTGGTCAAAAAGGCATGTATCTTGGCATACCATGCACGAGGGGCCTGTTTCAGCCCATATAAAGCTTTGTTGAGCTTGCATACTTGTAGTGCATTTGCTGTAATTTCAAAGCCCGGAGGTTGTTTGACATACACCTCTTCCAGCAAGTCCCCATTTAAGAAGACTGGTTTTATGTCCAACTTATGAACATTCCACTCAAAATGTGCAGCCATGGCAATTACTGATCGGATGGTGGTCATCCAGGATGTAGGAGCGAATGTCTCCTCATAATCTATGCCCTTTTTCTGAGCATAGCCTTTAGCAACCAGCCTTGCCTTATATCTGTCAATGGAGCCATCTGGCTTCCGTTTGACCTTGAAAACCCATCGTGTCCCAATGGCATGTTTACCCTGTGGCAAGTCCACAACATCCCAAGTCTGATTTTTTTCAATGGACTGCAACTCGTCGTGCATGGCATTCATCCAATGCACATTATCCTTTGCCTCTTCGAATGTGGCAGGCTCCTCCTCATCAAGGAGAGTACCTGCATATGCTGATTCCATTGAATTAGCACCTTCCATGTGCCTTGCTGCACTGCGAGTTCTGCCAGATAACGGAGCATCAAGTTTACTCTCCCTGAGAGTCTGTAACAGCCACTTTGGGACTGTTTTTGCTGCATGTATGTCTGCAATTTCTTGCTGCACCACCTATTCCACTGCCTGTGGAGGGGGCAAGACATCTTGTGGCGGAACTGAAGCATCTGGAGGTTGCTGTAAATTCTGATTTGCATCAGAAAAATCAGCAAGGGAACCCAAGGCAATGGGTAGCAACCCCTCAAAGACATCCTCTAAAGACGAAGGCATTTGAAATTCAGCCTAAGTGTGAGCTGAATTTTCAGAAAATATCACATCTCTACTTATTATGATTTTGCGTGTAGCAGGATTGTAGAGACGGTATCCCTTGCTTTCTGCACTGTATCCAACAAATATGCATTTGATGGCTTTATCTCACAATTTGTGCCTAAATTCAACTGGCACATGTGCATAAGCAAGGCATCCAAAGACTCGGAAGTGATCCACTGAAGGCTTCTTGTCATTCCAGACCTCATAAGGAGTTTTTGTTTTTAAAGCCTTAGTGGGAGCCCGATTCAAAATGTAATTGGCACACATCAAACCCTCTAGCCAGAATTTATGAGGCATGTGTTTACTTTTCAGCATACATCTGTCCATTTCCATGAGGGTTCTATTTTTCCTCTCAGCTTTGCCATTTTGCTGAGGGGTCAGCCTGACTGTGAACTGATGCACAATACCCTTGCCTTTGAGAAAAGCATCAAATTCTGCAGATAGGTATTCCCCACCTCTATCCGTGCGCAATGTCTGTATCTTGAGTCCGGTTTCATTTTCAACCATGGCTGAAAAGTGTTTAAACACCGTGAACACTTCAGATTTCTTTTTCAGCCCATAAACCCAAGTAAAATTGGAGTAGTCATCAATAAATGTAACGAAGTAGAGATGACCACCCAACGATGGAGTCCTCATGGGACCACAGACATCACTGTGTATAAGCTGTAATTTGCGGACAGCTTTAACTGAACCATCCTTCTTGAAGGGGAATCTATGCATCTTACCTAAAATGCACCCTTCACAGGCATGTGGAGGAGGTATCTCAAGAGGTGGCAATGCATCGACCATTGAAAACTTCTGAAGTGTCATCAAGCTGTTGTAATGCATGTGGCCATATCTGGCATGCCATAATTATGCATTTTGCATGGTAGCTGTAGGGGTAGAGACTGCAAGAGCATGGGCTGCTCTTTTTTCAAAAATATCAAGCTGAAAAAGCCCACGCAGCAGAGTACCAGATAACCTTAAGGCATAGTCAGCTTCCCTGTCTCAAACAGCACATTTGTCATCCTCAAAGATGACCTGAAATCCCCCTCTGTTAAGAGTGAACACTGAAAGGAGATTTTTTGTTATGCCAGGCACATATAAGACATCTGAAAGTCTGAAAATTGAGCCATCAATGGCAGTGAGCTCAACCTCTCCTGTGCCACGTACTGAATATGATGAGTTGTTAGCACAAGTGACTTTCTTACCAACGGGAGGTGGATGCAAGGAAGTAAAAAGACACTTCCTAGAAGTGATGTGCTTGGATGCACCGCTGTCAAAATACCATGTGTTCAGTGTTTCATTAACACTGAAAGCACATGCATCTGTAGAAGAGTCATAGCTGCAAGTCAAAAATGCATATGTATCATCACTGCAAGAGGCTGTACTATCCCGAGCATCTGGAACAGCCAACCTAGAATCTGAAATGCAAGATAAAAAGGCATAATCCTGTCCAACAAAGTTGGCTGCAGCATCCCCACTGTCAGATGCATGAGGAGCTGAATCTGAAACAGCCATACCTGAGCTGTTTTTCTTTTCTTTTGCAAGCCTTTTCCTGCATTCTGCTATGTGATGACCTGGCTTTTTGCAGTAGTGACAAAAACCCTTCTTCTTGGGCTTACTTGCATCATTTTTAGCCTTTTGTGAAGGCTGTCCTGACCCACTGGAAGGCTGATTTACTGATGTCTTTGCCTGTCCCTTTGTTTTTTATTTAAATTTTGAGAGCATGGCTTGTTCACTTGCACGTGAAGCCAAATTTTTCCTGGTCTCCTCTTCCTAAAGCAGAAGTCCTATCAACTCATGAAAAGTGAGGGGATTTGCACCCCCCCTCAATGATAAGTTCAGCGAAGTGTGAAAGCTGAGATAAGACTCCGGAAGAGAATTCAGAGTGGTTGTAATCATCTCTGAATCAGGAATAATTTCATCTATGTTTAACAATTGCTCTCTGAGATCTTGTAGCTTTGTGAGGTGGACTGACATGGAGTCACTCTCTTCCATATGTGTATTGTTCAACTCTCTTTTCAAGAAAGATACCCTTGCATCATTCCGAGCTGCACACATGCTTTCCAAAATACCCCACGCTGCCCTGGAGGTCTTACATGACCGGATATGCGGAATGATAAATCTTTTCACTGAAAGAGAGATGCATGACAAAGCTAAGGCATCCCGTGAATCCCATCTCTTCTGTTCTGGAGTAGTGACTGTAGCTGCACCAATAACTTGTCCTGCAGCTGCACCCTGTGCACGACCTCTTCCACCTCCTTGCTGAGGAGGGGTAGCAGGTGCAATATCTGCTGGTCGGATCTCATCCCCATTGACATAATCCCATAAATTTCGAGAAATCAGAATATTACGTACCATGAAACTCCAGAGGGAGTAGTTGGTACCATCCAACTTGTCTTCTTGTGAAAGACCACCGAACTGGAACTCATTCTGATTTTGATGGGCCATATCTGAGAAAAAGATTGAAGCAGATACAAAGCTGAATTCCCTTACTGGGAATGAAATGCACAACTCCCAAAAAACACAGCCAAGCACGGGCTGTAAATGCAACTTAGATTTCTGTACTTGCACTGTCAGAAATCTGTCCAAGCATCAAAAACTCTCCAAAATCTGCCAAAAGTGCTTCAAACACTCCAAGAAAGGCAGTATGAATTGAATACTCCAAAAAATGCTCTCCCAACACCAAAGCCCCAATTTGTGGCTTGAAATTGCAACCAGAAAGGGGCAAAATTACTAAAAGCCCCAAATCTGCAATTTCTGAACAAAAGCCCCAAATTTCAAACTAGATCTGCAGATCTGTCTGTAAAAGCCCCAAATTTTAGACAAAATCTGCAATTTTTGCTCCAGATGTAGCTCCGAAACTACACAATGATTGCAATGTCTGCAACATACAAAATGCCCCAAATGTACTCCCAAAAAACTGAACCAAACTATGGTTTTCTGCAAGATGTGCCTGCCAAAGAACACCTTTAGATGAAGGAAACCCGTGCAAATCTGCAAATACAGATCTGCAAGTACAGATTGTACGGATGAACAGATTGTTGCCACACGTGTGGTACTGAAGAACTGCACGCAAATCTACGGAAGGTACAGTTGGTACACTAAGTACGGACTGTACGGTACAGTAAGTACGGACTGTACGGTACGGTACGTACGATCAGGTACGGAAGTGACGGCGCAGGTACGGTCAAACAGACGAGCTGTACGGCGAATCTATACGGGTTGTACGGCGCTGCACAGAAGCTGTACGAAAGTTGTACGGCGCTGCACGGAATCTGTACGGGAGCACTACGAAGGCTGTACGGGAGCTGTACGGAGGCAGTACGGGAGCTGTACGGCGCTGTATGTCGGGATTCCATACAGTCGTACGGACTGTACGAACGAGTTGATGCAGGCTGTAGCTGGAGGCAAAGGGCTGGAACTGAAGGGAGCAGGGAGCCTGGAGCTCTTGAATCTGCTCTAATACCAAATGTGAGAAGATGGTGAGTGAGAGAGAGCAAGAGAGAGTGAGAGAGAGCAAGAGAGAGTGAGAGCTGGAAGCTTGGAAGCTGAAAGCTTAGTTGCAATAGAAGAGTGTGAGAGTACAACACTATGAGAGAAAGATAAGGTTTTGTCCTAGTGACAAAACCTTAGTAGTCACTAACCATAGTTAGTGAACTAACTGCGGTTAGGGGGAAAAACCTCTTAAAGAGGGAAAAGTGCCCCTAACTAGCTTATTATATTACATTGGTCACTGCTGAATTATATCTATAATTCTAACAGTATCAAGCTACAAGCTCTTTGGTCTACATGTGAGTACTTTCCTTTTGGTTCATTGCTCTAGTCATTTCATTTCCATTTCGTTATGTCTCTCTTTGAGTATCACTTCCTCTTTCCCTAGCCTACCCTCTCTCTCTCTCCCTCTCCATCATGTGCCTTCATGAGGTATCAGAGCCTGCCTTCCTATCTTCTTCTTACCCTATCTAGAGGATGAGAGAAGCCCGCAAATGGAAGCTCCCCTCTCCTCTAAGGTAGAGCCTCCCTTCCCTTAGCCTCGCCATCAAGTTCTCTGGTGTCCTAGTGATTGCTCTTGGTCCTCGTTTGTGAGTTCAGCTCTCACTCCCGCATCAATTCGTGGTTCTCCCTTAGCATTGGCGGACATTCCTCGTCAGTTGGTTGCCAGAAACTTATTTTGGACCAGTCCAACGGCTGTTTTTTTACCTTTTGAGATCCGATTTTTGACATTTTTTGACATTTTGGCATTGCCCAACCATAAACGACCCTGTCCGGCACCATTCCGAGAGAAGAGAGAAGAAAAAAAAAAAGAGTTGACTTTTGTCCGTACAATTGTACAGACGTTCGTAAGTGTACACACGTTCGTACGTCCATACAGGCCTCTACAGGCGGGTGCGCGACAGTGCCACGAGTTTGTACAACTTGTCAGAAGGAGATTCTGAGCAGTTTTAGGCTATTTTTGGCATTTTTTGCTCAGATTTGGACTCCTGTGACCTCCAGCAGTGATTTGAGCTTCCCGAGCTTACCCACAAGTCATTTCGACGGTACCGACACTCCGGTACATTGACTTGAGGCTTTCGACAGCGAGGAATACTCTTTTCACACCTCGTCATCTCCGACATTGCAACATTGCGGTGTTTGACTGTCCCAAACAGTCAAATATCATTTCTCTGATCTTGGTACACTTCGGTGACCGCCTCGATTACTGCGCCATCTGATGCCGTCTACTGCTGCTGCTCCCGCCCTCGAAATCCACACAAAACTTTCTCGTGATTTCGCCATAGATTGCCTCTCTTACCGCCTTCCTTCGAGCTTCACGTTGGTGCTCACAAATCTGATTTGAGCGGCCCACAATTTGCTTCTTCAACTAGGAAGCTCCCTAGAGCATTTGGTGACTCCCCGATCAGCACATTGAGAGTCATGACATGATCTCCCTTGGTAGCTGCTCCTATGGCCTTCATTTACACATCATTCGAGGGCATCCTCGCCTGGTTCTTCACCGACATACCTCTTTGCATCAGGATGTGCACACTCTTGTGCGGTAGCTACTTTGGGCTCATGGGTTCTCTACCCTTGCTATGCATAAAATGAATGAAATCTTTTATATTTTTTTATATGTTAAAGTTAAAGGTTCTCATGTCCAGGGTGGGCAGCCATTGCCATCACAGGTAGCTGCTGCCCTTTATGGTATTAGCGACTTCTACCTCTCACTTGCTCGTACCAAGAGACGAGATATTCTCAGACATGAGATTGGTGTTCGCCAGCAGTTGGTAGCTTTGCAGAGGGAAGAGCAAAAACGGCCTTTAGATGCTTGGATTCACGAGCGCCTTGCTGCAGCAAGGGCTCATCAGCAGGTATTGCTTGATCAAAGAGCAGAGTATGCCTTTCATACACGGGAGTCCTTCTAGATTCAGATGGGTGGCAGAGTCAATAAACACTTTTTCTCTACTCTTGGTCCTAGACATAGTAGAGAGAGTGTATCCCAACTTATTAACTCACATGGGGTTTTACAGACAGATCTTGATGATGTCTTGCGCATAGCTTCAGATTTTTATGCCTCCCTTCTTACTGCTGATCCTGAGACGGGATAGAGAGGATGCTAGACAGGTTATTTGGCAAAGCATCCCTTTGTTGGTGAAACCGAATATGCATGTTTTGCTTGATGCACCTTTCACCAACACAGAGTTCAAGACTACACTTTCAGCCCCTCACAAGGGCAAGTGCCTAGGTTCGGATGGCCTTATCATTGCATTCTAGGATATGATTGGAGACTACATAACTTCAGCCCTGCAGGGTATTTGGGACTCTGGTGAGATGCCCGGGTCGCTTACAGAAGGTCTCATCCACCTTATCCCGAAGAGAGGTTGCAGAAATCTAGTGTCCCAATGGAGGCCTATCACACTTCTAGGGACTTGTTACAAAATTCTGGCCAAGGCAATCAGCCTCCGATTGCAGCCCCTTCTCTCAGATCTTATTTATGACACTCAGACGGGATTTGTGCATGGCAGAAGCATTTTTTATAACATTTTCTCTTTCTGGGAAGCCTCAAAGTGGGCCATGTAGAGCGGCCAGAATCTAGCCATTCTACTTTTGGATCTTGAGAAAGCTTATGACAGAATAGATTGGGGTTTTTTGGAGGGCACCCTTCTACGTTTTGGCTTTACTGATGCTTGGATCAGAGGTGTTTCCTCCTTGTACAGATCAGCCCACAGCCAGGGACTTATTGGTGGGGTAAGGGGTGACAGATTTCAGATTTCCAGATCAGTCCGTCAGGGATGCCCCCTTGCTCCTTTCCTTTTTTTGTTCGTGGCCGAAGCTATGAGTATCTATGTTAGATCTCAAGCTGACATCATTGGGCTAAGACTTCCCATTAGAAGGGAAGAGGAGTTACTTGACAGTGAGTTGGCAGATGACACAGCAGTTTACTTGGATGCCACTTCACAGAGGCTCACTTCTTTCAGGATAGCATTGGATTTATTTTGCTTGGCGGTGGGGGCGCAAATAAATTAACATAAATCCAATGGCTTTTGGATCAGTGATGAGGACACTCCAGTTTGGGGGCTTGACATAGGATTCACTTGGGTTCAGAGGGGTGTGCCTGTCAGGTATTTGGGCTGCCAGGTCGGCTTGGATATTTCTTCCACGCAGCAGTTTGCTCCCGTGTTGAAGAGCATCAGGAGGAAGCTCCTTTTTTGGAGCTCAGCCAAGCTGGATCTTGCCTCTAGAGTTATGGTGGTCAACCAAGTCCTCTTGGCCACGGCCTGGTTTGTTTGTTCTTGCTGGTGCTATTCTAGGGACTGCATCACTCAGCTTAGGAGACCGATCAGAAATTTTCTTTGGAGTGGGCTTGATGGCACAGCAGATACCTTAGCCAGAGTGGCTTGGGAGACCCTCATCCTCCCTACACAGGAAGGGGGTCTCAATATTATTGATCCAGATTTACAGTGCAGAGCTTTACTATGCAAGATGGTGGTGCGGGGACTTATGCCAGGGCAGGAACCGTAAAAGGCCTTTCTTATTAGCAACATACAAAGGTGCACACCTTATTCAGAAGGAGACTGGATAAGTAGTATTAGGTGGATCTTCACCACAGCACACCTCAGATCACCTTCGTCCCCTCTCATGGTTGTCATTCTGAAAGCATGGGCCAGTTTCAGAAGTACTCTTCAGAGGATTCCTTCTTCCTCTCGTGAAGAGATTGATAGGCAACCCATCATGTGGAATGACAGTATTTTAGATGATCATGGCAGATCACTTGGTGCTTCACTCTACATGCAGTGGTCCAGGTGGGAGAGGGGACCTGCATCATCTTTGGGGTCTTGGAAAGCTTTCCGCAGGCTTCCAGAGGAGACCCAGTCTCAGTTGACAGGACATCTCAGAGGGAGTGCAAGGAGGATCTTGCAGATTGAGGCAGCCCTTCAAGAGGAGTGAGTAGACACAGATGATATACCACTCACTTGCTCCACTTGGGCAAGTACTTTTACGAGAGGCGGTGTTCCGCTTTAGGTTTTGGCCTTTCGAGATGCACAGGAGGATGCTTTAGTTTTTAATACGCAAGATGGTGGCAGATTGCTCAGATCCACAGAGGACATCTTGTGAGTCTGCTTTTCAGCCTATCAGGGTTGTAGGTCTTTTGGTGCAGGGATCAGATTCAAAGTGGTTCCTCGACCCAGACCCCCGGCTACTCTCCATCGGGTCTTGGAGGCTTTGGCTCTACGGGGGAGTTTCCATTAGGTATTTGCAGTGGGACCCTGGAGAGTGGGAGTGGATTGATGCAGGGCATCGAGAGAAGAGCATCCCCTTCTTTCGTTACACGATCAGTAATGCCAGGAGATTTCAGCTCAGTAGTAGAGGTTGGAGACCTTCCAGAGTTCCTCATTGGGAGACATTTGATATCACTGCGGATCTGTAGAGGTGCTTCTGGAGAAGACTCTGAAAATCCCATAGGAATAGAAAGATCACTCTCTTCTTTTGGCTTTCTATCCATGGTGGGATTGCAGTGAACCTTTGAAGATCCAGGTTCAGAGCCGACCCTACTTGCCCTCGTTGCCTCTCTGCTTCGGAGACTATTCAGCATTGTTTATGGGATTACAGACAGGCGAGGATGATTTGTGTTGGAGATAAGTGCACACTAAGTGTACTATTTCCTAGTCTACATTTGTCTAAGTCTAGTCTAGTCTTTGTGTCTTGAGTGTGTGCCATGTGGCACCTCTACAATTATCCCATAAGCACTCTTGCTTTATGTCTTGTACTTTGGCCCATATATTCATGGGTCACATCATTGCAATCTATCTGTCTAGCTTGTGTCTTGTCTACACTTTTCTCAAGGACCAAGGTATTTCTTGTCTTTCAATCTTGTTATTATTTCATTTCTAGTTTCTAGTTCTTGCTTCCATATTCCAACATGGTATCAGAGCCATGTAGATTCCTCTTCTCTCTCCTCAGTCTACTGTAGCCATAGCCGCCTCTTCTCAGACTTTTGCTCCGCTCAGCTGGTCGCCATCTCCATTTTCTGCTCGTCTTCTTCACGCTGCTATCGTTCCTGCTCAGATCTGCCCGCCTCTTTCTGTCCCACCATCACAGCACGCCATTGCGCGCCAGATCTGTTCAGTTCCGCTCCAGATCTGCGCACCATCTCTGCCAGATCTGAGCGCCAGATCTGCGCAGTTCAGCTCCAGATCTGCGCCCATCAGCTCCCGCTCCAGCTGTCACTCCTGCACCTGCATCAACGTACGAGAGTGTCCGTACAGTCCGTACAGTTCGTACGACTGTACGGAATCCGTACCTGCACAGGCCGCACTTCTCCAGCTGCTGTTCGAGATCTGCGCCATCTTCACGGAGATCTGCGCCATCTGTTCGACCTCCTGGATTGCGCCCCTTTTTGCACCTCTGCCTCTGCCTGGGATTAAGGTACTGTGCTTTGCCTTTTTCAGTTTGCTGAGCAGTCTCTCTTTTTTGCTGGTTCCTCCTGCTTCGATGGGCTGTCATATGCTATGGCCTTGACAAAGTGGTGAGAGAACCGGCTTCTTGGATCTCTCCTTTCATTTATTTCTGCAATATTGTAAGGGAATAGACACTGCCCTTGCATCCTAGCAAGAGGTAAGACCTTCCCACATGGCATCTTCCTCTCACTCTCTCATATCTATCGACAAATTCAATGGGTTTAACTTTCATACTTGGCAAATCAAAATCAAGTGCCATCTTATGAAAGAAGGTCTTTGGGACATTGTTCACCGTGCTACTCCCGAAGAGTCCGACATTGAGCAAGTTGTCACTTATGTTCCCAATGCCAAAAACGACAAAGCCTATGCTATCATCTTGCTCGGTCTTGGAGATGATTACATTCATCACATCTCCGACATACAGTCTGCTTCTCAAGCATGGATCACTTTGGATACCCTTTTTGGACCCAGATCTAAAAACTCTAAGATTGCACTTATGATCTCATTCTTTGATCTACATATGCAGGAGGGAGCTACTATAGCCTCTCATGTCAATTATCTTCGCAGTCTTATGGTTCAGCTTGCATCAGTAAAGTCTCCCATCTCCGAAGATATTGCTATTGATGTGCTTCTCAAAAGCTTACCTGACACCTATGCTACTCTTGTCACTACCTTCAAGTATCACAATAATCCTTCTCTTGAAGGTATCATCAATGCTCTCCAAGAGGAAGAAAGAACTCAACAACGAAAGGTAACTGACACTGCATTTTTAGCAAAGAAAGGAAGTTCTAAGGTAAGAAAGCCTTGCACCCATTGTGGCAAAACTAATCATATGGAGAAGGACTGTTTCAAGGCTCATCCATGCACCATTTGTGGCCGTGATAATCACCGGGAGAGGGACTGCTACTCCAAACCCTCTACATCAGCCCCTGCATCTACCTCAGCCCATGTTGCTGCAGCATCTCCATCAACAGATCCTGCTGTTCCTTCCTCATATGATGAGAAGTGGGCTTCCTGATTACTTCTATTTCTTGTCTACCACCTTGACCACCGATGATGTAGGTCAAGGGGTTCTAGTGTCTTGGTCTTTTTGTTTGACTACAGTCAGTCTTCTGTCTATCTAGCCTTGTCTGTCTGTCTATTTGTCTATCAATCTGACTGTGTTTTGTTTTAGATCCATCTTGTCCCTACCCTTGTGGACCCATATGAGGATATCACTTGAGGAGGGGTGTCTTAGGATCTTTGTCTGTCATGTCTTCTGTCTTGTCTCTCAGTCTATCGGTCTTTATGTCTGTCTTCTAGTCTTGTTTTTCTCTCTTACTCTTAGTGTCCACTTAAGGAGGGTGTTGGAGATAAGTGCACACTAAGTGTACTATTTCCTAGTCTACATTTGTGTAAGTCTAGTCTAGTCTTTGTGTCTTGAGTGTGTGCCATGTGGCACCTCTACAATTATCCCATAAGCACTCTTGCTTTATGTCTTGTACTTTGGCCCATATATTCATGGGTCACATCATTGCAATCTATCTGTCTAGCTTGTGTCTTGTCTACACTCTTCTCAAGGTATTTCTTGTCTTTCAATCTTGTTATTATTTCATTTCTAGTTTCTAGTTCTTGCTTCCATATTCCAACAATTTGGATGGGGGTAGCCAGGATTTTCAGTCACTTTGCCCACTCCCAATTCTTTATGACATGGGGCTCAGTGGCTTGGCTTTCTCTTACAGGGCCTCAGGTATTGTATGAGAGACTGGACTCCTCTCGGGCCTTTTTGGTTCGACGTCATCAGATAGAGTCATGTTCGTTGGATGTGGTACCACACCTTCCTTTTACAGATGTACATGCCTCTGTGGATACTTCTTGGGAGATTTTAGCGAGCATAGCATCCTGGCATATCTGGAGAGCCAGATGCACAGAGGCTATGGAGGGTACTCAGGTTCATCCCTCGCACACTTTGGCTAGTATCTGGACAGACACCGTACATACTTTGATGGCCATATGGATGAGTATACAGGGAGACTCCCGTGCAGCCTCAGCTAGGAGGGCTTCTTTCTTTAGGGAATGGAAGGATTCTCCTTTCTTCTCTGAGACTCCTACAGGGTTGAGGTGGCACTTTCAGCCTCAGCCTTGGTTGTTTTCCACCTCACTTTGAGAGGGTTTTATTTATCCTCATGATTTCATGATGTTGTATTTCCGCTCAAAGCTTGCTCTAGCGAGTTTCTTTCTTACTTAATAGAAGTCTCTTTTTTGCCCAAAAAAAAAAAAAGGTTCTCTACCTTGAGTAGTCCCTCTAAAAAGAATGTTTGAAGAGTCAAATAAAGGTCCTCTACCTTGGATAGTCCTCCTAAAATGATTTATATGTTTGGTGTGTGACTCCATGTTTCTAGTTAGTCCCTAGAGTCAAGAGGGGGATGTACTATGGGAGCCATATATTGGTAGCGATAGGGTCTAGTTATCAGGCCTGGCATATGAGTTCTAGGATGTTGGTGCATTGGTCTTCTAGACCTCTAAGTTGTTCATGCATCCACGCTGAGACATTAGCCTCTGAGTCATGTTTGGGATGTAAAGCCATGTGAGTGCTCAGTCCGACCTCTGAACCATGCTCAGACTTCAGCCTCTGAGTTGGCATGGGAGCCATGTCTAGTTCATACATTGCACAGTTTAGTAGTCCTGTCACTTTCATGTTCTGTCCTTGGTTCTATTCCAGTAGTCTCTCACCTTGCCTTCATGAGGGATGTTAGAATATGAAGCCAAGTTGAGTCAGTATGCATAGGTGTTCATATATGTGTGTGTGCTCTATATAAGAGTTGTACTTGTCTAGTGTCAAATCAATCAAGTATCAAGCTACAAGCTCTTTGGTCTAGACACATGTGAGTACTTTCATTTTGGTTCATTGCTCTAGTCATTTCATTTCCATTTCATTATGTCTCTCTTTGAGTATCACTTTCTCTCTCCCTAGCCTATCCTCTCTCTCTCTCTCTCTCCCTCTCCACCATGTTCTCATGCATACAATTGACATGATGAATGAACCACGTAATTTTCTGATTTTGTTTCAGAGGTAGAAGGCCTTTTTGCCCCTAGATATAAATCACTATCTTTACATAACTGACAGCGTGAATCTTAATGTGTAGCACAATAATATAATAACGTGATGACTAAGACCCTATAATATAATAATGTGTAACACAATATAATAACATGATGACTAAGGCCCCATAAGTGTGTAATTGACACCATAATCTAGGATGCAATATCTCAAACCTCATTACAGGATCCCTTACAAAGTTTCACCAGGTAACTATTGTCACTGGCCTACCCAGAATGCATTCAATCTACTGCCCATAACAATCCTTTAATCTGAATCAAATCAACAAAATCAAAAACTACAGCCTCACTTGCACTGGTGAAGTGTTAAGCAGCAGCAATGACAAAAGCACTTCAAGGGTATTAGCATGACGATTGAGGGAAACCTTAGCAGCCATTCGAAGAAGAATATCTTGATGTTTGACTGGCACTTGGGATATGTTTTCCAGTAGATCAGGGGCTAAATCCGCTTCCTCCTGGAATATAAACAATATAGATTTGCACTAAGTCACATCAATTTTAAAAGTGGTTATTCTGATGTGATAGCCACAGCAGGATGGTCTCTTTTAGACGAATGTTAGCTTGTAGTTCAAAAGAAGATTTGAATAAATGACCTTTGAACGCCGATCAAAAGCCATCTCCATGTAAACTAAAGAGAAACTCTTCACCATAGGTGCAGAATCTTTGGATCGATATAGTCTTAACAAATCTAGGAGAGGCAGCTTGATGGAGGGCTGGTCTTTCACTCTCTTATTGATATGAGTAAGCATGTCCATCACCTGTAACATTCAGCCAACATTAAAGCAGCAATAGTGCAATAAAAAAAGTGGGTTTTCATTAGAAGTGATAAAATGAGTGGTAAGATGAGCATGTTGTAGATGTCACCAATTTGTGCACAACAAAATGAAAGAATGATTCAACTGAGAGCTTCCATCTGAGGCATTGTTTATACCCACAAGTGCATTTTCTTTGGTCCAATTTGATTTGGTTCGTCTTGTTGCATTATATAAAATTAGGTTCGTCTTGTGGCATTATATTAAATTAGCTGTACACGTAGCATCTGCACACCGATGTATACTTGCAGTGCATAACTGAACAGATGGTTCCCTGTCATTCCTAACCAAGTTCATTTGCACACTCAGGACCTTTATTTCAAAGCAGTGGACAATGAACAAATGTTGGCATCACAACACCACAATCAAACAAATGATGATACATGGAGTGAATATCCTAAGCCTGAAGAAAGAAACAACATGTACTGAAATATGACCAACCTAAAGCCCAAGAAATGCGTGGTGTCTTTTTATAGACCCATGTATGAAGGTCGCATAACATTTGAGGTAGCTTGGCTTGCAAACTAAGCGGAAGCTTACTCATCTGAGTCGCCACTTTTGTTTTGTTTTATTTTGAGAGTGGCCATCGTGTGAAAGAAAATGCTTACATCATGTATGACTGGTGTTGACACAAGACAACCTATATATACCCTTGTAAGACTAGAATAAGTCCAATCATACAAATTTAGATTTTTTGTTGTTCTAAAGACCAAAAATCTACATAGAAAATAAAAGAGAAAATGAAAGAGAAGAAAAAAGAGGTAAACCAAAACTTTTATGAAAAACAAAAGGAAGACATACTTAGCAAGCAAAGCAACACATGTCGTCATTAGTGCCCAAGCATAAGCAGCTATACTGGGTTTCTAAAGACCCGCAGAGTCTCTTGAGCAAACCCTTACTAAAATACGTCAAATAAACAAAAGAGAAAGAAAACAAGAAATAAAGAAGAAAGGAAGAAGGTGACTAAGCAAAAATAAAGCAAGCAAGTCAAGAAACAAAATCTTCCAAAAAACATGAATAATCTCTCTCTCTCTCTCTCTCTCTCTCTCTCTCTCTCTCTCTCTCTCTCTCCAGATCTCATACACACACCTCGCCCCACCACTTGCACGCTGTTCACTAGAGGGGGAGTCAAGGATGCGACATTGAAACGACACAATGGCCGAGCTAAGGATCACGAGGGGCTATGCATTGAGTTTATCGCATATGGGATCGACACGTTAGCCCCGATCCTAGCAAAGCTATTCAATGACACTGTTTGCCTTGGCATCCCCTGTACTTGGACACTCAACACCATCACCCCCATCCACAAGGCAGGGAATCCCATAAACTATCATGATTGGACATGTGATGTCCAAGATCTATGCAGCAGTATTAGATGCGTCGGTCAGCCTGTTCGCAAAGACGAGAGGGCTCAGAGCGGAGGGTTAGGCCGGTTTCAGGGGAGACCATGGGACTTTGGATCACATACTCATACTCAGGAGTGTCATGAGGAGGCCAGATCACGGAAGGAGAGAGTATATTGATGCTTTGTGGATTTCCGCAAAGCCTTTGACACAGTACCTCGAGCTCGTCTCATCACACGCCTACAGACACTGGGATTTGATCAGGAGATCATCTGGGCAATCATGGCACTTTATGAGAGAGTCTCAGGCCGAGTTCGGATAGGTGCAGGTTGGACAGATGAGATCTTGAGTACCATAGGGGTCAAACAGGGTTGCCCCTTATCACCAACCCTGTTTGGCCTCTACATCAATGAGCTTGAGAATTTCATGGGGACTTCCGGAGGGACCGGTTGCTCACTTGCCAGGATCATCATCAGGATTCTTCTTTATGCAGATGACGTGGCACTCTTGTCGTCCACACCCGAGGCGCTCCAACGACACCTAGATGCACTGCAGGCTTTTTGTTTATCCCATGATTTGGAGGTCAACCTTGGCAAGACCAAGGTCATGATCTTTAACACCTCTCGAGCAAACATGCAACGGAAGCAGTTTACTTTTACTTTCGGTGGGTCACCAGTTGAGATCGTATCCTCATACACTTACTTGGGGGTCATCTTCTCCGGCCCGATCTTCAAGATGAGACCAACAATGCATGCCAAACTGAGTAGGGGATACACCTCACTAACTCGGCTAGATAGACACTGCTTCCACTCCCACTTTTAGGACCCTCGGACCAAGGCTCTTCTCTTCCACTCCTTGGTCCGACCAGCCAGTATGTATGGCAGCCCTTGTTGGGGACCTGACATGTCAGAGATAGAGTGGACACGAGTGGAGCGCCTGCAGATCCTCATGCTCTCACAGATGATCTGAGGAAAACCATCTGTACCACATCACACCATTCAAGCCGAGTTTGGTGCTTCTCCACTCCAGCTAGATGCAGCCTTTCAGACCATCACATATCTACACCGGGTTAGATCATATGGGGATTGCACATCAGGGAGACAGAGGTTGCCATGGTTGGCTCTCGATTCCTCCATGAGGTTGGCAACAGAGGGAGACGAGCGATGCTGGTATGCACGGACTCACAGATGGTTGGTGAGACTAGGGTTTCACATCGATAGGATAACTCCTTTTCAGTACAATTTAGATGCCCCTCCGGTACTCCCACCTACCATTCCGATCGGGCCACACACCAACCAGGTCATTCGAGAGGATCTCTTGCAGCTACACACCTTCAGGACCTGGTTGGAGCCGAGGGAGCTCCCAATGAAGCTGAGTTTCTACAAAGATTACTGTCTTCGTATTTCGGAGGAGGGATTCATCACACCACCGTGGTACACTAAGCTTCATATGCCTCACTCACTACGGATCTCCATCGGACAGTTTCAAGTATCATCACACCACCTCCGCATAGAGAGCAGCAGAGCAGAGGGGATCCCCAGGGAGCATCGCATATGCATATTGTGCGACTGTCAGGAGGTTGAGTCGGAGGAGCATTTTATTTTCAGGTGCCCAGTGTACTACGAGATCAGAGGTCACTACCACTGTCTCTTCAGAGACGGCTCCGAGCTCCTTTCCAGATTCCTCGCCTACCCAGATCAGAGATGTCTCGCGGCTTCATTCACGAGGGGGTCCGACACAGAGAGTACTTACTCAGGCGACAGGGCTTGGCCACACCATCAGACACCTCTCAGAGCAGGATCACAAAGTTCTTCCCATCGAGTGACATTGATCGCCCAGTGTCTAGCCGCAGACGTGACAAAGACCCCGACCTGACGACCGCAACACACACAGATCACTCTAGGGGACCTCCCGTCATTGTTTAGACCCGGGATACGCCCCACAGGAGTCACGGTAGCTCTAGTCTTACGTCGAGCCTCCTCCAGGAGACCGAGACGCACAGGACCCCTTGATGGACTCCAACATCCCATCACCAGCTATGCACTAGCTAGGGCAACATGACATACGGAGGAACCCGCTCCGCTCCAGTCTTTTCTCTTTTCATTATCATACCCAAATGTATTTGATTATGTATGATCTAGGATTCAGCACGGGTGATGATGCTCATTTTAGTAGCTCCACCCTTACTGTGATTTGTATCAGGTTTTCTTTCAGTCTCATAGACCCATCGGTCTTCCGAATACTCTAATAAAATTTATTTCTTTCTTTTCTTCTCTTAGCGGTATTACGATGAGGCCACCTAGTTGGTGCATCGTTGATGATGTATTTTCCTTTCGGATGATTTTGTGTCCCATAGGCCATGTATGGCCTTCCGTGGACCTTTAATAAAATTTCTTTCTTTCTTTCTTTCTCTCATTTAAAACATAAAAAGCTAAATGGACCCTTTACACTTATGTATCGCTTCCTACAAAGAGGCAAAATTGCATTACTAACTTAGAAAGCACACATACTCAATCAAAATCTCTTTTGAAACTAAAATAAAAACGGGCTAATCAGCTCCCCGCTTTTTGTTTTCAACTTATGTTCAATCATTCTAAACGTACCTAAGGCTGATACACCATCGATAAAAGACTTCATATCTAAGATTGTGCGTACTTTTTTCATTATTTTTCTTGGATTATACCTCTTGTGTAATAGTAAAGTGATCAAATTACTACATTGAGTGATAAAAGACTCCTTAGTTGTACAGAGGCACGAAAATCTATGGAATTGGGAAAAAATGACTCCATATTTTGCCAAATCAGAAATGTTTGAGTCAATGTAAGGCATTTTTATAATGTGTAAACCACTATATTCAAGTTGTTCACCTCTATCGTATATATCAACATCGAATCCTATGGTAAATTGAGAAAGTTTAAGACCGTTAACCCTCAAGTCTCCCCTTCATGATTATTTTGGAGCAAGTATTGGACACGACATGTGAACTATGATAATAAGACTATGATATGCCACATCATCCTGTTGTTTGCATGACTCTTGCCATTTGGGTCATACCATCCTAGTAACCTAATTCAACACATGACTACCATAGGTAACATTGATGAAACATGACCATGATCCTACATGTAAGGAGAATGGAGGAATTACAAATCCTTCAATTGCAAAACTGTTTTTAAGCTTTATTTTGCTAGTGTAAAGTCCCAAGGGCCAATCCTGACGATTCTCTATGTCAAAGTTTGCCTTCCATCCTTCGCTCCAGCCCGCCTCGCCCTCGCCTCGCCTCCGCTCCAACCCGCCCCTCGCTGCTCCCTCGCCATCCACCCCGCTCCAACCCGCCCCCTCGCTGCTCTTTCACCCCCTCGCTTCACCCGCCCCTGCCTCATTCCGCTCTCCCCGCCCCCCGCTTCACCCCTCCACCCCCGCCATTCCAACCTCGCCCCCCCCGGCCCTCCCGCGCCCTTCCGTACTCCCCGCACCCCGCAGCCTTCACCCCGCCCTCCGCTTCGACCCCCCGTCCCCTCACTTCGCCTCGCCCGCCTCACCCCCAGGCTCCACCTCCCGCTTCATCCCCTTCTTGGGTGGCAGCCTGTTTTTCCTCATCGGAAGCTTGCAGTTAGTCTTGGCGGTATGGCAGCCCCCTGCCCGGATCCGGAGGCCCAGTCGGACCCTCCCTCTCCAGATGCCTACCGCGTTATCCTGACAGAGCAACAATCATCCCGTGTTCAGGAGGTAGCCATTGACTTTGCTCGTACCTCTGTTTACGGTAGAGTCATTGGACACTCCCCCTCGAGGTCTACCATCAGGGACTGGCTCCAGTCCACTCTCCTGCTAGAGGGTGGCCATATTGAGGAGGTGGCCCTTATGGGAAGGGGCATCTTCTGGCTCAAACTCTCCAGTGAGAAAGCTGCGAGCAACCTGATTGCCGGTTCCCCCACATCGGTGGATGGGAAGATCATCATGATAGTCCCGTGGCACCGTGGTTTCAGCGCAGCGGACTTCGATGTTCGGTTCCATATACCTCGCCACCCAGTGACACTAGTTTTTCCAGGGCTTGCTACTGAGCTGCGGCCGATTGTCAGGGACTTGGGCTCCCATTTTGGCTGGGTCATGCACGACACCTTTGCCGACGCGGTGACCACGGCAGGAGCTCCCCGAGTCCGTGTGGCTGTGGCGGATCCTGCGACTCTCCCTGCAGTGATCGAGATTGTGACAGGTGCCGGCAGCATCACCCAGAGCATGATAGTCACCGGACAGCCAGGTCAGTGCCTGCGGTGCCACGGCTTTGGGCACTTGGCGGCTGCTTGTCCACGCTTCGCCAGCTCGTCTCAACCCTCCCCGCCCCCACCCCCCCCCGGACAGCCACGTCAGGAGGAGCCGAGGCAGTCGGAGCCTGGGCCAGAGGTAGTGGGCGGTTGGACCGAGGTTCGAAGGAAAAGAGGAAAGAACAAGAAGATTTCGGATAAAGGCAAGGAGGCAGAGGTTACCCTTCCTGCAGCAGCACTCCAGAGACCTGACAGGCAGATGCCCCAGGGACCTGGGAGAGCTTCTTCTTCGACGGCAGCCCGCCCCCCTCAGCCTCAGATCCTCCTCTCTCCCACCCCCCCGCCTTCTCCCCAGTTTCCCCCCTTCGCCCGACCCGCAGTTTCAGCCCCCGCCTCCTCTTCCTCAGTCTCCTCCCCCTCCCCCTCAGCCCCAGTTCCAGATGCATCCCCATCCCCCTCCCCCCCCTTTCCCCCTCGCCTCTCCTACAGAGTTAGCTGCACCGTCGGCTTTCCAGCCGAGTGCAGCCCCCGCTCCACCTCCTCCACCTTCTCCGCCAGTCGCCTCCGTGGAGCCCGAGTCGCCTATCCCGCAGCCTCCTCCCCCTCCCCCCCCGATGGCAGGACACCCGGAGTCTATACCACCAGTGGAGCAGGCTTCCCTTCCCGCTAGCCCCTCAGTGGCAGACTCAGCTGGGTCTCAGCTCCAGGAGAGAGAGCTTCCTTGAGACTTTTACAAATCTGGCCCCTGGGACTACCTGGATGTGGCCGACCTTGGGACCTTCCCGGCTTGTCTCGACATTAGTATCTTCCTGCTCCGCAAAGGGGCGGACGGGAAGATTGCTGCCTTGGCTCCCAGGGATGGCCCTAGCTTCGCCTTCACGTTCCTCAGCGATGGCACCGAGACCTGGACAGACGACTCGGTATGGGAGGCTCTCAGAGAGCAGACACACGCCCAGATTTGCTCCTGGATAGGCCCGTCCGGTGGGCAGCTCCTCGAGACTCAGTGGTCCGAGGGCGATGTGCGCTTGCGGTGGCGTTGCGCTGCCAAACGCTTCCGACTGATTGTGATCCTCAGACCCCCCCTGTCATGGCCTCTTCCCCAGGATGTCAGAGCTTGGTCCCAACAGAAACTCCGAACCTTCTACGGGATGACCACTTCAGAGATCTCGGGCTGGCTCGAGAAAGCATTTGCTCATGGCACCAGAGGCCTCTCGCCATTGCTGAAGGTGTTGAAGAACGGGCAGAACGACCCCGTCTCCCCCTCCAAACCTTCTCATAAGCGGCAGCGCCTCCATTCCGATATGTCTGATTCTTCTTCGACTTCGACCGCGAGCAGACAGCTGTTCGCAGCCCCCCATCCCTCTCCATGAGCCTACACCTCGTATCCTGGAATGTGAACGGGTTTCACTCTTCGGGCACCCGTGGTCCCAAGAAGCTCATTGTGCGACAGGAACTTCAGCCTGCAGTGATTGGTCGATTGGATGTACTGCTGCTCCAGGAGCACAAGCTTTCTGCGGCTCATTCCCGTAGCTGCGGGAAGGTTCTCCCTGGACGCTCCTACACTTATTGGGAGCCTTCGATCGGCGCACAAGGGAGGAGCGGGGGTGTCTGTACCTCCGTGTGCGAGCAGTTAGCCCAGGTAGTTTTCGGTCACGGCACGTTGATCCCAGGCCGAGCCCTTTGGGTAGGCCTGAATTTGGAGGGATCCAAAATAGGAATCCTCAACATTTATGCTCCCACAGACCTCCGATGCAGAGCCACCTTCTGGAGGACACTTACAGGGATTCTTCCAGACATGGATTCCTGGATTGTTGGAGGAGACTTCAACAATCTGGAGACCTTGGAGGACCAGCAGGGTAGAGATCCGGAGTTCACAGGTATGGCTCAGGCAGAGCAGTCAGCTTGGGACTCTTTCATCTTCGCGACAGGAGGGAGGGACAGTTGGAGAGACCCGTCCTTCCGGCGTTGGCACGGGAGCCTGGACTTCTCTTGGGGCTTCCGCAGGGAAGGAGGCAGACTCCTGGAGAGGCTTGATAGGTTTTATGTCAGTGATTGGGCCATCAACAGAGGCGGCCAGGCGGGTATAGTTCCAGGGACGACACTCTCCGACCATGCGCCTGTGCTCCTTTTATTAGATTCGGCAGCCCAGACTCTCCCCCCCCGTTCATGCAGGATTCCCGACTCCATCTTCTCGAGGGTGGACGTGCGCAGCAGCATTTGCAATCTTTGGGACAGAGACTGGGGGGAGGGAGTGGATCTGGTAGACTCGGTCGCGCAGGCTCTGCAGGAGTCCAGTCAGATCTGCCAGCTCGCAGCCCTACAGGTTCGACAGGATTGGTGGGACAGAGAGAGAGCTCTTCGGAGGGACCTCGCCTCCATTCAGCGACTTCAGCAGTCTTCCCCGGGCTCGGAGGAGCTTCGGATCCAGGCCCTTCGAGCCAGAGCCCTCTTGGAGGAGACCCTCCAGCGTCGCTCCGAGTTCTCCTATCACGCCTCTCTCTCCTTCTGGGCCCGGAAGGGTGACCGGATGTGCAGGGAGTTCTTCAGGACGCACGGCCAGAGAGCTGCAGGTGATCAGCTTCGGAGTCTCAGGACAGCGGATGGTCACATCGTTACGGATCCCGGGGAGGTCCTGGGGTTGGCCACTGACTTCTACAGGACCCTCTTCCAGCAGGAGCCGCTTGCTCGTGCTAGTCGTGCCCGTGAGGAGGTGTGGAGGCACATTCCATCCCTGGTCCAGCCTAGCATGCAGGCGACGTTGGCGCCGTTCACCTCGGATGAGATGTTGGAGGCCTTGATGGCTATTGACGGACAAAAATGCCCAGGTGAGGATGGGCTATCCCGAGCATTTTTCACCTCCTTCTGGGACCAGATCCATCAACCCCTCCTTGCAGCTCTGCAGGGGATTTTCAGCAGCGGTCAGATGCCAAAGAGCCTTTCCTCAGGACTGATTTGCCTCATCCCGAAGGGAGGAGATAGACAGGAGATCCGCCAGTGGCGTCCGATCACTCTCCTTACCACTGCCTACAAAATCCTCGCCAAGATGATCAGTGCCAGAGTTCGGCCTCTACTTCCAGACCTCGTCCATGACACTCAGACAGGCTTTGTCCAGGATCGCAGTATCCTGGATAATGTCTTCACCTTTTCAGAGGCGGCGGAGTGGGCTCAGTACAGCGGATCACACCTTGCCATTTTACTTCTCGACTTCGAGAAGGCCTACGATAGCGTGGACTGGTCCTTTTTGGAGGGGACTCTGGAGCGGCTAGGTTTCCCGGCAGGTTGGATTCAGGGTATCTCAGCTTTGTACAGGACAGCGTCTAGCAGAGTCATCATTGGAGGCAGGATGGGTGAGCGCTTTAGCTTGGAGAGATCAGTACGTCAGGGCTGTCCCCTAGCTCCTTACCTGTTTCTCTTCTTCGCCGAGGCCATGACTTACTACCTTCGGGCGAGGTCCACAGGGCTCAGGGGTGTTCGCCTTCCACTCCGGGAGGACACGGAGCTTCTGGACTTGGAGTACGCAGATGATACAGCCCTTTATGTCCAGGACGATGAGAGGATGCTAGAGAGGGTGCGGATGGCCCTGGAGGTTTTCTGCTCGGCCGCTGGTGCGAAAATCAACTGGAACAAATCAGTTGGTTTCCTCACAGACCCGGGGGCGTGTTCTCAGTGGGGGCGATTTTTGGGCTTCAGATGGATTCCACGTGGACAGACAGCTAGATACCTTGGCTTCCAGGTTGGCCTAGACATCACGCCAGCTCAGCAGTTTCTCCCGGTGCTAGATTCCATCCGACGGAAGCTGGCTTTCTGGAGCACTGCTAAGCTTTCCCTTGCAGGTCGTGCCTTGGTAGTTAACCAGGTCCTTCTAGCCACGGCTTGGTATGTGGCTTCCTGCTGGTGCTTCTCGAGATCCAGCGTGGCACAGCTCAGGAGGTTGGTTCGGAACTTCCTTTGGTCTCGGGAGGATGGGCATAGAGATACCAGAGCCAGGGTTGCTTGGCAGACAGTCATTCTTCCGCAGGCTGAGGGTGGTCTGGGGGTCATTGATCCAGAGCTTCAGAGTCAGGCCTTGTTAGGCAAGCTTATCATTCGCGGTTTGACCCCAGGGGGACAGACGTGGAAGATGTTACTTCAGCAGGGAGTCGGCTCTTGTGTCCCGCGCCGAGGTGGAGAGTGGCTACCGTCCCTCAGGTGGATCTTCACTTCCGCCCCGCTCACTCAGCCCCGCTCCCCACTCGTTCGTAGCCTCCTCATGGTTTGGAGGCGGCTCCGTCTCAGTCTCATTCAGTCCCCTCCCAGCTGTCAGGAGGAGATAGATCGACAGCCGCTTATCTGGAACGGTCAGGTCAGAGATGCCGAGGGTCTTCAGTTGGGGGAGAGATCACATATCAGGTGGGACGGCTGGATGAGGGGGCCAGCCCGATCCCTTCGTGTTTGGAGTAATACGTACAGACATCTGGAGATGACTGATCTTGCAGACGCAGCTGGAGGTGCACGAGGAGCCCAGGCGAGACGTACGGAGATCGACGGTGCGATCCCAGCTGCTTGGTTGGTTCCATCGGAGCATCAGATTCTCATGCCTGGTGACACCCGTTGGCTGGGACAGTTCACCCCCCGCGGCATTCCACTGGTGATCGCAGGACGCTTGGATGACTCTTCTATCTCCTTCTTCGCGGCCTCTGGGGATGGCAGACTCAGGAGAGAGGGTGCGCTCATCGACCCCCTACTTCCGTGGCAGAGGGTTCGGGTCGTAGGCCTCTTGGGGAAGGTCTGGCATACCGACCCTAGCATCGAGCAGGACCAGGTACAGCTTTGGCGCCTTTGGCTCTGGGAGGGGCGAGCCTTAGCAGAGCTTGAGTGGGACCCAGGAGAGTGGTGGTGGCCAGAGATTGTGACAGGACAGGGGGCGACCTTCTTCGCCTACAGTACGACTCTGGGCAGGCGAGTTCTCGAGAGGATGCAGTGCCGCCCCCCCACCCAGCGACCCAGCTGGTATGCACAGGGTATTTCCAGGTTCTTTTTGCAGGCATTCTGGAAGGCCTTGTGGGAGAGCTGGCGGCCGCGGAAGATCTCATACTTCCTGTGGCTTCTGGCCCACAAAGGTCTTCCAGTGGGGAGCTGGTTGAGGCAGATAGGCCAGGACGGTTGTTGCCAGATTTGCCATGCGGATGAGGAGACACCAAAACACTGCCTGTGGAGCTGCACGCGCGCCCAGGAAGTGTGGAGGTGGACTTTTGGGATTCTTACTCGCGCAGCACCAGAGCTAGGATTGATCACTTGGGGCGCGTTCTGTTGGTGCAGCACCGCACCTGGTCTTCATCACCTATTCGAGGCATGCCAGCGGGACCCCACTTTCCTTATTACACAGGGGACGTGGGGACCGCTTGAGGGCATCCCACAGCACCTAGCAGAGGCTGATACAGGAGTCCGGGAGAGGCAGCCAATCTGGGAGATTATTAGCAGCATCACAGGGTGGCACATCTGGACCTCGCGCTGCGCGCAGATCCTAGGTGGCACCTCCTTATCTACTGCCCAGATCATGGCGGAGATTTGGAGTGAGATTATTCATACTCTCAGAGGCCAGTGGGACCAGATTCAGGGAGACTCCCGAGCCGGTCAGGAGAAGCGGAGACGCTTCCTCCGGGCTTGGGACACACAGGGCCTCTTCTTCGCGCAGACTACGCAGGGCCTTCGGTGGCATTACTCACCACCCCGATGGCTGTTCATTCATACTCGTCTTATCCCTCCGTGAGAGGATGGTTTATTTTGCTACCTTTTAGGGCTGCGTCCGATTTGTGAACGCAGCCGTCAGCTATAAGCTGACCTCTTGTATCTTGTTCTCGAAGTAATATAATTAGCACTGTTTTTTCGGCAAAAAAAAAAGTTTGCCTTCCATGCTGATAATGAAGTTCTCCCTCTTCTTCATTCATGCTTCTGCATACTCTTGTATGCCCTTAAGTTGTGTTGGGAGCATGCTGAGCTGTTTTCCTGCTGTTTCTACTAGTCGGTATGTCTTCAGTTTTTGCTTCTAACTTATCGTCATCATTGTCCCACCCATTGTCTTCACATAGTTTAAGCATTGTTACAAGTTAGGTGACGTGTAGAAAGTTTATGGGATCCCATGGAGCGTTGCAAGTGGTGACATGTAAAAGATTAATCCACATCTAGTGGGATTTGCATTCCTAGTTCATTACCTAGGATCGAGGATTACCAAAAAGGGAGCGAGGAAAAGTGTGCGAACCAAAAAAAGAGAGCAAGAAAAAGTGAGCGAGCCAAAAAAAACAATCAAAACAAAACAATAATAGATTGACAAATCCTTATTTTAGCAGCTACCTAAGTTCTTCAAAAGTCCATGAGAGAGTTGGACCTATGTCATTGCCAAGGCATCATTAAAGATGCACCCTATCTTCGCTCACTTTTACTCATTCAATTTTTTGTAATCCTCCATAATCAAGTTCTCTCTCTCCACCAACATAACTGAGATCACCAATGAAATCTTCTACACAAGTCAAAAGTTTCATAGGACTTCTTGAATGGAATAGTCCACATTACATGCATGTGCAAATGCTTGGTTTTTGAAACTCTATTCACTCTTGGAACAAAACCCATGTTTTTCTGTTTGCAAAAAAACCTTCCCTAATGAATCACTCTTACATCCCACCAATCCAACAAAATCTAAAGAGTAAGTACATCCCTTTCTTTTAAATGAATTAAATTCCAAAACAAATCAATCTTTGCTTATAGAAATCAATGGAAGAAGCCAAAATAGACAACTATTGACATGGTCCCTATTAGGTAAACTTTCCTCTAAATCCGATGCAAGAAATCGACTAATTGTTTATTAAATTCACATTTTGATGCATGAAGTTTTACCAAATGGTGCAAAAGGTCATGATAATCATCTAAATCATGCATTGTCATTCGTTTTGATATGTAACATGACTCCATTTGAATTTGTAAATCAAAAGAGACAGGCCGTCAAAATTCTCATGCTTTGGGCTAAAAGAGAGCGCGCGTTAATGTACTGCCTGTTTTGATCCAAAAAACGAGAATTTAGGCATCCTAAATTCTCATGCTTTGGGCCAAAAGAGGCAACACGTTAACGCGCTCTCTCTTTCGGCCCAAAGGATGAGAATTTTGATGCCCTGTATCTTTTGATTTACAAATTCAAATGGGGTCATGTTACATATCAAAATGAATGGCAAGGCATGATTTAGATTATTATCATGACCTTTTGCACCATTTGGTAAGCCTTCATGCATCAAAATATGAATTTAATGGAATTTTTACCAATTCCTTACACCAGATTTAGAGCGAAGCCACTCGTAATAGGAGCATGTTAGAACTCTATCTATATATTGGGACAAAAAAAATCAAATGATGCACTTCAACTATATACTACTTGTTGGTAGCCAAAGCATTTCTATGCAAGCTCATCTCATGAGAATAAATAACACTATCACTAATGTAGACTTACAAGCTTATGTTATAATCATCTTCAAAATTATGGTGATACTATAAAGATTTATTAACGATCAATACATACATATAGTGAGGTTATATTTTTCTCAAGTGATGCACTTCAACTATATAGTACCTATTGTTGATAGCCAAAGTATTTCTATTTAAGCTCATCTCATAGAATATAGAACGCTATTACTAATATGCACTTGCAATTTTATGTTATAATCATGTTCAATGTTGAGGAAGCACTATAAATCTTTATTAATGATTACATACATACATACAATGAGATTATGTGTTGGTAGCCCAACCATTTCTGCTTTGCTCGCTTTTTCCCGCTCGCTTATTTGGTCCTGCTCGCTCGACATCGCTCGCTTGATCGACTGCCTCCCCGAGATCCAATGTCTTCAATTCTTGATAGTCCATCAACATTCTTTGGAGGCAAACAAAATATTAATACTATTAAGATGAAGAATTCCATGGAAACGCTAATTGCGACGGTGGAGGTTGGATCCAAGCTAAGCAATAAGGACACATCTAGTCGGTTGATACTATCATGTGTAACACGTTAGCTTGTGAGCAATGTGATCTACTTGACCAATACCCAACCAGGCATCCAAACCAACGGCTACTCATTGGAAGGCAGGCATGAGGATACTCAAGCATCTCAGGAATACACATGGTTAAGGGATCACATGTCAGCCACTGTGATGATGAGACTATGCTAGAGATGGAGGCACGAGATTGTCTACTGTAGCATACTGTTTCCTGCTTCGGTCAGGGGCCATCTGGTGGCTCAATGAGAAGCAACTGATGACTCTCTCTACAACAAAAGCAAACTACAAAGCAGCAAGCACGAGAGTATTTAAATGCTTTCTTATGCACATGTTCCATCTCAAAATCGGCACAAGCTTGAGGACAAGGAAATTAGATGCATCATCATTGATTACAGTTCAGAAAGTAAAGCTACCATTTACACCCACCTAGTATTGGGAAGATTACTGTCAATGGAGATGTGACTTTGCTGAAAAGTCTGTTCTGCCATTGTTGGACTGTCAAAAACAGCCAACCATTGGTGCTTCCGATGTTTTTGATACATTGCTGCCTTTGTTCAAGTCCGCTTCAGATTTTTGATGAGTTTGTGAAGATCAAACTCAGCCACTTGCAGGTGACTTACAGCCAGAAAATGATCTGATTTTCAGCCTGAATTCCCCCACATTGATCAGGCTACCACAGAACAAGCAGTAACCAAAGAGAGGGCTGTTATAGGCCATCAAAAAAGAGTCCCTCAATGGCTATTAGACACATTAAAGGACAGCAAACAAGCTGGGCCTTTGTCTGCCCGCAAAAGAGCAGCTTCTCTTGATTGCTACAGCTTGCAATGAAGAGACATTGTGTCACAAGGATGCATTGCTATGCAGTCTGAGTTGGGATTCAATTAATCACAATGGCACCTAGGAGTTGTGTGATTTGCCTGAAGGCAAACGTGCTATAGGCACCAAGTGGGTATATAAACTCAAAAGGAAAGACGATGGTTTGTGTTGACCCCTACAAAACCCGTCCTATTTGATCAGTAGTAGGGCATTGATCTTGAGGAAACATTTGCATCCACGTCTGGTATTACAACTATCGGATGTGTCATTGCTATTGCATGATGCATCCCATCATTACTCGCAAGTGCATCCATTGGATATCAAAATCGCTTTCCTTCATGGAGACTTACATGAGGAGGTGAATGGTACTCAGCCTCCTGGTTCAAGACATCCGTATCTAGACATGAAAATCCTATGACTTGAGGGCTTCCTGATTGTAAATGCTCCTAGCCAAGTAGAAGAAGAATGATATCTATCACTTGGGAGGACCCAATCACTGTGTATAGCTACATTTATCTATTGAATCCTCCCTGCACTTCCTCTGAGGTGGCTTACTAATTAAACATCTGGAAGTCTTTTGAAACCCTAAGAGCCCACCAAGGAAGCAGAACCTCTCTCCCATCTAGACCACTACATATAAGAAGAGAAACCCAGAGGTCTACCTTGCTCATCAAGTATGCTAGCATTCCACATGACAAGCTGCCTATCAATCTCTTCCCAAGAGGTAGGGGGAACTCTCCGAAGAATACTTTTGAAGCTGGCCCAAGCTTTCAAGATGGCAGCCATTAAAGGGGAAGAGAGGGCCCTAACACGGGATAGGGTAAATATCCACATGGTACTATCCAACGGTCAACCAATCTCCACCTGTGCAAGGAGAACAAGACTGTATGCATTGAATGAAAAAATCCTTCCAAGGTTCCTGCCCTAGCATAAGACCTCTGACCACCACGATCTTGCACCGTAAGGCTCTGCTCTTCAAGTCTGGATCTATGATATTACGGCCTCCTTCCCGTGTGGGAAGGATCAGTGTCTCCCAAGCTACCCTAGCTTTGGTTTCTGCCAAACCATCTAGACCAGTCCAAAGAAAATTTCCTTGATGTAGTCCCTCTAGTGGCACCACAAGAGCATTACAAACCAAGCCGTGGCCAGCAATACCTGGTTGACCACCACCACCCTAAAGGCGAGGTCAAGCTTTGTTGAACTCCATTTTTGAAGTTTCCTCCATATACTCTCCAACACAGGGGCAAACTGCTATGAGACAGAGATGCCCACAACGACCTGGCGACCCAAATATCTAATAGAAACACCCCTATGAATCCAAGTGAATCCAAAATAGGTCCCCCAATCTGGAGTGTCTTGGTCACTAATCGAAAAGCTATTGGACTTATTCAAGCCAATACGTGCACCTACTACCACACAATAAATCCAAGGCTTCCTTGAATGAGGTAAGATTAAGCGGATTGGCATCCAAAAAAACAACAGCATCATCAGCCAGCTCACTATCCAAAAGCTCCTCATGCTATCTTAGGGGGAGTCTCAACCAACATCAGCCAGCTCACTATCCAAAAGCTCCTCATGCTGTCTTAGGGGGAGTCTCAACCAACATCTGCCTTAGCTCTCAAAAATATGCTCATCCCTTCAGCCACGAATAAGTAAATAAAAAGTGCAAGAGGGCATCCCTGTCGGACTGATCTTGAACTCTGAAACCTCTCCCCCTTTACTCCTCAAAGAAGCACCAAGCTGTGGTCTGATTTGTACAATGAGGAGATCCCTCTAATCAGAATCCAAACCGTAGCACGGTACCCTCCAAAAACCCTAATCTACTATAGCATAAGCTTTTTCTCAAAATCCAAGAGTAGAATGGCGAGTCTTTGGCCACTATGCATAGCCGACTGAGAAGCTTCCCAAAATTATCAAAGATACTTCTCCATGCACAAAATCTATTTGTGTATCATGTATAAGGTCTAGAAGAAGGGGCTGCAAACGCAAACGGATGTGTCTTTGACCAAAATCTTATAACAAGTTTCCAAGAGAGTGATGGGCCTCCATTGGGAGAGAAAATTTCTGCAACCTCCCTTGGGTCTGGGATGAATAAGACCCTCTATGAGTGAGTGGCATAGTATTAGAGCCCCATATGCCATGCAGGGCTGAGGTCAAATGATCCCCAGTCATATCGCAAAAAGCAATAAAGAACAAAGGTGACAACCCATCAAAACCTACGCAGTTACACTTATGTAAGGCATGAAGTGCAGTCCTGAATTCTTGATTGGTAAAAGGTGCATCAAGCGTGACAGTCATGTGTGATTTCACCAATGTAGGAACATGCTACCGCACCCTATATCTGGCATCAGCTCTAGCTGGTGTGTCAGGATCTGCTGCATAAAGGAGGCATAAATCAGGGTCTGTCTGCAATAAACCGTTCGAGTCAATCAGTTGAGAAATACTTTCTCTACCATGTCTAGGGCCAACCGTAGAGAAAAAATTCTTATTGACTCTACCTCCCATCTTTATCCAAAAGGATTCACATGCATGAAATCCATACTCTACTCTCTGATCTAGCAAACTCTGCTAATGAGCCCTTGCTGCAGCAAGGCGCTTCATGAATCCCAGCATCAATAGGCCATTTCTACTATTCCCTCTGCAGGGCTGCTGGCTGTTAATCTAAGGCCCATCTCCCGTCTGAGAATATCACCTCTTTTGGTGCTAGCGGTAGTGTGATAAAATTCACTAATAACAAAGAGAGCTGCTATAGCATGAGAAGGAGATGCTACTCCACCCTACAGGTGAGACATGTCCCAAATGAGAGTTAAAGATAGCCCTGACTACAGGATAATCATCCGAGGTAGAGAATGCATATCAAACCTCCTCTGTCCACTGCCCAATCATCCACATAAAATCTGTCTATCCTTGCATGGACCATGAGAACAGAAATGAATGTAGCAAAGTGTGAAAGGCATCATCTATCCAAGCATCTCTGCCACTGAACTAAAAAAAGAAGGCATCCCAAGCTCATCTCTCTAGTGAAGCAACACTTCCTTCGCTTCCCCCCCTTTTTATCTGAAGGCAATTCCACCATGTTGAAATCACCTTCAATAATCCATAAATCTGCAATGGGGACCCAAGAGCGAAGTTCTTTCCAAAAAATTACACGTTGCCCTCTATTGTTTGGGGCATACAAATTGAGAAGACCAATCTTACAACCCCCAATCAACAAAATAATCCATTGTCCTCTAGAGGGGATAACTATGCCATGCCACCACTAGGGAAAGTATAGATACTCAAACTAGTGCCTAAAGCTGGTGTCCAAAAAGTATGACCAGAAGGTAAGTTACCTAACTTTGAGTCTCTAGCATCCAATTTGTGTTCTTGGATAAAAAGAAAGTCAATAGGTCCCCCAATGACACCTGAATGAAGCTAATTACGAATCAGCTGTCTCTAGTGGCGATGAGGCATACCGCCCAAGCCTTATATGTTCCAGCTAGCAATCCTCATCAACAAGAGGATTTAGGATGCCTTGCCCAACGTGGTGGCGGAAATGACTACCTCCTATGCCAAGGGTCTACTAGAATAGCTCTAAAGAGGAGGAAAATCCACAGGGGACAAAGCCCCCACCCCCATGGAAGAAGACACCCTCTCAACCGAAATTCCCAAAACTGCACCCTCAAAATGTCCAAACTTAGTCTCTCCCAAGATTAACCAAAGGAGAGAAAGAGTTCCTCTGATCCAGACAAGACATCAGAGTGCTGAGAATCCTTGCATGTGCCGATGGAGAAGAAGTAGGGATCAGGCCCTTCCCTTGATCAATGAAGGGAGACTCTGAAACACAAGCAGGGGCTATTTGGAAGGAGGAGGAGAGGCTGGAAGATCATGTGAAGGATCCGTAACAACGGCCTCATCCAAAGCTAGAGCTGGATCATCACTAGCAACTACCTGACCGTGCTCATGGGGCTCGGTAACCCTACCTATGGCTGGAGCATCAGCATTAGGATCAGTGTAGGGTTCGAGGAATAGAAGTGTTCTCCTACTCAATGGATGGTGAAGAAGTAACTACTCACCATGGCACGAAAGCAGCTAAAGCAACAGGTGGAGGACGCACAGCAGGCGCTTGGCGAGATGAAGGTACCTGATGCATAGAAGGTGTCAAAGGTTCTCTCTGTCGTATAGCCGCATCAAAAGGTTTCCTAGGCATTTTTCTTTTTTTTCGGGCAATCCGTAGCAAAGTGCTCGGAGGTCCTGCAAATACGGCATTGATCCTGTCTACCTGCAATCTCTACTCTCTACCAAAAGAGAGAGCCATCTGGATGTTGGAGCATAATATAATCATCTGATATATTAGGGTCTGAAACAATGACTCTAAATATAGGAACCCCATCCGATCTAATCGCCTCTGCTACTACGGAAGAAGGCGAACCGGGGGGGGAGATCTCTATGACCTGCCCAAAGAATGCTCTGATGGAAGCTAGAAACCAATGGTACACTTGTGGAAGATCGGGGAATCTGATGAATATTGAAGTGACCCGCTTGTCCTCCTCTCTACCAGATCGAATCCTAAGGTAAAGGTAGTAACAAAGATCCTCCTAGAACCAAGTGCTAAAGCATTAGCTTTTAGCACAGTGCTTGCAGCCTCTGGAGAATCAAAAGCCAACTAGAAAAAACCTCGTCCCAAAAGTCAAATATCTGAAAGGCGTGAAACAAGGTCCAGATGAAGAGCAGCAAGCATCCAATCCCTATCCTGAGATCTGGAGAGGTGGGACCCATGGACGTGTGCGAAGAGAGTAGTATCACTCTCAAATCCCGCACCTTTTTTGGGTTGAGCAGCTCGTCTTTCAAAAAAGTGATGGGAAGCAATCGAGATTGCTTGAATGGGGTTCCATTTGACACACCGAGAATGTTCCGTCCGTCACTATGCAAAGGCTTGGAAGGATGGAGGAGAGGGGAAGGACAAGGAGGAGGGAGGGAAAGAGAGAGAGAGAGAGAGAGAGAGAGAGAGAGAGAGAGGTGCTGCTCAAAGGCAGCTGAGAATAAGAACAAGCTGCCTAGCAGCTTGTAGAGGCTATGAAATGCAGCATAGGAGAAAGGAGGAGATGCAAGGCAGCGAAATGTGAAATGCAGCTAGGAGGGCGGATGAGACCTATGAAATGCAGCAAGGGAGAAGAAGGAGCTGTGTGGCAGCCTAAGAGCACTGCGAATTGCAGCAGGGGGGAGAAGAAAGCTCCGTGGAATCCTAGGAGAGCGGCGGACTGTTGCAGGGAGGGAGAGGGAAGCTGCCGGGCAGCCTAAAGCTGCACAATGCAGCTAGGAGGGAGTTAGAAACTACATGGCAGCACCTAGAGGCTGCACACAGCTAGGGAAGGCTGCGCAAGGCAGCCAGGAGGGGGCAGAGAAGCAAAAACGTGAGAAGGGGGCAGGAGAGGCTGAGGGGAAGGAGGGCGAAGGGAGCGGTGGGGGAAGGGAGAGGGACGAGAGGGCTCTGAAGCAGCTAGAGAGCTGTGAATGAAATCTAGGGGAAGGAGCGGCGGAGGGGGAGAGAGGGTAGGGCTAGGAGAGGGAGGAAGAGGCTGAGGAAGAGGGCAGAGGGGGCTGAGGGAGGGGCAGGGAGCAACAGGGAGCTGCTCTCTCAGCCTCCTGGTTTTGAGGTCAAAGGATCTGAAAATAAGGTATGCCACTTTTATAAAGCACTTCATGGTTTGAAGCAAGCACCACTCGCTTGGTATGCCAAGATACATGCTCGTCTTCTAAGACTCGGTTAGAGACCCTTTATGTCTGCAAGCACAATGCAGACTTGCTGATTTTAATATGTTGATGATATGCTTCTGGCTAGACCTTCTACTCAATACATTGTAGCTTTTAAAGCTGATTTGCAGCAGTCATTTGAGATGACAGACTACTACTACCTTGGCATATAGTTTGCTCATGTTGAGGGGGGCAGTATGATGAGTCACTCCAAATACATTGTACAGCTCTTGCACTGTTTTGGTTTGAGTATTGCAAACCATTTCCTAAACCTTTGGAGCCTGGTTTCTATTTTTCTTTGGATGACACTAGTGAGCCATTTGATGTCAGCCTCTACCAGAAGCTGTTGGATGCTTGATTTATTTATGTGACACGTGGCCTGATTTTCAATATGTGTTTCCCAGTTGAGCACATTCATGCATAGTCCCAGTACACTTGGCAAGCAATGAAACGTGGCTTTCAATGCTTAAAAGGCACTCAAACCTTGGGCTTCTTTACAGCCATGGTTCTCCTCTTACCCTGCATGCCTTTATAGATAGTGATTGGGCAGGACGTTATGACACTAGGGTGTCACATAGTGGCAACTGTTTTCTGCTTGGCACTTCATGTATTTCATGGTGCAGCTTTAGTCGCTACTCCTAGCTGCTGTGAAGCTGAGTACAAGGCAGCCTTTAAAGCTGCTGTGGAATGTATCTGGCTCTGGAAACTACTTGCAGATCTTGACGTTGGTCAACTATCTACACTCACAGTCAAAGTGGTTTGGTAATCTAGTGTTTCATGCTCGGACTAAGTACATTGAGGTTCATTATCATTATGATTCTCAGAAAAAGATATTCATCCATATTCCACTGCAAGGCCTAACATTCAATTGATGTCCTTAATTCTCACAACCTAGCAGTCTTCCATCAGGAATAGAAGTCCTGTCTTTTATACCGCATCACTGCCAAGGAAGCATCTTGATGTGATGCATCTCTCAGTACTTTGGAACCTTTGCTTATGCATTCCAAATCACAAATGGATCTACATAGTAAAGATGCACCAACATGTACATAGACGTCCTGCTTGTTATCCCACATCATTGCCAAGCAAGCAGTTATACGTATCAAAACTGATGTACATGGAGAAGATGCATCAAGAGGGTCGCATTGATAGATGCAAAACTACTTTAGAATCTAATGGGTGTTGTCAAGGATATGAGAGAAACTATGACCAGACATTTGCCCCTACGCCTAAAATGACTATAGTCAAGACAATTAATAACCTAGTTGCCCGCTCAAATTGCTTCATTACATAGATCAATGTGGAAAATCTGTATTAGACGAATCCAGGCCTATCAAAACTCGTCCTCTCAAAGCACAACAATAACCCTTCAATGTCAATCCTGACATGAGATCTACCCAATGCCTATTTCTGACATGAGTATCTTTGTCCATGAGGCTTACTCTTACCAGAGTATCCTTTCACCACAGTCTCGTAGAGCAAAAGCGATTCTTATCCCAGATTCAGCTTCTCATCATCTTTCCTTGCTTACACAAACTATAGGGACTAGATCCTCGTCTATGTCTGAAAAGACATATTAACACACCATACACGGCTACTTTTATCCCATGACCCACTTGCCAAATCCAAGCAGAGCATATAAAAAGAACTCCATGGTTCATTTATAAACGGCACTCATCATTCCCTAATTAGGTGCTTAGTCCAAAGCACCAAAGGGCTCGAGAATGAGAAGTCTCATTCAATTTAGTTAGGGTTTGAGTGTCCGGAACACCAACCACAATTGAGTCACGTCGCTTTATCGACCCACAATGTCTAAGTTTTCAATCAAATGGTTTATCCCTAAGCATGTCTCGACAGGGGATTATTGAATCCCAACACTATTTCATTATCATCACCAAACTAATGCAACTGGCCAAATCCATCGGCAATTAGCCACCGAGTAAATCGGTCTTCCGTGTCATTGCTTTGAATATTTATCATAATTCAGACACCAAGTAAATCGGTCTTCCGTGTCATTGCTTACTCATGGCTGAAGTTCAGAGATTGTTTCCTCCTCGAGCTTGATTTTGGATATGATTACTCCCTTGTCACTTGTGGTTCTCTAACCATGATGGATAATGCAGGAAGACGCACTCAAGGGGAAGACTGATAATGCTGATTTGGGATGTTTGTAGGAGCAGACTCAAGTGATACTCCGATCCGCTAAGAGGACTGCAGTCCAAACAGCCCAAAACAGCTCAAGACGCTGTTTAGCTAGGGCTGTCTCATTCACTTAGCAGCTAAACATGATCTACGTTCTCATTGATGGAAGCAAGCTTATCAAATTGGCTTTTGCTTTGGTTACACTAGGTATTGTTTTCCCGGTTGGGTTGGATGTTCGAAGCAATTTCTTTGATCCTTACCATACTTCAATAGGCCCCTTTCACCCCAAAGTTCTTTAAGGGTTAAGAGTAGATAAGATCGATGATACGTCGACTTCTTGCACACTTTTACAGTTCCAAAATAAGAAGCACGCTCCGTCCTAATAAGGTGGTTTAATTTTCCATTTGCTGATAGCCAGATTCACTAATCTTTGAATTGAAGTAAGTCTGTTCTTGCATTGTTTACGGCGGCTTGTTTTTTTAATTGCAGCAATTTCTTTAATCCTTTAATTTGAACATAATGAACCGATGTAGGGTTCAGATTGTGTTTCCCAAAGCGAATCCTTCATAGCTACCCCGGGCAAAATCTTCGTTCCAGCAGGTTGGTTAGCAGAATGAAATTCTACGAAAGTGCGTGACCTGGAGATCACCGACTTATCGTCACTTCTCCAAAGAATCGGGGAGCACTCGGCTCCTTTCATATATTACAATCAGCAAAAGGTCTATCGATAAATCCGCTTTGGATCGTGTGCAGTCCACATTTGCATTTTGGCCGTCGGAGACAAAAACAGAGACGCGATGCTCCAAAAGCGCAGCCACGGACCTTCTGCTTTGTGGATTGACGAGGGCTTCCCAGGCACGAAATGGCGTAAGGCAGGAGTTTGGCCAACACGGGCTCAAGTTTAGCGTCGTCCGTAAGAGCTAGTCTAGTCAACAGCCGCTCCAACATGTCTTCTTGCTCGGTGCTGTCGCCAGCCCCGCGCGTATCCTCCATGTTGAAAAAGAAAACTGCAGACAGCAGAAACATGATGAACAATCCCGCAAACAAGGATTAAACGAAACTCGATGCAAAACCATCGAAGAAATTGACAACAGGAGAGGAATTGTGATCACGAGTACGTAACTCAGATCGCCACCGCAATTCTTGTTCCCCAAGTTCGTGGTCGCAGCCTGTAAACTTGTTTGAGCTTCAAAATGGCCCAACCAAAGTGAAGGTGCAATTAAAACTGAGAATTTGCAGATTTTCTAGCTAAGTAATTTCTCATATTTTACAAAATTGAGAAAATGTTTTTTACTCGTGAAATTGAAAATGTTGCAGGTTCATTGTATATAGTTTGTGGGTTTTCTGTGAACATTGGTTCAAGCACAGGCACAATTATCATAGTCACTCCTATATAGAGTGTGAGCTAATGAACTATGGGAGGGCTATTTCCATCCTATTTAAATCCTATGGAATTTTAGGATGGGAAATGAACTATTTTCACTAGAAACAAGATGGATCCATTTCCACCCCATCCCCCTCATGTGCTTAACATTTAAGATTATGAAAAGATGTACCTATGTATCTCCCAATATGATGATAGTTTGGCATTTTTTCCTTTTAATCAGCATGATGTTTCGCAAACTATGTCCTACATCCTTAAAAATAAAAAATTAACTTGAGTAGTCTTGGATGAAGGTGAAGACGTTGGATATTAAGTCATATTTCTTTTTTACTGCTTTTGAGTTTACACTTTTAGTGGTTCAACTTTATGTTGACCTCTCGTAATCAAAACCACCACGCCAAGAATGAGTAAAGTTCATAATTAGTTTAAGGCGCTTTTAAGATCTACGATATTGTATGCCGAGATATGATATCTAGATGCATTTTTTGATGTGACTATCTTGTCTTCCTTAGTTGATCAATCAAGTTGTACCTAGAATTAATAAAATGAGATAGCCGCTTTGTGGGTAGCTAAATTCACACTATGAAGTGCAAAACTGTCAATATGAGAGAGATTAAAGTCTACCTCTCTTCTTGAGCACATGTCCACAACCTTCATGTCTTGATGCTAACACATATGCATGAAGTTCCAACAGAAGAGAGAGATTTGCAAATTGTCTTGTTGAGTTCGATTGTGCAGTGACACCCATGTTTTGAGGCATCTAAGGTTCTATTTTCAATAGCAATCATTGCTGTGGGGCAGTGATTTGTGGATATACCTTATGCAAATCACTCTGGTTGCAATCTCGGAGTCGTGTGTGCTCATTTGTGGTTTGCATTGGGTTGCAGTGGATGCTTTACAGGACATTTGGATGCATTGCAATCCTTGTTGGATACGTTGATAGGCCCAGATTGCCTCGTGGGATGCTTTATTGATGGGTGTTTAGCACACAGATGCTATTTTATGCTAAGGTATAGCTTTGACATATTGCAGCGGATGCACAGGTTGTGTGTTATTATCTCTTGGGTGAGATTTTGTTGATGCATATGCTCATAGATAACATTTATGCTTGAGGCATTTTGTCACTTATTGGCATTGGGATTACCATTGTTTTGCCATTAGAGTTGGCATTTTCTTTTGGGCCATATTTGCTCATATGGATGCATAGTATATGCACATGAGTTAGATGCATTTTGATGCTTTGAGCCTTAAGTTTTGGTGACACTATCCTTTATTAAGGCAGACATATTTGGGTGCACCTGGTATTTGGTGCGATTTCTCTCTTGCAGGTACTAGCATTTGGGATTTTGTTTCATTTGCATCATGGCATTCTCTTCCTGTTTGAAAATGAGTTTTTCAGCATAAAAAAGTTTGATGGAACAAACTTTTCTTTGTGGAAAGAACAGATAAGGGATGTGCTTATTCAAAAGAAGCATAGTAAACCCTTGGCAGGGATTGGAGCTAAACCTGTAGAGGGGATTTCCAATTTTTGAGCAAAACCATCTGAGCATGTGAGTAAATTGGATCAGAATATAGTTTTTGTGTCAAAGTTTATGAAAACAATCCATATGTATGGACCCCTTTTGTGAATAAAGGGGTCATATTGCTTAAGAAAAGAAATGGATATCATCATTTCTGACTAAACCAGTTTTCTAACTTTTGAAGTTCATGAAATGAGGCCATGATTATGAAACCCTTTTGTAAATGAAGGGTACATATCACTCAATAAAAGAAGTGGTTATCCTTGTAAACTAATTGTTGAGATATCGAGCTCCATTCGTGATATGCCAGGGTGACCGTTGTGCATTTATGTCACCAACTTGTTAGCTGGAGATGCGGTTGGTACACCGCCCACGAATAATAGCTGGATGACAGCTATCCTTATGTACTCTAGTTCATGGCTCAGTTAGTATGCCACCTTAGTTAGCTGAGTTTGGTTTGAGACCCACATATAGGGTTCTTCTATTTCTTTGTACTAGAGTTCTTTTGGCTTTCACAATTAAGAAGAGGAAAACTGTTTTCAGCCTCCACCTCTGTGTGTATTCCCCCATTGTGTATGTGAGAAAGCTGCAAGTGAGACTTCTTCCTTCTCTCCCACTATCTTTACATGGTATCAGAGCCTGGTTCGTGGTAAGGAGCTCAAGAAAGCAAACCAAGTTCGCGGTGTCCTGGTAAGAGGACCAGTGTTGCTTTCCTTTTTCGAGTTTGGGAGAAAATCTCTGCAGGTAGCACAGCCGAAAGTGCAAGAGTGCACTGTCTCAGATTGAGACGCCCTTCGCGGTGTGGCGAGAGGGCAGTATATGCTGGGGGTTGGGGCGAAGCCCTCGGTGACTTTATTTTTCTAATTCGAGGCCATTTCGGGGCCCGTTTTGAAGGCGGAAGTTCTTCGTGGGCACTCAGAAAAAGGCCCTGTTTTTGCTATGCGACAACTGCTCTATAGGTCGGTGAAAAGTTGCCACAGAAATTGCATTGTATACCTGTGCGCAGAGATATTGGGAGTTGCAAAATCATCCTTATTGCCTGTTGATGCAAAATCGTCACTAGGAAGTGACTGTGTGGTCAAATACCACTTTCGTCAGTTTTGCAGATATGTACGTGTGAGGCAAAAGTTGTGTTTTTTGCAGTGTTTTGTAATGGCGTCTGATTCTCTTTCACAGATTGTCATTGAAAAGCTTGACAAGAATAACTTCCAGGCATGGAAGTTTAGAATGACGAATTTCCTTATGGGAAAAGGCTATTGGGAGTTCATTACAGGAAATGAAGAAGAACCAGTTCTTCCTAATGTTCCCAATCAACAGGAAATGCAGGCATTTAAAGGATGGCATGAGAGAGCCAGAAAAGTTATGTATTGGCTTTCTACCAGTATTTCGGATTCTATGATTGTGCATATTCAGGATGCAAGTACGCCAAAGGAAGCATGGGATACTTTGGCAAAAATATATAGCACAAATACGCAAGCCAGGAAAATGCAGCTCAAGCAGGAGCTCAAGCAGGAGTTGCACAATGTGCAAAGAGCAAATATGAGCATCAATGACTACCACATGAAGGTGAAGAAAATTGCAGATGCACTTGCTTCCATTGGGTCACCAGTGGAAGATGATGATCTAGTTTCTGTGACCTTGAATGATCTAGGAAAGGATTATGCACAGTTTCGGACATCCATTGCCGTCCGTGAAAAATTTCCTGATTTTGAGGAGTTGTTTGCTCTTGTAATTTCTGAAGACCAGAGAAATGGTGGTGCATCTTCTTCAGGAGGAACTTCAAAAGAAACTGTCTTCTACTCAAATGCTGGAAGAGGTAGAGGCAGAGGTAGAGAAGGCCGATCTGGAGGCCATGGTAGAAATCAGAATATGCAGCAAACTCAAGAAAACCAGTCCTTTGGAGGAGGACGTGGTAACTCTAGAGGCAGGGGGAGCCAAAGAGGTCGTGGTGGATGGCAGAGAGGCCAAAATGCAAACAGCAATGTTGAATGCTACTATTGTGGTAAAATGGGTCATATGGCTAAAGACTGCTATAAAAAGTAGAATGACATTATGAATGGAAAATTGCAGCAAGGCAATTATGCATCTTCTAGTAGACAGGGTGATGACAGAAATGAGCATCTGTTTATGGTGCAGCACATGACCAATTCTGTGACAAGTGCTAAAGAAAGAAATGATGTGTGATATGTTGACTCAAGTGCATCAAACCACATGACAGGTCATGCAGAATGGATGCAGGATGCAAGGAAAATGGAAAGATCAGGATTTGTGGAGACTGGTGATGATATTGCACATCCTATTATGCAAATTGGTAAAATTCCTTTGTCTATGCAGGATGGGAAAAAGAAATACCTGTCTGATGTATTTCATGTCCCGAACATCACCAAGAACCTAGTTTCTGTTGGTCAAATGGTTGAGCAGGGCTTGCAGGTCAGATTTAATCCTCATGAATGCTTTGTTGAGGATATGAAAAATAACGGTCGCTTGATAGCAAAAGGAAAGAAGAAGGGCAGGATGTTTACGTTGGATGCAGACATGCCTGAATTGAGTGCAACAATGTTTGCACATGGGACCGGTGTAGTTGCAGATATTGATATCTGGCATAAACGCATTGGTCATGTTAATGTACAGCGACTTAAATCAATGCAGGCCCAAAATATTGTTGCAGGATTGCCTAAATTCAAGGTTGCAGAAATGCATAAGGTATGTGAAGCTTGTCAATTTGGAAAACAAGCAAGGACTCACAAACAGTGCCCCAATCCTCTTCCGAGCCAATGGCAAGGCAACCAACCTTCCAAAACTCAACAAGAGTAGTAGAGCATCAGAAAAGTCCAAATGGGGGCGCCAGGGCCCAAGGAGCATGCTAGCAACAGGAAACACCAACAGGAGAAGATCTGTCACGGAGAAAGCTTCAAAAACGTCTTCAGCCAGCAAAGGGAGAGCTCCAAAAATCCGCCACACTCCCCAAAAGACTCCCCTATCGTTGCCATTTCCAACCAGTTCCTGCCAACATTCATAGATGATCATGCTCAGGCCTCCAATGAATTCTCTACACTAAAGCTATGTGATAAACTTGTCAGTATAGACAAATTATTAAACTATGAGTGGAAAATATTTTGACTTAAAATTGGGGTAGTGTAACAAAGATAAAGAATACTGGATTTTGATAAGGTCGAACAAATCTATAAAGAATACTGGATTTTGATAAGGTCGAACAAATCTTTCTTTATTTTTGGACTATATATCCCTTTTAATAAAAAAAGGGGTCTAGCAACTTGATTTATTTTTTGGTTATTAGTTGTTGTGGTATATTAGTGTGAAGATATTGGGAGAGAAGGAAGAAGTCTCACTTGCGGCTTTCTCACATACACAATGGGGGAATACACACAGAGGTGGAGGCTGAAAACAGTTTTCCTCTTCTTAGTTGTGAAAGCCAAAAGAACTCTAGTACAAAGAAATAGAAGAACCCTATATGTGGGTCTCATACCAAACTCAGCTAACTAAGGTGGCATACTAACTGAGCCACAAACTAGAGTACATAAAAATAGCTGTCATCCAGCTATTATTCGTGGGCGGTGTACCAACCGCATCTGCAGCTAACAAGTCGGTGACATAAATGCACAATGGTCACCCTGGCATATCATGAGTGGAGCTCGATATCTCAACACTCCCCCTCGAGCTCAATCCCAATTCCTGCATACCAAGCAGGTCTCTGAACTTGCGCAGCTTCTCTGCGCCCAATGCCTTCGTGAATATGTCAGCTACCTGATCCTTTGTGCTGACATAAACTAGATCAATAAGACCTAGTAAAAGCTTCTTCCGCACATAGTGATAATGCACCTCAATGTGCTTTGTTCTAGCATGATAGACTGGGTTATTTGCCAAGTGTATACTGCTAATGTTGTCACAATAAATGACAACTGGCCCATCTGTAGACTGATGCATATCATAGAGTAGCTTATGCAACCAAGCTACCGCACATGCAGCCATTGCTGCACCCTGTACTCAGCCTCTGTGCTAAAAAAGGCAATTGTAGGCTGTTTCTTGCTGCTCCAAGTGACTGCAGCACTCCCAAAAGAGAACACATATCCATTGGTAGATCGTCTATTAGAAATACTACTAGCCCAATCAGCATCAGTGCATCCATGCAACTGTATTTGAACCCCAGTCTCATAAAATATTCCATACTGCAATGTGGACTTCACATACCTGAGTATGCGTCTAGACGCATCCAAATGCAGTTTCCTTGGAGCCTGCTTAAACTGACTTACCAATCCAATAGCATAGCTCAAATCTAGCCTGGTAATAGTCATATAAATCAAACTTCCTACTATGCGTCTACACATAGTAGGGTCTTCCAGAAGCTCACCTGCATCTGTGCTCAGCCTCACATTCTGCTCTAAAGGAATTGAAATAGGCTTACACCTTGTCATCCCATATTTGGACAGCATGTCCAATCCATACTGCCTCTGCAAGAGCTGTATCCCACTTGGTGATCTAATCACCTCAATGCCCAAGAAATAACGCAGCTCTCCCAAATCCTTCATCTCAAACTTTTGCTTCAATAGCATTTTCACGTGAAGGATATCTTCATCACTATCACCTGTGATGATCAAATCATCAACATAAATAACAAGCAGCATAATACCTTTCTCTGTTTTTCTCACCTAAAGTGAGAAATCTACCTTGGAAATCTGAAAGCCAATAGTGACAAGATATTGTCCTATCTTGTCAGACCATGCTTTAGGTGCTTGCTTCAAGCCATACAAGGCTTTCTTCAACCTGCAGACAAACTCAGGATGAACAACATGAACATAACCTGGTGGCTGCTCCATAAACACCTCTTCTTGCAAATCACCATGCAAGAAGGCATTCTTAAGACCACACACATTAATGTGAGGAAGGAGACAAGTTTACTTACCATTCTCCCCCCCCCACCCTTTTTAGCCTTTGGGTGGGGAGGGCTTTTTATGGGGGGTCTTGGCCTTTGACTTGGGAAACTCTTATCTTTTTATGCATAATGGCCTGAGGCTTGCCTCGAATTGTAAATTTTTCCTGTTGTTTTAGAGCTTGTCTTGGTAATTCTTCCTCTAAGTCCCTTGAATCATAGTCACTCATACTAGCATTCAACTGATATATCTAATTTTCAAACTCTTTAGACCAGCCAGGTTTGAGATGGACCCGGAAGGAAAACCGATAAGTGCATGCATGGGCAACCAGTTGGATGGACTTATCCAGCCTATCCTCCTCTAGAAAAGTGGCTCCCTTACCTTTTGCAAATGAGACTTCTTCATCCTCAAAGTCTTTGCCCTCCTGTTGAAATGTTCATGTATCTGCTGGTGGTTGAGGGCAACCTGGTACATTGGTGGAGCCTCCTAGGTCGGTTCTGTTGATGGAGTTGTCTGCTCTACATTCATTTGATGCTCCAGATATTTGTTCCTTGTTTTTTGAAGATTTAAATCGTGCTGCAGAGGGGTTTCTTCTAGTATTTTTGGAAGAGGAGCCATTGGCTTGCTCCACTCTCTCTTCCGTTGGGATGTCTTTGTTTGGGTTTGAGCACTCTTCTCAATGCTTCTCTTATCTATTCCTCCTTCTTAGAGCTTTGACTTGTCATTTCTTAGGCTTTTCTCAGGGTGCTCCAAAGGTGGAGAACTAGAAGTCTTTGCATCCTGGGATATCTCTTCAGCCCCTTTGGCTTCCATCGATAAAGCTAAAATGGCTTCATTCGAAAGGTGGGGTAAAGATCCCCCCTTTGAATTTGCATGAGTACGAGGGCCATGGAGTCTAGATTGTGGCTTTTCTACCTTCTTCCCATCTATTTGCACTCCTTGTCTGCTCTCCTCCAAATCCATTATGATCAAAGAGTTGCTCTTCTCCATCATCGAGAACTTTTTGCCCAGGGAGAGGAGGGAAGTTCAAATGAGAGAAGAGTTCTTTGTTTTGGGTAAAGCTAGAAAGACAAAACTTGCTTTCATCAGCAAACAACTTGGGCACAAAAATTATGTGACTGTGGCTTGCGTCATGAAGACCATGCGACCGAATATTCCCATCAGTCGATGTCAAGTTCGATGTCTTCAAAGTCTGGCTAAATTTGGTGGCTAAGGTTAGGTTGAAGAGGAGCTTCAGTGCCTCCATTATCCACCTCCAACTCCTCCTTCTCTTAGATTCTCTTAGAAAAAAACCACCTTTGACAATTATTTTCAGTTGGCATTTTGTGATGGGAATGTCTGGAAGTTGTAAGAACATATTCTTGATTTATGGGAGCAAGGAAAGTTGAAAGGTCAAAAGATGTTGAAGGCTCCTTCAAGCTCCCATGGGAAAACTAAGGCAAACAAAACCATAAAGCCTCTTTTTGAAGACATGAAGATAAGGCTTTTGAGACCTTTGCAAGGAATTCGTGATACATCTCTAATATTAAGAGTTTTAGCACGTGTGAAGCCAGAAACATCTCTTTAGAGGAGATGAGAGGAGAATTTGAAAGGTATATTTTCTTACTTTGCTCATTTTCACTCAAATGTTTTAATATTTTTCACTCAAGAACTTGCTTTTAGCTTTTAATAAACATAGTTTTGTCTTTGCAGGTAAAAATCTTATTAGCACATGCAAAGGTTCATGATAGAAAAGTTGAACTATAGTGATTGGATTACGTTAGGAAATACCATCCTAATTCAAGTATTTATGGAATGCAAAATCGAGATCCTCATGTTAAGTTGAGGGGAATTCCTCAACCCTTTGAACAGTTGTTGTCTCATTGTCGAACAGAGAGGAAAAGAAGAGAGCAAGAACAAACAATTCAAAATGTTATTGGTCTACACAAATATATTTTAGATGATGTGGATGAGCTAGAGGAGATGGACACATTTGTGACAGCTTGTCCTTATACTTTAGCAATCGCTGATGCTCCAAATGGTTACAAAGCTCCATACTCAGTTAATGATGATGGGAAGTATGGCCCGTAAGTGCTCATAGAGAATCATTCAAAGTGACAACTTGTGAATCATGGGCACTCATATTTTTTCATGCTCATGATCAAATCAAGGTTGCTCAAAAAGCCTTCACAGATCTTAACATGGTGAATCAGATGATCTTATGGTAATATTTCTACTTTTGTTTTTCTTTAGTCCTTTTTTTTTCTATTAGTTACATTTCTATGGCGATTTTGAATAGAATATTGCTTGCAAGACTAAACCCAACATCCATGGGTACAAACTTGGTCGACTTTCTTGGGCCTATGAGCTTGCAATGATTGGTTTTCACATTAAGAGCTCAAGGGACATATAATTTTTCCATGAAACCAACTCGTACAAGTGTGTTTGAGAGACCAGGAGTTTGCAAAAAGTTCAGGCATATGAGTGGTGAATTAATAGGTAGAATTAATCCTTATCAAAAGCCTCAACTTTTGATGATGGATTTAATTGAATTTCTTTCAATTAAGGAGAGTGGATAATGGACTTGTTTGCCAGAACAGGCACCACAACTGTCTCAGTAAAGAGGGGGAGAAATGTTGTTGTTGAGTGTAACCCTTGTAGGTACAATTTATTCAACAAAGAGTGACAACAATAGGAGAGTTGCTAGATGAGTACTAGGAAGTGGGAATGAGGACTACGAAGTGGGAATGAGGACTACGAAGTTTGGTCCAAGGTTTTGTTATGCTTCTAGAGAGCCTCAAAAACCATTGGTGACCAAGCTATTGGGGAGATTACAGATCTACTTGATTATGAACCAGATAGTAGGAGGAAAGGATAACCAATAGTCTTGATGCTAATCTTGAACGAGAAGAGGGAGAGACACACCAAGAAGAAGAACTTCCAGTGATAGAATAAGCCTTCTTGCTTCTTTGTTCATTACTCATGTTACTCAAAAACATTTTGTGTTATTGATGAGTCTCATTAGAATAGAATTTCTTGCTTTCTTTTCCATTATTGATGTTACTCAAAAACAATTGTGTTATTCATGGGTCTCATTATCTTCTTTACAAGATGTTGTCACTATGGTTTTATTGATGGTTTGTAAATATTTCATGGTGAAATGTGAGTAATGTTTTATTTTGATAGATCATCTCTTATAGAAGAAAAAACATGTCTTTGTGATTCTAATCAATGAATGCATTATACATTACATAGACATGCATGAAAAGATTTCTAGAATATAAGATCTTATTCATTTTTCCAAAATTTTAATTTGACTTGAAAAGTGGATATTCTTCAATTTTGAATTTGTGATATGTGCATTTTCTAAATCAATTCTAAAAATATGCTTATTTTGCAAAAACTATGAAAATAGTTATCTTTAAGTTTCCAAAACTTTTCACAATTGAGCAATATTTAGGCCAAGTAAAACAAGAAGATAGTCTATTGTGAATAACAACTCATGACTCATTGTCATTTGTTATGACTCGTTGTTCTTTATAGATACTTTTGAGCCCTTGTTTTATGTATTCTTGGAATTGTGTAAAAACCATTGATGCATTGACTATTGGTCTTGCATCATTCGCAAACTACATGATTAGTGTCAGCATTTTGACTTTTAAGGACTCACACTTCATTAAGGAATCTATGTTATTCAAGAAGAACCATGTTGCATGGTCAAACCATAAAATGTATGATTTGCATCTCATTGTTTTTGGGCATATGCATTTTATATATGAACGTAGATAGTTCCATGTTTCATAGAGATGTTTCTTTTCTTTTTTCCCACTATCTACCTTGCAAGTTTTGACTCATGAGAACATGCCATATGGACATTCACATCGATCAGCATCAAAATGGCTCATATTAAAACTTGTTGTCAGTTTGTAGTTCTCATTCTCATCAATCCCATATTCTTGCACCTTTGCTATATCTTTGTAGTGCTCTTTAAATTCTCTTCCTTCTTTTTTGAACTCTCCTGTAGACGTTAATAGAAATCGGTGCTAAGAGTGAGCAGTCACCAAATTTCCATGCTTTGTTAACCAATGCGAAATTTATTTCCATATGTCTTTCAAGAACATAAGGGTCTACATATGGATTTTGGCTGGGATTCAATGGTGAGCTATTGAGAGGTGGTGGAGTATGGTGTCTTTGTGTCTTATTGAGTGAGATCATCCATAGCTATTAGGCCATGCATGCCTACTAGACAAGGAGAAGTGTCTCCAAATAGTTTCTTGTTGTGAATACATAGAAGACACATCCTTTACTCCATAGATTTCAAAAAACCTTTCATGAATTGGGGAGTTGCAATCATGAAATGTTATTGTTGTTTCTCATATTGAATTATCAACTCTTCAAGTTGATTTTGAATGTGCACTAGCTTTGTGAGTAAATCTCTTTTATCTATGTGATTCAAATGCCACAATTTACACCAATCTTCTACTACTAGCTGACCAGTAGTAGTAGAGGAGATTCAGGGTCATTTTTTAAAGTATCTAAGCCTAGCTCTTGGAATGTTTTTAGTTTAATGGTTTGTTTACAATTTTCCAAAAAAAATCATTTGTCTTATAGACCATTAGAGGATACCTCTATGAAGGTAGTAAGTTTTGTGTGTGCGTTTACAAGACATATACAAACCAATTCCATACACTCTTGAACTTTAGTTCAACTTATTGATTCAATACAGACCAAATTCTAAGCATTACTTTGTATAATGATACAATGCTTGAAATTGTCATGCGGTATTTCAATCAAATGGTAATTTTTATTTCTAGAAATGTCTTTTAAATAAATTTCAAAAAATGTGATTATCAATCGAAATAATTTTGCTGATATAAATACCCTCGGATAATCGTCGAACTTTGTGAAATTTGTCCTATTTAATTAAAGGAGAGGTACTAACTTGCCACCATCCAACATAACATTTTATTGGAACAATATATGTTACAGTAGAAAGGAAGGTCTAGAACACATCTCCCAGTTGTTATCCATGTCACAATTAAGCAAAACGAGTTTCACAAATCACGATGTTATGTCTAGTGTACATCTATTTTGTTTTTTGTCTTTGTCATGTGATTTGACATTGCAATGAAATATTACTAGAATTGTCCAATGCTATGAGTCATTGAATGTACCTTGTCCAATGCCATTTTATTTTTTAAGTAGATGTAGAAGTTGTTGATGTATCAAATGTCGTCACTAGATAAAATGTATTTTCCAATGCGACCAAACATATATATAAATATAAATATGTATACATAAATATAAATATGTATATATAAATATAAATATAAATATATATGTATATAATAAAATAAAATCAAACACCTATATGTATGTATATATGTACAAGAAGAAGTAAACATAAATATAAATATATAGATACAACTCTTTCAAGCATCTACTACACGTAAACATTCAAACTTAGTCACACAATCCTAAAAGACTAAATTCTATGAAGAATTCCGTTAAACCATTTTCATCAAATCATAAATCTAGGAACAGTGGCCATAAGAATACTTAATAAGTCAGGTAATCGAGCAAATCGTATCTCAGCTTTAGAAAGAGATGAGAATATTACCTTGTTAGATTGAAAGAGCGTTAATCTAACATCATTAAAATTACATATATGTATGTATATTTAAATAAATTTACACACATGCACACACACACACACACGTGCACACGCATGCACACACACACACACACACACACACACACACACACACACACACACACATACACATTGAGTAAAGATATACAATTTAGGAAGACTATACCTCTATAAGCCCAAAAAAAGAAGCCAAAAAAGTCATACAATTAAGTCAATAAAGCAATATGACTATAAATAATAGGCAATGTAACTAGCTTACAACAACAAACCCAAATAAATAAATAAATAAATATATGGCTATAAAAGTACACATCTATACAAGGCCGACTCTAATGAGAATGCACTTTAACCCTACTCAAAGACACATATACATTCCCATATACATATGTGTGTGTGTGTGTGTGTGTGTGTGTGTGTGTGTATGTAAAAATATATATATGTGTGTGTATACATGCATGCACACACACACACACACACACACACATGCACACGCACATGCACATGCACATGCACATGCACACGCACACGCACACGCACATGCACATGCACACGCACATGCACATGCAGATGCACACACACGCACACGCACATGCACGCACACACACACACATGTTTGGCATATTATGTTATTTGTCGTTATGCACACAAACACGTGACAAGGTAATATGCTTCCATATGAGAGCTCAATTTCTCCATAGACAAGAGAACATTATCAATTCATGATGTCATGCATAATTATAGACATCATAGTATGGGTTGCTAAAAATAACCCTTGTTGGTACCTTAATTCAAGGATTCTTACCTTGAGTAAAGTCTAGAGTAGGATAGGAAAATTCATGTGCCAGATGCCTTATAACAATGTAGCTTTGATTGTGCACCATGGCATTATACACAAGGTATCCTTTACATAATAGCCCATAATTTACAGCCTAATGAACAATCCAACATTTATTGCTGACCAATCAATTTGTAACTTGGTAGGTGTAATGTCCAGAACCTTGAGCTCCCTCCCTATTTCATGCCTAACTCCTTGGTCACAAATCACTTTTCCATCCTCCTCCACCATGATGCTATCTCCCACTTCTTCGTGAAAGAGAAATGCTCCTTCCTTTTGATTATGTCCTAGGTTCTCCCCTTATTCTTGCTCACTATATCGTAGGGCATCCTGTATTCAAGCTCTCTACTACCTGCGAAACAAGTAGCTTGAACTTGCAAACACCTTTCCCCCCCTCGATCTCCTCTATTGATTAGCTATTTTCTTCCCCTCATTTTCCTCCCAAATCCCATCATCAAGACCTAACTTAACCTTCTAGAGATATCACACTACTGAAATGTTTTATTACATTACTAGCTATCAGTATAGATGTAGTAATACAAGCTCATATGTAAGTATACATGGAAGCTACTCTGTACGATCCTAGTGGGGAGTCCTCACCTAATTTGGTGTGACCTTTGATATTTTGTTTTTATTGTTGTCCTTTGATGAGCTGTGGTGGTGGAATGCACTAAGATAGGTTATGGCAAGAGACTCGTCGTCTTGGGCTAAGATGCCTGAAAGTGTTAGCTTGCTAGCCTTTTTTAGATGTTAACAGTGTAGTTTTATTGTTTCTCAGAATAAGTTTGATGTCTTTTACTATCCCATCTATTGCATAGGAATGGGGCGTTACAAATAAAAGCTATGCTTCATAATTTCCCTTTCTCAGTGAGTCCTTTGATCAAGGAACTCTATTGGCTATTGGTATCTATATCATCATGAGCGAGGATGCTTGAGTCTAAGGACTTGCTAGCTTATGCTATAAGTAAATAACATGAATGTACAAGTTTCTTTCATTGCTTGCAATCTCGTTAGTATACAGTAGCATCTATTTCCCATAACCTTGTCTTCCTTAGTGACAAAACGTGCTCTGCCTAGATCTCGTCCTTTTGGTGTGCTAAGTAGCGTTACTGTAGCAAGTTTACTTGTGCCTTTCATGGATACATGGATAAGCTAGCCTAGTGGGAAATCGTCCCCCTAATCAGGATCTGTTGCAGCAGACGTGCAATTTCCCTATCCTTCTTTCATTCTTATGACCTATGTACATGGGCAAGGATACAGGAGGCAAGTTTCATGTTAGTCAATGAGGGTTATCCAGTGTAAGAGTTCGGAATGGATGCTTTTTTTTTTTTACTGCTTATAATGGGAGAGTATGTCTAAATGGATTCATGATTTAAATGCACATTTTTAAAGAAATTTTGTTTTTCTAAAGTACATCTGGACATATAAAAGAAATCATTTAATAAATATGGATAAAATCATAAAGGCAAACTAAAAATCAACACTAGATATAGCACCTATAAATATCTCTATATATAAATATAAATAAAAAAAGAATAAATTATATATATATATATATGTGTGTGTGTGTGTGTGTGTGTGCACACACACACACACACACACATATATATATGTATGTATATATGTATGTATGTATGTATGTATGTATGTATGTATATATGTATATTTGTATGTATGTATGTATGTTTGTGTGTGTGTGTGTGTGTGTGTGTGTGTGTGTGTGTGTGTGTAAAGTCAAGTAAAATATCTAGAGCAACCAAAGAATAGCAAAAATTAAATAAAAAATAAATTAAGAAGGCCACATTAAAACATCGAGAAGATAAAATCTATCTATTTATTTATATATATATATATATACATATAACTATAACTATAAATATAATTATGAATATAAATATAGATATAAATATATTTATGCATATATAATACTTCTACCTAAAAAATGATCGACACGATGAAGAAAATAAGCACAAATTTGGAGTAAAATCTACAAGGTATGTCTATATGATAATGTACACTATAAATGTGGAGAAATAAATAACCAAATAGATAACTAAAATCCTAACCTATAAATACTACATAAAAGACATCAAATTAAACAAGTTTCATGCATAACTCAAAGAAACCCCTAGAGAGGATACTATAGTGCCATTCTAGGTAACCAAAAAATAATTTATACATCCTGAAAGAGACCAATGACTTAAGGCTAGCCCTCCATGACTCAAGGTAATCAAGTAAAAAAGCAACATGTTATAATAGCATCCCTAAGAATAACCTAAATTAAACAAACCCAAATTTTAAACAATTAAGAGAACAAGCACTGAAGTAAACCAAAAGAGAACATCTATAAACAAACAAGAAATAAAATAGAGGCCGTGTTACTGTGTAAATGAGCAAGAGCGACAAAGACGACGAGCCAAGAGCAACAAAAAGGAAAGGCAAGAGCACATAAAAAAAGGAAGTAAAGAAACCATATTAAACTCACCTACGACTTAGAGAGAGAGTCGTTATGTAGAGAAAGTCAACAATGAGCTTGGATGAAGGAGCAAAGAAGGAAACACCCGATAGCCTCCAAACAAAACCCGAGCCAGCTTAGTAGTCGAAGCTTGATATATAGCACACTCACAAACCCGTGGAATGAGCGAAAAGGCACGAGAAGCTAAGGGGCCAGGTAAGAACTGACGGACAAAGCATCAGAGCACAAAGAAATAAGAAGATGAGTAGGTCCACACCAGAACATTGAATCTTTGTTGGATAGAATAGGGAGCTTGAGGATAATCATAACACCTAGAATAGCTAGTCGAGAAAAAGCTTGGAGGATGCTTTGAATCTTCTTTAGACCCTCACACTCATTCATAGATCAATGATAAGTAGAACCATAGCAAGAAGCATGAGCATAAAGAGACATGCACAAATTCGCAAGGACATGCCGCATCAGAGCTTCATCGGAGCTTCAAAGGAAGAATGCACATAACACTTCACCAACCTTCAAGAGACACTAATGAAGTATGCAACCAGCTCATCGAGAAAAGGTACCAGTATAGCACTAGTAAAATGGAATACGATCTCACTAGAGATATGCTACGAGCATTTTTGAGGGACCAGGCAAGCACTTTCTCTCAAACCAACAGTATGTCATATGCAAGCCAGAATGACCAATACCAGTCATGATCCCGATTGAGAAGTTGAACGTGATGGCGGCAACTTCTTTCAACCTAGTAGATCACACACGCAAGTAAAGGAGAAGCTGTTGAAAGTAATGGACTAGAGTAGACTAGGGTCTCACGAGCAACCCAAGCAGGAGGTGATGGAAGAGAAAGAAAGGGTGGTGGCCACTCATTAGGGGGAGAGAACATGGCTGCTAAGAGAAGTCATCGATGAGAGATAAAAAGAGGAAGTTAAACCCTAAGGAGTGCTTATATCTACATATGTATGATGAATCTCATGATCTAGATAAAATCTTGAACTGTCCTATTCACTTTAGTCTATATTTCACTCAATTCTAGATCATGATGTACATAAATTGGCATTAGCCTCCTTAAAGTTGGAAAATAATGCACTTCTTTGGTGGGTAGTAATCAATTTGAGACTACCTCCATGAAAGAGTGGTCTAGTTTTGTAGATCTTTTAAAGCCCACCTTCTTGCTACTTGAGTATAAGGAGGACTGTATAGCAATGGAAAGAAAAGTGGGACCGGAGAGAAAAGAGACCAGAATATAACTCAAAAGCCTCTACTTCTAGATACGAATCTGAATTTTGACTAGGTTCTTCTAAGGAGGGGAGATATTACTAATAGGAAGAAAGTACTTTGGGTGCAAGTAATATACCATAGGTTCTTTAAGTCTCCTCAATTGAAGAAGAAGTTGCCATTGACAAACATCTATAATGTTAAGTGTTATTGTTTCCCATTACACCTTTGGTCCACATGATTTGTTTAAGATCTATGTTAGTATAGTTTGGTATAAAGACTTCTCCTTTCCATTTCCTTCATTCTTGTGTTTTTGCCAATGATTATCTTGCTTATTTTTTATATCATCTCTTTGCTTATTACATAGACAACTTCTCCCTGAGGTGATATATCTTTATAGTAATCACTTTATTAACATTGCTTGTAATAGATCTTAATAACATCAATTATACCAATATTGCTTTTGTGAGGAATGGTGATAGACTAGGAGCATCCAGATTTGTTCATAGGTGTGACTATTTTGTAGCCACAATGCATCTCTTGAATCATAGATGGACTCAGAAATCGTAGCCTTGAAGGAACATGATAACGAAAAAGGAGAGAGAAGGAATAAAGGAGTGAGCTTTTTCTAGTGTTGAGGGGCTTCTTCCTTTTAGTGCCTTATAGTGTTAAAAGACTTCTTCCATTTAGCTTTAGACTATTTCTAGAAGATAGCGTGTATCGTGTTGAAACAAGGTGGGCATCCCACCAAGGCCTTGCCTTTTGGAATGTTATCATACGTGTAAGTGTAAAAGTAGCTAGATAAATATTTCCAATAACTTATAAAAGGGAAATGAAAGATATGAACTTGAAGAAAAGGGAAAGAGAAAAAAGAAAGTGAAAGTGAATGAATATGAGGAAAGTTTTTGGCAAATGACCCTCATTTAAATAATATTTAATAAAGATGGTGCTATACAAGCCAAAAGATAAAATAATTTACTACCCCTCATGTAAGGTTAAAAAATTAATCTAAGAGACAAAAACCTAAACTTAAAACTCATTACAATGACCTAAACTACCACTAATTCAAACACTAAGCACCTTTCAACTTGACCGAAGGCTAGTAATGAGATAAAGAGAGCCACCATCTCTAGAGAGAAATATTCACAAGAGGACAAAAACTTGACCCTATCAACACATTAGAAAGCCCTAAACAACTCGTATATTAAGAAACATTTATGATGAACTTCACCCAATGAACTAACACTTGCAACTTGGTCCCGATTAAAAAACATACATCCCTTAGGAGCCTTTTAGGCCCAAAAAGTGTAGGGTAGATATAGCTCTTGGTTTATTGTGAAGATGTATAGGAAGGAAAAGATAAAAGAGTATCCGATGATCATACATGATACGAGAGCGCCAAGGATCGAAAGCATACAATTTTCTTCAGTTTGCTTGTGTGGATGGATTGTAAAGAATAGGGGGAAAAAGGTTGCGAGCGCACAAAGGATCCATTGTATGCGTCGTGCACGGCCCTCTCTACTTTTTCTTGCTTTTGAAAGATGCCTCACCACGAACCGCCATCGTGAGCCGACCGCGGCAGGGAGTTACCTGCTTCGAAATTCTAAAATTTGAGCCCAATGCTCGGATTGATGCAGGATAGGGGTTACAACAGTTGGGCTTCGAGCCCAAGGAGGAAGGTAATACAGCACGTAAAAGCGTTCTAACTCTTACAAGTGAGCGTAAATCTGGCTACAAATGCGGTTGTGCTCAGAACCTCACGTTAATAGCTGCGGACTTAGTCTAAGATACTGATCTGAGAAGTATGTCTTGTTTATGTGAAGTAGTCTTGGATCTTGGTTGTATAAAAAGATACGTGACGCATGGCCGTCGATTTCTGTTTTGTTTAAGTATGATAATTGGATTTTCTTTCCACAGAATCCACATCTATGCCATTAAATTCAATTGCACCATATGCATTGAGAAGAATTAAGGCTCGGGAGTCGGGAACTAGAAGACCTGGATCTGGTATAGGCCTCGTTTCGCCGTCCGTTGGGCGAGGGCAGCAGGTTGCTGTAGGGTGCGGGCATCTTTTGGTGCGTGCTGGCGCATGGCCTGGAGTGTGGTTGGGGCTCGCAGCAGATGGTGGATGGGCGTGTCGCGTAGGCCAGTGCTGAATTACGCATTCGAGGAAGTAGGTGCAAGATCACCTGTAAAGTTTATAGTATACAGCGAATCAGCGATGGTTCATGTGGGCAGTTGTCTTTTCAATGTCGGTGGACTGGAAATACCTGGCTTGGTGGCCAAATTCACCGTCACACGTAAATCTACAGCGTCAACCCTTGAAAGTATTGTTTATTACCAAGTTGGCTACTCATTATACTACTCAGTAGACTCCCCACGAGTCTCCAGTGAGTAGGTGAGCTCCACTCGATTGCTCAATTATGTCCTATGCTACTTTTGACTGGGCTGCAGGCTGCACTGCCGCTGCAGTTGCTGTGTCGCCATTGATTGCAACATCGTCAGCTCCCCCATCGCCGCTGAGAGCCGCAAACAATCTTCTTCGTAGTGTTTAATTCATCCTTCCTTTTCATCAGCTGCTAGCAGAAGCTGGGACCTGCTTACTATACGAAATTACGAATATGGTGAGTTGAGCCGAGCTCAGGTCTTATTACGAGTCTTTCTGGTCACTGCAATACTTCTTAGTTAATGCATACTGCGCCAGTGCCCATCCCAAACTTTTCTTCCTTGCAGGGATAACGTAAGTTACGTAATTTCCCGGTTCCATTTGTGTAGAGTCTGCACTTTTGGACTATGCGCTCGCAGCATGGTTGATTGCTCATAGCCCAGGAACTAGCAACAACGTTCTTACACTGCCTCTATTACGAGTTTCAAATTTTGACACTAGCTGATCAAGAAGCACTCAGCCAGTATGTCTCCCCAGGCAAGATGCAGTGCTCCCTCCTCTTCTTCCCATTGTTGCCTTGCTCAAACTCTCTGCTCCTTACTCTTCCTCGCCCTTGTTTTCCTCCTAAGTTGCTCTCCCGAACACGCCCTTGCCTTGGCTTCCTATCAGAACTACACGGTGGGTGACAGCAACGGCTGGACGTATCCCGTAGCCAATGTCATCGACTATCAGAAGTGGGCAACCGGCAAGAACTTCTCCCTTGGAGACTTTCTGTGTAAGTGGCTTCTATTCTCTCTAAGATTCGAAGTAGAGAGCTGCATTCATTCTTTCTGGTTCTGATATCCCACAACATAGAGAGCTGAGGGGGAAGGCGAGGGAAAGCCCAATCTGACGCCATCAGCTGATCATTACTTGTAGACTCGACTCTGCTGTGCAGTGTTTAACTACCCTCAGCAGATCCATGATGTTATCGTCACTTACAACAAGACTGTGTACGATGCCTGCGACTACTTGGACTCCAACGACAATGATTATGAGGTGTGGGGCGAGGCAGGCACTAGCACCTTCTCCGCCGTTCCTCTCGTGGAAACGGGGATGAACTACTTCTTTTGCGGGGCCGAAAGCGGCCAACACTGCAAGGGAGGCATGAAATTCGCCATCAATGTCACTCACGGCCTTGGTCTTCCGGCTAGCCTGATGATCCCGCCTCCTTCACCCACCGATCAAACCTCTCCAGATTCGAACACTCCAGCTTCCCCTGATACCACACAAGCTTCGCCTTCCGATCAGAGCGCTACTGGCCCAACCAGTGCCGGAATAGGCCTGCGCATCCATTCAGCCTCCTCTGCATTACTTTCCCCCTTGCTGCTCTTGGCAGTCTTTGTCTGATCTTTGAAGGATCTCTTCTCACCCCGTTCTGCATTGCTATCCTCCTTGCTTCTTGCATCTGAAGATTGGAGAATATTTTGCCTGTACGTCCTGCACATCTGCCTCGACGTTTTAGCGAGTCGCCTGCAGACTCAGAGTTCTCGCGGCAGGTGATGCAATTTGTAGAAGAGTTGTGATCCTGTATGCCTATTCTTTGTAGACATACTTCCAAAGGAATTCGTATAGTGCTTTAATGCGTCTTTGGAAAAACAGATCTCGCATCTTGGCAGCAAGATCTTAAAATTTTTAGTACATTCGATTCTTTCGATCAGCGATGGCAGTCATGCTGCAACTGGTCGGTTAAATCACCAAGTTTACTTTAGCCTTTGTTTGTTGAGTTTTGCAATTGATCGGTTGAATCACCAGTTTAAGCATGTGCATTTCCATTAAACAAAACTTATTCTTTGTGGGGGCCTTCTAGGGGTTCCTTGAGTCGTTATGGAGCGTATCTTAGACCCACTTTTAACACTTTAGTGCCAAATAAGGCTATGGAAGATGATAGAGGTGAATAGCTCAAAGATTGCAATCTAAGCAAGGGTCAAAGAGCTCAAAGAGGTCAAGTAGGTTCTTGACTAGAGTTCTTACCCAAGAGGGAAAAAATCTTATAGCTATAAGAATATTACCGAAAAATTTAGTACTATTAGAAGTGACTCAGCTAGTAATGAGGTTTGTGTAGATAGAGGGGACTTCAGGGATGTTGTGAATGTTGAGCCAGTAAAGAGCTCTGATAATGTACATTAAAAGATTTGGATATTCCAAGGGGATGTTGGGTAGTAGCAGATCTGTGTGCAAAGTGGAAGAAGGACGTCCCCAGAGATAGAGTGAATGCTGGGATGAGAAGATTAGATAGAGTGTGGGTAGCCTTGCCTTTTTTCACGTATAATTTGTTGCAAGTTGCTCGTGAATAGTTCAAATGAAATCTCACCTTTTTGTGTTTTGTAAGTCTAGTGAGGAAAGTGGAAAGCATGTGCTGTGGGAATGCTTGGCTGCTCTTTTTATGGAGAAGAACAGTTCGATGGTTTAGTACGATGCATTTCTTCTTTTCCTTCAATTGGAAGGTTGTGCTTTTAGGCAACAAGGAAGGCATGAATGACAGCTATGGAAGGTTATCAGAGTTGTTATATATTGCATTTGTAGAGGAAGAAATAGGTTGGTTTTTGATAACGAGTATAGGTTTGGAGTTGCTTTCAAGTGGTTGAAGTTTCTTAGAGATTGGCTTTTAAAGCCTTAAAATTAAAAAATACGCGGATTGTTATCTGTAAAGTGGATGGGTGCATATTATCTCTGAAACTATCTTGTTTGAGACTCATCTTCTTTGTTTTCTCTTATCTTAATATATAGAAAGTATTTTTGCAAAAAAAAAAAGATTTTTTAAAAATAGGAACTCTCATTATATCAAAAGTGCTAAATTGCTTGTCTCCAAGTGGAGTGGTGAAAACTTAATCAATCACTATTGTGCTACTTGAGGTACATTCTCTTACACAAAGTAAAAACCATTTCTTTTAATATATGCAAGGCTACCTTCTTATGTTATGTTGTCTTATCTTACTATCCTTTAAGGAGAGGTTTCATGTGGAAGAAGTTGAGATATGCCACATGGATGAAATTTGAGGCTTGGGAGCTCAGGGGGAGCTTCAAGGGAAGGTGGGAGTTTGAGGAGCTACAAATCCGTGCGGGCATGTGGTAGAAGGTAGAGCCTTTAACAATAACCAAAGCGGTGGGGACTGATAGCAAACTGCATGAGGTGGCATTGCGCCTCTTCAGTGGTTAGAGACTAGCGCATGGATGGAGGGCCACATGGCATGGAGCATAGAAAGCCACACGACGTAGAGTCCCATAGAGGTAGCTAGCCACATGGCTTCGAGAATCGACTGCAAGTGACTGTAAGCATGATTGCGGGACTCGGATGGTGGACAATTAATGGGCAACTGCCACATGGCTTTGAGGATCGAGGGCGATAGATTGCAAGTGATTGTGAGTGCGACTGCAGGACTCGCATGGTGGACAATCAATGGGCAGCACACGGGCAAGCTGGCAGGAAACGAAGCGTTTAAAATTGGCACAAAAATTCAAGCTTTATGATATGGCACATGTAGACCCAAAGACATGGCAGCATACAAAAGATGGCAACATGGCTTCAAATTTGATGACGTGATGCATATAGCAAAGTCGATGATGTGGCGTGTGCACAGACGGTGGCGGTGGTTGAAAACACACACACACACACACACATATATAAATATATAATATAATAATACACATATACATAGATAGATATATACCATAGCCATTCCTTCTTTTTGAAGCTTTGGAGAGAGAGAGAGAGAAGACCAAAGAGAGAGTGAAGAAGAGAGAGAGAGAGAGAGAGAGAGAGAGAGGGGGGGGCGAGGGAGACTGCCACGTGTTAGAAGGAAGGGAAATAAAATATAGATAAATATAATAAATAAATAAACTATATATATATATATAGAGAGAGAGAGAAAGAGAGAGAGAGAGGACACAAAAAAGAGATAAAGATTGAGAAAGAAAGAAAGAAGAAAGATATATTCACATCCGTGGGAGGCCTCGCGAGCCTATGGGACAAAAGTGCGAAAACAAAGTAAACCCATACAAGCCACTGTGGGCTCGAGCGAAGGGCTTACTAAGGCCCTCACTAAGTACTAGAAAACACATAAACTAAAATACCAATGTAATACATCATATCAAGTCAGGCCAGGAAAGCCAAATAGTGTGTAACATGAGTGAGGCGGCATGTCAGGCACTCAGGGCTAATGCTCCCATGTATCTAGGCTCTGTGATAGCTCTCTGGTGTGACACAAAGAGCTCACGTATTTGCATCTGTTGAGCTATCTGGCATTATGGTGGGGGGCATAGTCTCCTCGATCTCTAGATCCAATGGGCTATGTCAAGTGTAATGCCACGTCTCTGTTGGTTGCCTCTGAGGAGAGCTGATATACGTCAAACCTCAATCGTGTCTGCTCTGGTCTCCTGTCGCATGTGAGATCCCCGTGTCCCTCGTCTAGTAGTGGTATCGTGTCGACTCCCTCTACTGACCCATCTATCTCTCATGTCAGCTAGCTCCTCCTCCTCTACTCCTAAGTGCCTCGGAGCTGGACTCAAATGCATAGAAGTCGGTGACCTGCCTCTATGCTCGATCCACCTCAATGTCCTGTGACATGGTGGTTGCATCATATTGCTCTCTAATCCGTCTCGCTGTAGTGTCTCTCTGTGTCTCCGCATCTCCATCAGGAAGAGCCCAATATAGACCTGATCCTGGAAGTGGATTAGTCGTGAGAGGGGGCCAAACCCGTGCCCCTCCTGAAAAAGGCAATGGTAGCACCCTCGGATCTCGTAGTAGGTGGGACACATACATAGAAAGTGCTCCTTGTCTTGACCTGACCCATCGTGCATAGCATACAAGTCCTTGCTCTCTAGGTATGCATGCAGCTCTCCCTACCTCAATCCTCCGCTAATGGGAGGAGACTCGCATCTGTCCAATGGCAATCCTCAGTGCATGTGAGAGTCCTCTGTCCTCAAGATATTGGAATCTGATGATGAGGCCATCCTCCAATACTCTCAAGAAATGGTCATAGTAGAGCTAGGTCTTGGTGGGGAACTCCTGGTCCCCCCCCCCAGTTCGAAATGTGTGAAGCTGGAGGAGGTCTAACCGTATGATGGGGTTAATCTCATCTCACGGAATCAGCTCGGGGGGTGCATCCATGCTGTACTGAAAAGGGGGGAGCCTGTCCATCTAAATGCCATGACTGGTGAACCAAGCAGAGACACGTGCATACCATGCAGTATCAAACCCACTCTCTGCTAGTCGGATAGAGGATTCCAATGCTAGTCTCGATAGCCTCTCATGAGGTAGGTCCTAGACTCTATGGAGGAAGGTCACTGTCTAAAAGGTGGCATCAATGTGAAGAGGAGTCATAGCAAACTCTACCTATATTATCTGATGGGGGACTGAGGGCTTAATACGAATCATCCTCGATCCCATGATTATCTACAGTCGCTCAAATCTCTTCCACTCTGCTGTTGAAATATCACACCCCTAGAACGGTGCTACATACATGGTAGTTGGTCTCACTAGGGTGTCAAAAAGCTAGCACTTCGTCGGTTGATCCTAGAAGTGTGCTTGGAAACACTATCGCTCTAGCTGGGCCAAAGCACCATATCCTCATGTGAGGCATGCTCAAGCTGCATGGATCATCGTGAAAACTGGCCCAGTGAAAACTACACCCAAGTATGTATAGGGCTAAACAATCTATACTCGTTGACCTCAGTAAGTGAAGCTATGTCGATGGAGCACTGGGTATGAGGTGTTGAAGATCATAACCTTTGACCCTTGAACTTGGCAAATTTACACTTCAAACTTGCTATGTTAGGATTTGTTGGAGCACCTACTAGAGGTATAGGTGGAATAGTTTCTGGTGGTGGAATTGTGCTATGGTGAAACTAGATTTTGTGGAAAACTAGGTTTTATGGTGGACCTAGATCTTGTCATGGAATTGGATTTTGCAATGGAAATGGTTCTTGTGGACCTAAGGGTGGGGTTTACACTCCTTGTGGCCTGATGGGTGGCACTTGTCCTCCCCATAATTCACTAGGTTAATTCATCTATTGAATCTATTGTCGGTGCTATTGTTTTTCCTTCTTATAATTCACTAGGGTGATCCATCTATTGGATCTATTGTTGCTACTATTGTTGTGGTAACTGTTGTAACTACTGTAATGCTAATGGTATTCTTAACCTTCTTTATTGGGTTAGACTTACTAGCCTTGGAATGCTAATAGACTTCATTGTCATCGAATTCAACTTTTGAATCTTCTGGTATAGTCTCTAATGGTTTCAGTATGACTCTTTTTGTAATTCTCCTAGTCCTCAAGATTAGTGGTGTAGATATATTTCTATCTCTGCTTGCCTAAAGAGGGTCAAACAGTAACTATCATTGGGCTAATGCTATTGTTGTGACAATAGATACAAACAATGGATCTCTTCTCCACTTATTACCATAACTAGCCATGTTCGAGGCATTCCAGGACTCTGTTTTGACTTGTTCATCCAATCAATTATGGTTTTTCAAATCTAAATCCAATAGCTATTGATTGCATGGAACTGCATCCATACCAATGATCACCTCAGAAGATGCTCCAAAATATTCAGACCTAAAACATTACCTGGTTGGATATCAGAACCGCCAAGAAACCATTTTGTTTTGGGATGTCAAATCCAAACATTCTTTCACCCTAGATTAGATTTAGATGCTTGAGTGCTCAACTAGCAATGTCAGTACTTCCAATCAATCATTCTATCATTTGGGCGAAGAGAATATGAGCCTTCATTCTCAAGCTAGCACCTTCTCATGATTTTCTATATTTTGCAACCTACATCATAGTGCTACTATTATTTACACAGAAATGAGTTCTCTCATCCATATGTCCAATACATTGATACCGGAGTTGATGGAGTCATTGAACCCGCGGGATCACCGGTGTTTATAGGGCAGTAGGTCTCAATTGGACTAAATATGCAGCATATATATGGAAATAGATTTCATATATAGTTCATTCTTATTCAAAAGAAGATAACAACGCCCGTTGAATCTATGCAAATGTATCAGGATTGCATCAGAACTATTTTACTTTAAGCCATCATTGAAATATGGAATTATGAATAGAAATGGTAAAGTGGCAAGAAATAAGAAATTCCTCACTCAATTCAGAACAATCAAAACTCTCAACAAACACAACATGATCATACTCTTAAATATCAAAGTCTAGTAATCTCTCTTATCATTTCATGAGTTCCCATGTAATAGCTATACAATCCAATAATGTGATCTCATCCAAAACATGTATGAGACAGTGAGAGGTACACTTGACAATTGGTGACTCTTCATATCCAACTACTTACACATATACTTATGGATTATCATTTAATATTGGATATGTATTTTACTTATATATCCAAATCAAAATATATCTTGATTCTAGCAAGAGGTTTTCTTGCATGGTGCAAGGTCTTTTTTATATGCTTTTTATTTAAAATAATACAATCTTTTTTTTATAAATGCAATCTATTTGAATTAAATAGTTTAAAATGCAAAGATCGCATTTTTTTCATTGGCTACATAAATTGATTAACTGGTGATAAATCATGTGGTCCCTCCCCTCCCCCACCCAACCACCAGGCCAACTACTGCATCGCCCCCCCCAAAAAAAATAAAAAACTAACCCTAATCCCACCCACTAACTTTAATTTAGTTAGATTAGGTTAGGTTAGATTAGATTGGCTAGAAATTAGGTTGATTGGGGATAGGCTAGGTTAGTTAGGTTAGGTTAGTTGGACTAACTAACAATTAGACTAGCTAGTTATTTAGATTAATACGATAGATTAGGTTAATTGATAGTTAGGTTTGTTGAACTAATTGGTCAGCTAGACTAGTTGGACAGTTAGGTTTACTGAGGAGTTGGACTAACCAAACCTAGTTTTGTTTCTTTAAGTTAAGTCCATTCACTCCCATCCTTAAGGCCAAGGACCCCTAAAAGTCCTAATTTTGACATTAATTTAACCCTTAGTAACTCACCCATTTGTGACCCAATTTGAACCTAGATTTCACACACAAAGATGCCACACTACGAGGTATTTTTCCAATCCATTATGCATCATTTCAGCATCCCTAGCAATTGCTAGTTTGCACCCCTATGTGGGCTAATTTTTATACTAATTTGCCCATAACTTCACTTGTGACCTCTAATTGATGAGCCATTTGCACCGGCACATCCCCACTCTCAAGGGGGGAAATCTTGGGTAAATTTTCTAGCACAACATTCCCCAAAATACTAACACATCTCTAACCCCAATAACATACACAACTCAACTTTCAAACCAATGGACGCACTCAATCGACCACTCAACAAGGGTGCATGCAACTACGATTTGACCAGACAACCCTCCTCACTGAACCAACCTCCTCCAATTAATCAAAACCCTCATCCTCATCCAATCCACAACATGACAGATCATTGTTGTGATGATGATGATCTTGACTTGGACAACGATGGCAACAACTTCTTCAACTGTGCAAACTTCAAGAACTATGGAAGAAGACCCCTGGGAAAGCTTGAACTTCTGAAGTACAATGATCGGGGTGATCCAAAGAGGTTCCTTCAAATCTTTGATGCCACATGTAGAGCAAGAGGTGATTAATCCAATGAGACTAAAGCTACCTGGTTCCCTATGGCATTGGTGGATGAAGCCTTCAAATGGTACTTTGATCTTTCGGTAAAGGAACGTGCCACATGGGCCCTCCTTTCAAGCTAATTCAAGACATGATTCCAAATTGAACACCTTCAAGATGACTCAGCTATCCAACTGGGAAAGATCAAACAAGGCCATAAAGAAGAAGTCTGCACATATTTAGGCTGAATGAAGCCCCTGATTGCCCAATGCTAGCCACGCCCAAATGACAAATACCTAACGGCTTAGTTCATTGTCGGTCTAAAAAGGAATATTCACACAGAAAGAAAAATATCAATAGTTACAAGACGTTCAGTGCTACTCATGTGGCAACAGTGGACATTGAAGATGGCATGATGGATTTTGACTCATCAAGTTCTACCAAGCACATATACAGCACCAATCAAGTGCTAAGATTGTGGAGAGTATCATTGAATTGTGGAGAGAATCAAGTGCTAAGGTTGTGGAGAGAATCATTGAATTGCAGAGTGTCCCCATCTCGACACCATAGTCAAGCCTCTGTTTTATCAACCAAGGCCACAACACAATGCTCCATGACGTCAATGTAGCTCTCTCAAGCATCTTGTGTTGTCCGAGGAGTTGCCTTGTCTCCATCCCCACTGGAATCCTCTTATGGAATTGTCCCAACCTTTGGGTGAGTTTCAAGGGATGGGTTGAATCAACAAATCTCCCTCCACCTATGGAAGAAACAAAAGACATCCCAATCCAATTGGTGTGAGCAAGATGACATGAGCAATATCATTGTGCCTTTGATCCATAGTCCCCACTGGTGTTACCACCCGTTCAACTAGTTACAAAAAAACTAGAGGTGGATATCCTAAAATACCAAATTACTTCAAGGACTATACAACCGGTAGTGCCCCCATAGCAATGCCAAGACTAATGCCAAGACTACTAAGGGAGTCTGAAGTACAAGAAAGTGATAGCATTGGTGAGACTCCAATATATAAGAGACTAGACAAAACTAGAAAAATCAACCTCGCCCTTGAATGGGAGGAAGAAAAATTAGTGTTCATTAGGAAATAAGTCACCCAAGAAGAAGAGACAAGAATCAAGGCCCTCCCAATGGAATACCAAGGCTGCCTAGCATGGTCATACAAATAATGAAAGGAATTTCACTCTAGAAGTGGCCATACACACCATACCTATTAGGGAAGGTGTCCGCCCTGCGGTATGTGGACCATATCAAACAAATCCCAAGTATGGCACCATGGTGTATGATGAAGTGGAAAATCTCTTAGACACATGATTCATCTATGAGAGAGTGCATTGATTGGGTTTTCTTGATCATGATTGTGCCTAAATGTAACAAGAAGTTACAGATATGTGTGAACTTAAAAAATGTGAATGCTACCACCATCAGGGACCACTATCCCTTGCCCCTAATAGAAATAGTATTAGAAAAGTTGGCAGGATCAGAAATATACAGCTTCTTAGATGTATTAAGAGGCTACAAACAAGTGCAAATCAATCCTTAAGATCAATCTAAAACAACATTTGCAATAGAATGAGGAATCTTTGTCTACAAAGTCATGCCATTTGGATTATGCGATGGCCTTGCCACATTCCAAAGAGTCATGTTTACTGCCTTCAAGTCTTTACACAATAAGTTTCTAAAAAGGTGTTCTTGGATGACTTGTGTATCCATTCCAACAAGCAAGACCACCTACAATGCCTTGAAGCCATTCTCATCAAATGCAAGAAGTATGGCATCTCCCTAAATCCAACAAACTACCAATTCATAGTCACTTACCAAGTTGTTTTGGGACACATCATCTCTCAACATGGAATTGCAACCGACATGGACAAAATCAAAATCATAATCGAATTACCACCTCCGTAGAACTCAAAAGAGTGCAGGTCTTTATGGGTCATGCTGGCTACTATAGAAGATTCACCTTGCAGTATGCCATGATAGCCCGCCCTCTATACTAGAATTCTTTTGGACAAAGGAGTGTGACGAAGCCTTTGAGATTCTAAAATGGCACCTAATCACAACACCGATCCTCATAGCTCCCCATTGGGATATTGATTTTCATGTCCACATTGATGGCTCTAATATTTTGCCAACCTAGGGATCACAAGAAGGATTACCCAATTTACTTTGCCAGTCACCCAACTCATTGATGCCAAAATCAACTACACAACCACCAAAAGAGAACCATTGGCAATGGTTTGTAGTGTCAAAAAATTTTGACACTATTTATTAGCAAATGATTTTGTACTCTACATTGACCATCAATCATTGCTATCTCCTGTGAATCATCCATGTATGACAAGAAGAATAACCAGGTGGCTTCTCTTGCTTCAAGAATTCAATTTCAAAATAGTGGTCCACAAAGTGCTCAACACTACATCGCCAATCACTTGTCCTATGTTAGATCTGGAGAAGAACCCATTAGAGTCAAAGATACTTGCCTGATGACACATTGTTCCAAATTGAGGCTATCCCAAAATGGTGTACTAACATCATTGGATATTTAATGACAAGAAGACCCCACCAGAGTTGCGGCCAGTGGAATCCCACAAACTCATAATCAAAGCTGTACCATATTAACTCATAGTGAGCCAATTGTACAAAATAGGTATAGAACAAATCCTATGTAGATGCGCCATGCCACATGCAATCCTGGTTGTCATCCACGCAGTGCATGAAGGCATTGCTGGAGAGCACTTTGCTGGAAAATCCACAGCTTGAAAAGTTCTTTTAGCTAGCTATTTGTGGCCCACATTGTAGAATAATTCCTATGAGCTCATCAAGAAATGTGATGTATGCCAAAGCCCAACACAAAGACTTTAATCACCTAACCATAGTCATGGTGCAACAACCCTTTGAAAAATGGGGAATCGACTTTGTAGGACCCATATATCCTACTACTAATAAAGGAACACAAGCCTGGTACATCATTGTGGTGGCTACATGTCATTCCCCTTTGACCTCTATTCAAGGCCTAAGGAGGTATAATTCAAGGTCACTTTGGGTCAAAGTGGCCTAAGAAAATGGGCTAAGGCAAAAGTAGTACACAAAGCAGATGCCAAAAGTATTGCCAAGTTCCTTTATGAAAACATGATCACACAATATGGTTGCCCCTTGGAAATAGTCTCTAACCAAGGAACGCACTTTGTTAATAAAGTGATCTAAGAACTTCTCTTAGGATTCATGGTTGTACACCTGGTTAGCAAGGATACAATTAGAGAGACTTGGGGATGGGAGTGACTCCAATGCTCAAGAGATCCTAGAAATGACCACATACTTTTATTAACGTTTGTTTTCGGTCTAAGAAGGGGTCTCCCAAGGTTCATGTAGCCCAGGTAGTAGTTTGGAGCATCATCCTGTCAGTGGTCTCCCTGCATATGAGCACATAGGTGGAGGAGCCTTTCAATGATGAGGAGCTTTAGGAGTTGCTCAAGGCCCTCCTTGCATAGAAATTCCATGGAGAGGATAGACTCAAACCAACATTCTTTAGGTGCTTCTGGGTTCCCTACCACAGTCTTTGAGCCATGATTTACTTGATTGTGCCCTACTATCCCCAAGAGAATGGCCAAGAGAATTTACCAATAAAACCTATGCATTATTCTCACAAAGGTGGTGAACCCAAACTCTCTAACTGGGACGAAAAGCTCAACTCTACCTTATGGGACTGCATAACCACTTTTAAGGTCTACACAGGTTTTACACCATTTCAAACTAGTATATGGGCAAGAGGCAGCAGTAGTCCCATTAGAATTGATTATCCCTAATCTGCGAGCACTACTACAAGAATGCCTTGATGATAAAGAATCTTTGGAAGCACGACTACTCCAACCTAAAGTAGGAATCTGAAGGATAAGGAGATTAATGAAGGATAAAAAGGAATGCCAAATCTAAAGAAGGTTCGATAAAGAGTCCATAGCTCAGCAATGAGACCCCAGCCAAAGCTCGCAACCATCTACCTCCTCTCAACCAAAGTAACCACATGCATTTGTGGTTCAAAGTGGTAGCTATGATGAGGATTCCATCCATAAATGGAAGCAAAAGAGGTATGAATGCAGCCTACATGACCATTGATCAGGCCAAGTACATGGAGCTTGTGTGGCCACCTCCGTCAACTTATGCACTTTCCAATGATGCAAAAGCTTTCTTACAGCAAAGGGGACTTGGATTTTTGTTTGAGCACCTACATTCCTTAAAGGAAAATCCTACCATGCCCACATTCATCCAAAAATATCTCCACTCTTATCATGCTAAGGATGCACAGGCTAGCAAATACAACACCATCACTATAAATCAGAGTCCACTCAATATTATACTCGATAGTATAGTGATCCAAGGGGACTTCTCACTTTCAAATAAGTGTAAAAATACCCCTCAAGGCTTGTGATGCCAAACTTCTAGAAATTTAGCCTCTCCTCACCAAGGGCACCAAGTTCCACAGGGATGGAATACTACTTTGCATTATCATCGACCTTAGACTCAAGGAAGCAACTTCATTCCTATCCACAGTCTTGGGGGTCAAGTGTGGCAAGAATCGCTCCCTTCCACACATTTGTTTTGCTCAATAGGTAGCTGAAACAAGATTGGATCTAGCATTTGGTCGAAATCTTCATATAAAACCTCGATGCTTCATCTAGCCAAAAAAGTAAAATTCCCTACTTATTGGCAGTAATTATCAATAAAGAGGTGCATGAAAAGGAAATGACTCTACCCATGTCATGCCACAAACCCTTGAGGATATGGACATCCTCTTGCACCCGTGTGGGAGCCATCACAATTTTCTCCTCATAACACATTGTCCAGTGAGGATGCCTAAGAAGAACTACCTATGATGGAGGTCAAAATGAGGAATTGCCCCAAGAGATACTACAGCTCGATGCACAGTTCAATAGATCTTCATCAACATCAGTAGTAAGAGCTAGAGACTACATTAGTCCAAGTCCCACCCATCAACATCATGCCAGTAAATGAGCCACAAGGGAATCTAGTGTAAGATCAACAACATGTCTATTGCACCCAAGTGTTAGACCTACCAACAACAGAGCAACCCCCTGCCAATATTGCAGGGTCATCAAGATCGATGCATGGACACCAGTTGTATTAACAATGTTGACAAACCTCATCACCATCTGCCATCCTCCATCATCAAGCCAACCAAATGTTTCAAGTGTCAGAACTACTTGACTAAGAGAATTTGAATGACAAACTATAGTAAACATCCAAGACCAATTTCACAGAACTGCAATAGAGGTCACGGCACTTTGAGACCAAATAGCTGAGAAAGAGGTTGAAGAATTGCAAATGAACCAAGCTCTCCAAACTCGAGAAAACACTGCGGGATATGACTTCCAACTTTCACTAGAGCCAAATAACTACTTGACCTCAGTACATGCTTAGCAAATGGAGGAACTTGTATAAGCTTGGCTCATTCTAATCCAAAGAAGAAGCACTGTAGGATTGCCAGAAAAATCTTACAGAGATGGAACAATCTTTGCCGACACATACTTGTAGCATTGAGGAGCTTACAAGGGAATGCTAACTATACTAAAAGACCAACTTGCCACCAGTACAGAGGCAACCACTACTCAAGCTCAAGTCTTGGACCAATGGTAAAATACCAATGAAGCCATTCCTAAAAAAGAATAGGTCACATTGCAAACGAAAAAGCATAAGGGTGCATATTCTTCCATCTACCATAAGTATAAGGAAAAGTTTGATGAGCTTCACTCCCACAAGGTGGCCATCTCAAAGCTTGAACTCTAATTGCTAGTGCAAAACAATGAGGCACGACCATGGTGTACCAAGAGCTTGGGGCTGCTCTACAAGCAAAAGATCATCTCAAAGCACGAGTACTCATCCGATGGAAATAGCTCCAACTCAAGATCATATATGATCATCTAAACATAAATTTGGAACATTACATAGGGGCCAAAAATCTATGCAAAATTTGCCAAGACTTGTCAGAAGATGAAAAAAATATATTATGCATGTCCACACATGTCGGGTTTAGTGCACTTAGGACGGTGGATGCTTTCATATCATATGTATGTCTCATGGAAATTCCTCCCCTCAAGGTCATTGGTGGTCTACTACCATTGCTACAAAAGCTGTCACTTTTATGTGTAGGGCATGACATATCCAAGATCCCGCCCTTGCACAATAGCTGATGATCCTATCTCACTAAGAAAAAGGAGTACCAGGGGATGACATGGCCTATCTCACATGTAACTTGTCATATCTAATCACTCTCTATGCCAATCTCATCCACAACATAAATTGTATGGTGTGAAGGCATTACAACATGATTGACTGGCATGCCACAAGTTTCACGTCCACCATGGCATCCCAACTCCATGATCACAATAGGCCATAACCTGAGGTGGATAATAAAATGGATTGGGGGTATGTTACCTCTATGTCCACATGGACTAAAGGAGTACGAAATGTGTGTATGGAGTAGTGGTAAAGCTCCACTTATACTTGCATAAGGCAAGGAACAATCTCTCTTAGGAATCCAAAATGTTCAACATGCAACTCCTACATGCAATTTCTACATACGATTCCTACATGCAGCTCCTACATGTGCAACTCTTACATGCAACCTCTACATGCGCATCCTAGATGCAAGTTCTACATGTAGAGAGAGAAAGTCTTACAATTCCTACATGCAGAGAGAGAAGCTCTCCAACTTGTATAAATATCCCATGATGGAATGAAGCCCACGTGCTTTGGGGCATTATGTTGAGTTCTATTTTGATGTCCTGTGCAATTGTCTCCAAGTGTCCATCCTCCCTTGCACTCCACATCCAAAAGCATCTCCTAACTGTATCCCTTATTCCCCTCTCCTCTAACCTTGCAACTCCTCCTCCCCCTCTTCTCCTCCCTTCTCCTCTCTGGGTCCTCCCCCCCATCCCCTTGCTCTTACCCCTTCCACTAAACCCTTCTCTGGGTCCTCCCCCCCATCCCCTTGCTCTTACCCTCTTCTCCTCCCTTCTCCTCTCTGGGTCCTCCCCCCCATCCCCTTGCTCTTACCCCCATCCCCTTGCTCTTACCCCTTCCTTCTCTCCCACTTCTATGCTTCCCCTAAACCCTTACCCTCTTAGATTAGTTCCTTAACCCTTGACCTCCATGAACTATGAGGGAGACGAGATCTCCACCATGTACTCTACTCTAACCTTGGATCCTCCTTTTGAACCCTGAAACCCTAGAAACCCCTTCTAGACCACTAAAACCTCCTTTGAAACCATAATACCCCTTACCCCTTATGGAGGCAAAAGCCTTCATTACCCCAACCATGTTGATGAATGTTCCTTTCACACAAGCATGTATTATGTTTGCTTCCTAAATTTGAGCCTACATCTCTCACCAGAATACGACCCGAGTTCTAAGCTACACTTATACTACAACAACAATGACACCGATATATTTGTAGGTGACAAAAAGCCTAGGAACCATGCATACCCTACACATCCTACTCATCCTGTGAAAGCTATGGGATAGAGCCAATAGAGAAAAAGAGAGAGAGAGAGAGAGAGAGAGAGAGAGAGAGAGAGTATGTTGTTTGTGGAAACATTTAGCATGGAGACGAATCATAATGCTATTGATAAGAGTTCTAGATATTCATGCATATGCTTTTCACTATTCCTTATTTTTATTCCTAAAACTATGAAGTTATTTTGCATGCAAAGATGAATTGGAAACATAAGAGAAAGTTTAAGAGAGAGAAGAAGATAAATTTGAATACCTACCTCTAGACATATCTGTTCATACGTTTTTCTTATTCCATGTTCTTATTCCTAAAACTGAGAAGCTAGTTTGCATGCAAATATGTGTCAAAACCTTATGAGAAAGTTGGAGAAGAATGAAAACCTAAAAACTAACCTCTGAATCTTCATCCTTATGTTTCTACTTATTCTTCATCCTCTTTTCCTCTTCCTTGGGGCTGAAAAATCCTTAAGAGTAGAGGTGTATCATGGAACAGTGGGGGCAATGGGATAAGGGAATATGGAATCATAGAGCATTGGAATTAGGTGATAGCATAGAGTTGTGAGTGTCAAGTGATGAGAGCTGCAACAAGAGCTATGAATAAGACAAGAGTTGTGAGTTAGACAAGTGTGAGTGATGGAATGCACAACTTAGAGAGCAATGAGTGATGCAAATGAGAGCTATGAATAAGATGAGAGTTGTGAGTTAGATAGACGTGAGTGATGGAATGCACAACTTAGAGAGCGACAAGTGATGCAATTGATGGGATAAAGTGTAGAGACTATGAGTAATGGGGTGTAGATCTCAAAGGAAAGGGGTGAGTGGAAAAGGGCATAGAGATTGTGAATGATGGGATTGAGCATAGACAAAGGTCTCAAAATCCAAAAGTAGAATGGCTAGATTCTAGCCGCTCTGCATGGCCCACTCTGACGCTTCCCAGAAAGAGAAAATGTTATCAAAAATGCTTCTACCATGCACAAATCCCATTCGAGTGTCATGAATAAGATCTGGGAGAAGGGGATGAAATCAGAGGCTGATTGCCTTAGCCAGAATCTTGTAACAAGTCCCCAGAAGTGTGATAGGCCTCCACTGGGACACTAGATTTCTAGAACCTCCTTTCAGGATAAGGTGGATGAGACCTTCTATAAGCGACCCAGGCATCTCACCAGAGTTCCAAATGCCCTGGAGGACTGAAGTAATGTAGTCTCCAATCATATCCCAAAATGCAATGAAAAAAGAGGGGGTAAGGCCATCCGAACCTGGGCACTTGCCCTTGTGAAGGGCTGAAAGTGCAAACCTGAACTCTGTGTTGGTGAAAGGTCTATCAAGCAAAACATGCAGATCCGATTTCACCAACAAAGGGATGCTCTACCAAATAACCTATCTAGCATCCTCTCTATCCCGTGTCTCAGGATCAACAGTAAGAAGGGCGGCATAAAAATCGGAAGCTATGTGCAAGACATCATCAGGATCTATTTGTTAAACCCCATATGAGTCAATAAGTTGGGATACACTCTCTCTACTATGTCTAAGGCCAAGAGTAGAGAAAAAGTGTTTATTGACTCTGCCACCCATCTGAATCCAGAAGGACTCTCGTGCATGAAAGGCATACTTTGCTCTTTGATCAAGCAATACCTGCTGATGAGCCCTTGCTGTAGCAAGGCGCTCTTGAATCCAAGCATCTGAAGGCTGTTTCTACTCTTCCCTCTGCAAAGCTACCAACTGCTGTCGAACACCAATCTCACGTCTAAGAATATCTCATCTCCTAACACGAGCAACTGAGAGGTAGAAGTCGCTAATACCAGAAAGGGCAGCAGCTACCTATGATGGCAATGGCTGCCCACCCTGGACATGAGAAACCCATATCTGTAGGGCTACCTCTATAAGGTCCTCCTCTATGTACAAGGCATCTGAAATCCTGATGCTAGCAGATCGACCTGTCAAGTAAGGCTCTGAGATAGCCAGCACAATAGGAAAGTGGTCTGAAGTGGAAACCCCAGTAGCAATGCATACCGATCCACCTCTGTCAAGTGCCCAATCATCTACATAGAATCTACCAATACGTGCATGAATAGGCATCTGCTGCCTCCTGTTTGACTAAGAGAACAAGAGGGACTGTGGCTAAATAAGAAAGGCATCATCCAGCCAAGTATCTCTACCACAGTAGTGAAAAAGGAAGGCATCCCAAGCTGCTCTCTCCAAAGAGTGAAGTCCACCTTCTCTACCAACTTTTTTGTCTGACGGTAACTCAACCATGTTAAAGTCACCTCCAATCACCCATGAATCTGCAATGGGGGCCTAGGAGAGCAAATCCTTCCACATAAAGACATGTTGCCCACTAATGTTGGAGGCATACAGGTTAAGGAAACCAACCTTACACCCTCTAATCAAGAGAATAATCCATTGAGCTCTGGAGGGAATAATGACTCCGTGTCCAACAACCAAGGGGAGAACCGACTGTTAAACTGAAATAGAAGTTCCCCCCTGGTGCCCAAGGCAGGCGACCAAAAAGTATGACCAGAAAGCAGTTTTCCAGACTTAGAGCAATCATTAGTATCCAACTTGTGTTCCTGGATAAAAAGGATACCTCTAGTGACACTTGGATGAAGCTAATTCCAGATCAGCTGCCTACAGCGATGGTGTGTAATTCCGCCTAGGCCCTATATGTTCCAGCTGACTATCCTCATCGACAGGAGGATGTTGGATGGAAAGGCTTACCCGACCTAGTAGAGGAAACCAACTTCCCCTTGGTCGAAACACTCCTGTTGAGGGCATGAAACTCAACATGTGAAAGGATCCCTACACCTGCTAAGGGGGAGGCCCTGTCAAAAGGAATCCCAATGACCGGGACCCCTAAGGTGGAGGGCACAAACTCCTCATCCATGAAAGTCACCGAATCAGCCAGTGTCGAAAAAGAGTTCCTAAAAAGCAAGTCTGGCCAAGGAGTGTGAAGAAGACCTGCACTCATGGAGGAAGGAGGAGAAGAACCTACCAAGCCTCTATCAATAGATCTGGAGTGGGAGCTGAGGAGGCCTGTGGCTGGGCTGAAGAAAAATCTGTAGTCCTCATCTGTGCAAACACTCCCTCAGCTGTGGCATGAATAGTCTGAGGGGAGAAGTATCGGTAGCACCCTCTTAATCAGAAACGAAAATGACTAGGGTTGGTGCATTTGAAGGCCCCTCCTGATGTGGCATTGCAGTATCTGGGGCTACAGCAGCATGAAATATATAGTGGCACACCTTTAACTACATGGCTCTTCTGCTACCACATCTAAAGGTATTTTGCTTCATATCTTGCTTGATGACTTGGTTTTCCTATGACTACTCCAATACATGTCTATTACCACAATCATGTAATATTCTCATCATTGCCAAAGATGAATCTCCTTCTAAATAGATGAAGCACATTGACTTGAAGTACAAATTCATCATAAGTCACATTTTTAATGGACTTTTTGCCTTGAATTTCATATGTTCTATAGACATGCTTGTGACAAAGGCACTAATACAACTACATACTGGATAAATTATGGATTTCTTGATATGAGAATGCCATGAGTGTACTTTGTAATTCAAGCTTGAGTTGATAGGGTTTAAGATGACTATCTCTACATCTATTATCATGGTATAGGTCCTATCATTGATGGACACATATTCCTTGAGCATTCATGCTCAAATTGTTTGCATAGTAAATTTGAGCAATAGATAAGCACTTCAAAAAAATTGTCATGAGTACTTGGTTCAAATTGACCATGTGGTTCATTTAAAGATTATTCATCCTACAAAATGACCATGCAATCAATTTAACAAACACATAAGTACTTCAATAAAAAATTTATAAGCACCTGGCTCAATGACCACATGGTTGATTTGAGCCATAGATGAGCACTTTAACAAAATTTTCACGACCACTTGGCTCAAAGTAACCACATAATCAATTAGTCAATTGATGATCACTTTGGAAAATTTTCCATGAGTACTTGGCTCAAAGCAATCACATGGTTGATTTGGAGCTCATCGCTCATCCAAAATGATTGTGTGGTTAATTTGAGTACTAGATGAACAATTCAACATTATTTTCATGAGAACTTGGCTCAAAAAGACCATATGGACATTTTGGCAGCCATTGCTCCTCCAAAATAAATGTCGAGGACTCAAAAAAGCATTTTGGAAGGAGCTTCTCCTCTCCCCGTGAGCTGCTGCCCCCCCTCTCCCTCTCAGCCAGCCCCCTCTCCCTCTCTCTCCCTCCTGCTCACCCTCGCTGCCTGCCCTCTCCCTCCCCTCGCTACTCCTCCTCTCCCTCCCCTTTGCCAGCCCCCTCCCCCTCTCCCTTCTCCCTCCCTTCCTCCTCCCCGCTCTCCCTCTCTCCCCCTACCAGCCCACCCGCCCCCTCTCTCTCCCTCCTCGCCCTCCCTCTATCCACCCGCTGCCCTCCCTCCCCCACCCCCGCCCCCTCTCCCCCACCTACTGCCCCCCTGCCCCCTCCCTCCCTCGCCCCTTTCTCCCCCACCCTCCCTCTCCTGCTGCCCCTCGCCCCCTCCTCCTCCCCCGCCCCTTCCTTGCCCTTCCCCCTCCCTCGCCCTCCTTCTCCCTCCCCGCCCCCTTCTCCTCCCTTGCCCCCCCCTTTCCCCCCGCCCCCTCTTTCCCCTCCCCCGCATTGCAAAACTATGTAGGGGGACATGTTTTTATAGACTCTAAGCCCAACTTCCATTGCAAGTTTGGCCATTTGCATATGAAAACATGAAAGAATATTGCATGTGATGAGAGGCTTGACTTTCAACATATGGGGGATGACCATTTTTCAAGAAAAATCTTCTAAGCATTTGGGGGGAAAAAAACTTCACAAAATGGTTTCTACAAAGAAACTTCATTAAAGCAAGCCATACAAGGTAGTATTGCCAACAAAATCCCTTTGGAGTAGGTCTTCCAAGGTGGTTTCACTAGCAAAATTACATCGGAAAAACTTTAACTTAACTTTCACATCCAATGTCCAATTAATCCACTCAAATTGATCAAAAAGGCCATTTGATCACATATATGGGGTTATATTTTGCAAGATCTTGCATATATATTCTTAAATCTTACATCTATTTTTATGATAGTAGATATATAACCCTAGGTTAATATTTATTTATATATGATATTTAATATTTTTATGAGAGTAGATATATAAGCCCAAGTTAACATTTATTTATAGTAATTTTAACCTGTTTAGAAACATATATCCAGAAATATCTTGTTATTTAAGCTATAAATACACTAGAAAGCTCTTGTTATATTGATATAAATGTGTTTAAAAATGTAGTTATATAAGTATAATATCATTACATTGAGAGTGATTGTGAGGGACAAATTTCTTTTTCAACACTCTTGTTAGGTAATTATAGGGGTTGAAAGGATGTCTATGAACAATACATTTACTTATGTGAAAGTCGATGAGTGACTATTCTGTATATTTTTATGAGAAAGGAATCTAGTTCTAGTGAAAATAAAAGTGTAAAACCATGAAATACTATTTTTAAGGTCTCTATAAAAACACACTTAGATAAGACCTACTAAGAAGTTTTTTATTATACAAATGACACAATCCCACTATTTCAAACCATAGAGACTTTGAAGGTTTAAACAAACCTTAGTCTCTTGACATTTGGACTTCATATAATTGTGGCTACATCATCTAGACACATTGAGGATGAGGGGGGAGGATTCCATTAAGAAAAGCCATCTTGATTTCCATTTGATGGAGTTACAACCCATGTGCTATGCTCAGATCAATGATAAGCCACATCAATTTCATCTTCATGATAGGATCATTTGCCTCTATGTAATCCACCTCATAAATCTAAGCAAATCCATCTTGCCCACCACATATACAATGCAGATGGATCTCTTGTGACCAACCAAGCTTTGTAGTGGGCAAGAGATCCACCTACATTGTATTTCTTCTTAAGGAGCCACCCACATCCAAGAACAATGTGATTTGGAGGGGTACTACCCAAGACCTACGCATGCTTGCATTGGAGAGAATCAAATTATTTGGCCATGGTTTGTTTCCAAATCAAGAGCCTCTTTTTTGATATGACAACAATTTCAAAAGGAAGATGATCACCTCCCATGCCTTGTCAAGGGTGGGAGAACATAGTGTAAGTAAGAAGGGAGTGCCACATAGATTCTATAAATATTTTACTATGGGAACTTGGAAAATACAAGTGTTATATATATATATATATATATATGTACATATGTATGTATGTATGTATGTAGATAGCTAGATATAGATATAGATACACACACACACACACATACACACATCAATACTGACTATACCACTAAAATTTTATTAGCAACGAACATGACGAACTAGCAATACCGAAGAAATACCTAACTATACATATACATATACATATAATATATATATATATATATATATATATATAAACACACACACACACACACATATCAATACCGACTATACCACTAAAATTTGTTAATGAACATGACAAACTAGCAACACCGAAGATATACCTAACTATATATATACATATATATATAAATATAAATATATAAATATATAAATATATAAATATATAAATATATATAAATAAATATAAACACACACACACACAAAACACAATAATTTTCAACTGTAATTCATTGATGCTTATATATATATAAATCTATACGAACAATGAAAGCTAAAAACTTTTCAACTAAATGGTGGAAAAGCAACTAAAATGCTACACCCATCATCTCATAAACAAGTTGACTAGAATGAATGGAGTCCAAAAACTCATCACAGACATAGCTACATACCTAGATCTTGCCAATCTGTCCATGACCCTTCGAGCTCATGTACAAATTGTTGTAGTTTCATGCAAAACCCCCTCTCACCCACAGCAAAAATTCAAAAATGACATCTGAGTCCCAAATGCTCCAATTGAAGCAATCTCTGAGGACACGAGGGAGCCCACAAAGTGTCTACTTTGTGAATGAGCAAATTAAGGATGACTATGGGCCATTAAACCTAGTGGCCTTAGTAGCACCCGCCATCCTCTCACATCGATGGAAAAGTTGAAGGGCACACACTATAAGACTGGACTACCTCATACGAGTGAGCACCCACCACCCTGACATGAATGAAATATGTGAATCCTTAGGTGTCCTGACAAGTTCGAAGTTATAGATAGCCACTCGACGAAGCGGACCCGACGAACCGAGAGATATAAGAAAGAAGTAGCTACACGAGAGAGACTATGAGGATATAAAAGCCTATAAGCCAACTTAGAAATCATCTCTACATTTGGGAGTCCCTCACGAACATCAGCACAAGCACAAGTGAGGCAATGCTAGATGATCTTCAAATGAACCAGATACAAAAAAGCATCCCATTTATCACCATGGATCTTATAGAGTCACGTCCACAAATCCACTGACATGACTTTAGAGGCTTTATGCATCAGCGCCATGACAAGGAGAGTAGGAGGCGTGTGAATTGTGTCCGACAAAGCTAGTCATAGAGATATGAGACATGCGGAGATCATTGCAGACATCAGTAATACACTTACGGATCTTGGTAAAGGAAGTAAAAATTTGGCGCAAATGATCAAAATTATCTCAGGAGCCTACCTGTTAAGGAGGCTGTTTTCTTTTTTTATTTTCTTCCACTTTTTTTTTGGGAAAGAGTAGGAGGTGTGTGAATGTGTTTCGAAAGGATTTCAATGTTTATTTTGATGCTAGTTTCACTAATTCTATATTGATATTTTTTTAATTTTTATTTCGTAGCTAATAAAAAATGTGATGCTAGTTTCACCAATTCTATATTGATATTTTTTTAATTTTTATTTCGTAGCTAATCAAAAATGTGAATTTTAATATTTCTATATTGTTTATTTCATCTACTAATGAATTTTGTGATTTTTTCCCTAAGTCACTTTATGTTGAAAAAAACATGGAAAATAGGGTGACTATGCATGTGCTACACTCCTAGGATTGTGGATCTTAGGCGATGGCTAGGGGAGCGTTGTTCTCCCCCCATCTAAACTATCGTTGCTTGGGCGGAGATTGTGTATGTTCTTGTATGTGTAAGTGTGCATACTGATTACACATCAATTTCTTGTTTTTTAGAGATTGCGGCTTTCAAATTATATATTTGTTTTACCCACGTACATAGTAATACAAGCATATTATGTATGTAGGCCCCCTATATGAGGGCAAGACAACATCCTATAACAATGAGACTACTTCTTCTAAGAGGGCAAGACAACATCTTTTAAGAGAGAGGAAGGGGGGTTGGGAATATTCTCCTTAATTCTTTTTGTGAGGTGACCAAGACAACAAAGGGAAAGGCAAACTCATTTGAGATCGTGAGACTCCTCCACTTCTTTCTTTTATTTGATTTTTGTTTGAGAATTCACCCACATATTGCGTATGGCAATTATGTATGTTTAGCATGATTGAATGAGTGGTGTATGGTTCAAAGATTCTCTCTCTTTAAAGTTGTTTGAAGAGAGTTTTAGTTGTTATGGGCTATATGGGCATGGAAACTTTTTGAGCTCCATGTAAGCGCTTGCTTCTCACATTAAGGGCGCTTACAAAATATAGCTGCCTCCGAGGCATTCAAGGAATTTGCATTGTGGGTGGGCAATCTTGCCTGTCCATGAGCCTGGTTTTTTCCCAAGACACCCCCACCACACACCATTTAAGAGGGGCGCAACTGCGCGGGGCCTAAGCTGACAGGCAGCACAAGGATTTTGCAACAAGCCAAATCTTTCGTGAGGAGCTTCCAGTATGCATGTGGGAATGCCCTCTAAGGGAGAGGGGCCGAGGGGATGGGGGAATATGCGAATGTTCTATGGAAAGGGTTGATTAGGGGGGACGGTTATGCGAAAAGGGGGGTTTGGGAACACCGTAGTAAGAAGCTATTCTTACGGGAGGGGTTGCGTTTGGCCTTTTGATCTGCATTTTCAGCTGCTGCTGCTTCTTCGTTTTCGTCTTCGTCTTCGTCTTGGCCTTGTGTGCTGCAGCAGCAGCAGCAGCATCCCCCCATCGCCATGGCTTCCTCCCGCCACGACCGCCCCCCCTTGCTCCCCTCCTCCCTCTACGCCTCCTCTGGCCTCTCCTCCTCCTTCGCCCGCTCCATCACCCGCTCCTCCCCCCTCCCCTTCCCTCGCACCATGGCCGATCCCTCCCCCTCCCCTCCCCCTCCCTCCTCCTCCTCCTTCTCCATCCCTGCCCCTAGTGAACCTGGCAAAATCGCCATGTATTCCCCCCAGTTCTACGCCGCTTGCACCTTTGGTGGCATCCTCAGCTGCGGCCTCACCCACATGGCCGTCACCCCTCTCGATCTCGTCAAATGCAACATGCAGGTACTCCGATCTCCGCCTCTCAAGCCTTCGATTCCCAGGTTCCTCCGGTGTATCGCTCAGGGAATGTCCTGGAAATCTTGCCGTTTCCTTATTGGCTCGCATCTATCTCAAATTTCTCCAGACACAAAAGATCTGGCTGCTTTTTGCCTCGTTCCGAACTGTAAAGGGTCATTTTCGCTTTATATCCTCTTCGCGCTTGTTTGCTGGTTTGTCTCTCATTTCCGCTTCTATTTTCAGATCGATCCTGCCAAGTACAAAAGCATTGCCAGTGGTTTTGGCATTCTTTATAAAGAACAAGGGCCGAAGGGCTTTTTCAGGGGCTGGGTTCCAACACTTTTGGGCTACAGTGCCCAGGGTGCCTGCAAGTTCGGATTCTACGAGTATTTCAAGAAGTATTACGCTGATTTGGCTGGTCCTGAAAACGCTGAAAAGTACAAAACCCTTGTCTATTTGGCGGGGTCAGCCTCAGCTGAATTTATCGCCGATGTTGCTCTCTGCCCGTTTGAAGCTGTGAAAGTTCGTGTGCAAACTCAGCCTGGGTTTGCAAGAGGCTTGGCTGATGGGTTTCCCAAGTTTGTCCAATCCGAGGGCTACCCAGGGTATTAATGTGGCCCGTAATGCTACCTTTTTTCCACAATAGACTCCCTATTAGGGCGGTGTCTTACATTTTTTGCTTTCGTGGCAGGCTTTATAAGGGGCTAGTCCCACTCTGGGGTCGTCAAATTCCTTGTAAGTGTCCCAACTGGACTCCTTGAATTTTGCGCTTGTCTATTTGTACATTTTCATCAACTGTGCTATATTGTCTATTGTAGACACAATGATGAAGTTTTCATGCTTTGAGAAGACGGTGGAATTGCTTTATGAGCATGTTGTTCCAATTCCAAAGAATGAGTGCTCAAAAACTACACAGTTGGGAGTTAGTTTTGCTGGTGGTTACATCGCTGGAATTTTCTGTGCGGTTGTCTCTCATCCTGCCGACAACTTAGTATCTTTTCTCAACAATGCAAAGGGTGCCACCGTTGCAGATGTAAGGATATGCAGGAAGTCCTCTTTTCTTACCGTGAACCACAACTTGAAATTCTTTTTAGTTCTTCGATTTTGGTGTAACAGCATGGAACACATCAGAGGGATGGTCTTGTTTGTCTGCCTTCTTAGTTTGTTTCTCTGTTCTGAAGGTTTGGATTATCAGAAAGCCTCTTACCGCTTGTGATGTCTTGTCTATGAAGGCTGTTAAACAAATGGGAGTCATGGCATTGTTCACTCGTGGTCTCCCACTTCGTATTGTGATGATTGGTACCCTAACGGGAGCGCAGTGGGGAATTTACGATGCTTTCAAGGTTTTTGTGGGATTGTAAGTTTCTCAAACTCTTACAATGAACGATGTACTTTTTCCTTTCAGTAATCAATGTAGAGGAACAGATGCCCCATGGACATCTGTGCATAACATTGTGTGCATGTGCATGTGTGCACACTTGTCCCTCTGTCTCTCTCTCTGTCTGTATGTGCGTGTACATATGTATTTATGGTTGTATATACATAAATGTGTGCACATATAGACATTTTGTATGTACATGTGCTTGTGCATGCATGTGCATATGTATGTGGGCACAGATATGAGTATATGTGCACGAGCCCTACACGTAAATGTGTACGTGGACAATGGTTGTATTGTTCTTTGCAAAGCTCGTTGACTAGGCCAGGCATTGTATTGAACATTCTCTTTTTTTCCCATTTTTTACTGTCCACAATATTGGGTGTATGCCCGCCTCTACAGGACTGTTTGGACTCTGTATGGATATAGGTTTTGTTCGTCTTACTTTACTAGTCAGCATTTTGTATTTAGATAGGTTCAACCTGTCTGCCTTTTTGGCTAATGTGATCGTATACCCATCAGCGATCAGTTGCCGCTGTTACTGAAATTTCTTCATTCTGATTGTATCTAAAGTTTTGCTACAAACTTCTACTTCCCATCTTCCAAGCCATTTTAGTAGTGCCTGTTTACAAGGATATTTGTTTTTGTTTGTTTTCTGTAGAGTGGGCCTTGAATACCAGTTTTGCAATCTCTGTCTTGAGTTGACTGTCCTCGTAGACGTTCGCATACGCCCCTCTCCCCAAGAGAGAGAGAGAGAAGAGAGAATATTGTAGACAGAAACTTAGTATGGAGACCCTTGTATAAACGGATGCTCATGTGTGGATTTGTGTGTGTGAGAGAGCATATGCTTATGCTCGATTGGAGAGGCTAAAATGAAATCGCTTAGGCTTCACAAGCAGTTGTAGCTTGAATGAAGAGATTTTGGACTACTTTTTGATTAGCCCTCTCCTTCAGTGCTAGCCTTCGTCATGGCTGAGTTTGCCCTTCACCTTCGGAGTGCCGACAGAAACTCAGTACGAAGAGTTTGTATAAATGGATGCTCAAGTATGTGTGGGTGTGTGCATTTGTATGTGTGGGCATATTTTTATACTATGGTCTACACCCACTGTTGGGCATTGATGACATCAGTGGGGACGTCATAGTAGCTAGTCCCTGCTATGTGTGATGGAGTTTATGGTTTTCAATCTTATGAGTGACCATCGAGAGATTGAAACTGCACTATGTTGTGTTTTTAGAGGATGAGTTTGGGAATGCTCTTGGATTCATCTAGGTATATGCTTATACTATGGTCTACATCCATTGTTGCGGTCGGTGGGGATGTTATAGTAACTAGTCCTTGCTATGCGTGATGGAGTTTATGATTTTCAACCTTTTGAGTGACTATCATAAGTCTGAATTTGCACTATGTGTTCTGTTTTGGAGGATGTGTTTGGGTAGGTTCTTGGATCTCTCTCTCTCCCTCGCTCACACTTTTTTTTTGGTGAGAAGAATATTTTATTTATGTGAAATAATTACATTCATAGATACTCTAAAAGCGGAGTAAGTACTACTCAACCGAAAATCTAAGTATAAGCCATATATACATCATGGTCAATCAAATGTGTCTGAAAGCAATCATAAAACGATTGCCGCAGAGATCTTTTGAAAAAAACAAAAGATGGAAAAGTAGGATCACCAAAGACTCTATGATTTCTGTCCATCCATAGAGTCCAAAGTGCCTAGTAGCGCACCCAAACAAAAATCAAATCAAAACCCTACCTAGTTGGGTGAAAACCAAATAATCAAAAGAACCTGGCAAAAGTAACAGTAGGAAATCTCGCTCGAAGCCCCTGACGAATGAGTGTGGAAATCACAAGTATGTGGACAGTAGCATAAAATGTGAGGCACAGATTCAATAGAATGTAGACATCGGTGGCAAACAACCGAGGCAATATGTCTACGCGCGAGTAACTGCCGAGATGGAAAAATGCCAAGTAGGACTCGCCAGAGAGAAACCTGTTGCCTAAGAGAGACTTTATAACGCCAAAGGAGACGCAACTGCTTTCGCCACCACTTTGATGGGTGATCCATATGCCAAACAGAATTGGCTCTATCAGAAACCCAAGCAGAGGTAACAACACTTTATACAAAAAAGGCACTGTGATATGTGACAGCTTCAAAGGACGGGCTTAAGAAGAGGAAGAATGGAGAATCCAATCCTCAAGCCTATCCCGAAGTTCCAAACGAGGTACCGATAAGAAAGGTTGAAGCATTTCTGCAATTTTGTGCCATAAAGGACGATAATGAGCTCCCAAACCATACTTGCTAGTAGTCGCAGAAAAAGATAAAAGAGTGTCATCATCCTGAAGTACATCCGTCACAGAAGCAATCCCTTTGAAAGATCTAAAATAAGAATGCCTGTGTTCTTGTATAGCCAAAGGAGGGTGGAATACTTTGGACCAATAAATATTCTCAGCCCTACCATTCCATTCCAAGTGGGATAAAATATGCTTCCAATCAAGAAGCAAACAAGAGACAAAAGGGCGGCCTCTGATCTTGCCTTGAATAGAGCCAAGTAGAAAATCCCATTGTGTAGGCTGCCAATGCCCAAAAGCAGAAGTATCAATATGCAACAAAAGAGAGCGGATCATGAAAGCCCAAGGCTGATCCCCTTGCATAAACTGCAACATCATTTTCCCCCTGTGAGCAAGTATATGCACTTGAATATTGAGTATGTTCAAACCCCCATGCATCTCTCTCTCTCTCACACACACACACACACACACACACACACAGCTGGTGGTGGTGGGGATGTGATAGTAACTAGTCCCTGCTATGTGTGATGGAGTTTATGGTTTGCAACCTTATAAGTGACTATCATGAGATTGAAACTGCACACTGTGTTCTGTTTTTGGAGAATGAGTTTGGGCATGTTCCTGGATCTCTCTCTTTCTGAGAGAGAGAGAGAGAGAGAAGAGTTGTGATGACAATCGAATGTCTCTTGCTTTTGTTTGAGAGAGAGAGAGAGAGAGAGAGAGAGAGAGTCGTAATGCCAATTGAATGTCTCTTGCTTGAGAGAGAGAGGGAGAGAGAGAGAGAGGGAGAGAGAGAGAGAGTTGTGATGTCAATCTAATGTCTCTTGCTTTTGTTTGACTTGCAGGCCAACGACTGGAGGTGTGGCAAAGAAGTGAGGCGAGCTGCTTAACAGTTTTAAATGTGGCCTCTTTTGCGATTATTTTTTGACAAAACTAACTGAGGTGAAAGGTGTGAGCGGCACTGTTTAGCTATTTTTTTGGTAAGAAACTGGAGTCATACTCGATGGCTCTGAGCATGTGTTTCTTGTTCTGAGATCACAAGCATAGGATATGCATAAATGTCTTTGAAGCCGATTAGAAGGCATATGGCCAAGCCTACTGTGTCGATTCAGGTACTTAATTTGGAGGGCATTTTTGTGAGTTGCTGTGGTTATCCATTTTAGTGAACAGCAGGGGAGTTGCTACCACAAGCTGTTATTTCTTTCAATAAGCCTGAGATACAGTCTGTAGGAATAATGTTTACATCTATCCAATCCTTGAATGGAAAAAATTTTACATCTATTAAATCCTTCATGGGGGACAAAAGGTACTACTTATACAGTCATCGGAATTAAGAAAGCAAGGGCATTCTAAGACGATGACCTATTTTACCTATTTTTATCTAGAATCAATGACAAGTGCTTTTGTTGTCTCAGTGCACATATTTTTCATTATAGAATCTGACAGTTACTTGGCCTTGATGGAGTCTGTATTTTTGTGCCGCTTGGCAAGCTACCAATCTGATGAAGTGAATGAGAATTCTACAGTCATGGAGTATACTTTATATCCTGAATGCAAATGGACGTCTGTGGAGGGATTTTGTGGCACTTTCCCAGTGACCATTTTGATAGAGAGTGCACGAGAATTCTACGCAGTCCTTGAGTACTTTAAACTGGATGTGCGTGTTCAACACCTTTCTGTCACTCTTTTAAGCAATTGTATTGACTTATCGTAAGTAGTTGAGCAAGCGCAAGCAGGCATGTGGCTGCAAGCTGTCAATCGTTTCGTTCTGGCCTGGGCAACTGCTTTAAGCTAGAAGTGGTTCCTCAATCATGCATGTAATAGGTCTTGTTTCAGCCCTTTAGGCTCCCTTGGTTAGAAGCAACTGCCCTAGATGCATAGCTATCAAAACTGGGAAATCAGTGCTTCTTTAGCAATACTGTGCAGGAAATGCGACTCTTATCAAGGAGTAGATTTAGCAAGGATTGGGTGCATTTCCTGCTCCTAGATAAGAGGCAGCATTTCCTAGCTGGGATTCCTGGTTTTTGTCTTATCTTCTGCCCTGCTCATAGGATACATGAAGGTGTTGTTACTGTCACTATGTATATGCCCACCAGGTCTTGAGAGCTGGAGGCAAAAGAAGTGTGGCTTTTTTGTCTCCCTGGTCAAGATGATAATGGATATGCACCTTTCCAATATGGACCTTTCCAAAATAGTTGGGCTTCTTTTTTAAATTTGACAGTACTTTGCATTTGTGATTGTGCTGTCCATGTGCAAATTACACTCTTATTTTAGGCCATGATTGCCAAGGAAAGTTGGGTCCTTCCAATCATCGTTGGATTGTGTTGAGTTTCTTCTGTGGACTTGTAAGGCTTTGCATGGGCTTCGTATGCACGTGAGTAAAGCTTCCACAATCATTCTGTGAGTTACGTTGACTTAGATAAATAAGGTCCATCAAATTTTTACTAGCCAAGTTTAGTGAACAAGCCATGGAAGCTTATTTTAATTGAGAATTCTCTTTTTCAAGGTTAGGGAACAAGTCTTAGGTTGTTTTAGTGATCACCCACCATCACGCAGCAAGGAATAGAGAACAGTTTAAGCTTGCATGTGAATATATCTAGCTGTGAGCTATGTAAATGGCCCACACTGAACCTTGGCTCTCATCCAGGGACTGGACAAAATATTGGTTTCTCATGTTGTTTGCCACCTATATGTGTATTCAGACTTATCTGCCTCTATTCAATCCTTTCAACTCATTCATCGCATTCCTTGCATGTTGGACCAAACCCACACAAACAATTGTGGCAGATCTGGTGACCATCTCTTAGCTGAGCACAAGTAGAAAGAAATGTCGACATAGATCTTGTCAGCCTTTTCCCCATATTTTCCGAAAATTTGACCATGACAACTATTGTCTTTCAAAAGATCCATACACAAGGTGTACCTCTAGTTGGGAATGGAGTTCATACTCACACTCCTAGACATGCACTTGGATGAAAATTATCCACCAAGTCATTAAACTCAGAATTGCTGCTGAAGATTAAAGAACAAAGATGTTTATCACAAAATCATGATTAAAGATGGAGATGAGTATAAAAAAGGCTTTAAAATGTATTATCGGTTTAGAATATTGCCTTGATGGTTATTAATTTTCCAACAATATTGAATTCAACTTATAAGTAGTTGGATTTCTCAGCCCATATATCTAATAAGTTTGTATCGATTTCTTTCTGCATTTACTAGATGTACATCAATTGTATGAAGTCCTAGGAACAAGCCATCTATTTGCCACAATAAATATGTTTCTAATGGTACAAAGAATGGAGTTCTAGGACATATCATAACTTTTACAGGTATCATGGTTGATTTAGCCTATGTACAAGTGGTAAAACAATGGAATTAACCCCTGAGAACACAACTTTTTTAAGGACTAACTTCATTCAAAAGGTGCTTTATAAAGAAGTATTAAAAAAGGGCCTCCTCATTCACTACTCTATTTTTAAAAAGCGTTCCCACATGGTTTCTACAAGCAGAGGTTGCTCATGGTCATATTTTTCATACCCATGTCTTATTCAGGCTAATGCAAGTGGAAAAAGAGTGGGAGCATGGCCATGGGGTTGTAGAAAGCATCGAATAGATGTCTATGTCTTGCAAAATGCAACCACACTTCCATTAAATACATTTGTATTGGATTGGATTGTTACTGTTTTTGAAGCCTTATGTGGATGTAAGTTAAAGCTTTATATTTAAGTAAAGTTTCTCGAAGCTATAATAGACAAGAAACTTGTAGTTGAATTGCAAAATTATTAAAACAAACTTGTACATTGAGCAAAAATAATTGTTTGGGAATATCAACATAGAGATATTGTATACCTCAGGCTACATAAGCATATAGATGAGGTACAACACCCATAGGTTCTTTTGATCATACTTATCTTGAAGAGTACTTTTATATTGAAGAGCTCAAAGCAACACAAATTTTATGGAGAAGTATGGCTTGCCAATTTAACTCTACATGGATTCTAAGATAGAGGGGAGGAAGATTTATGAAGAGGGATTCACTTAGTTTAGTTACACAATGACACTAGTGTGCTTCAACCCTTAAGAAACACCATCTTATTCAAAACATAAGCATCTACGTGCTTTATTGTGGGACAACACCAACACAAAGATGGTGCAAAGATTCCTTTGATTGGAGGACTTTCCCATTGAAGAGCTCAACACATGCAACTTTTATGAGCAACTTTTATCATGGCCAAACAATATACTTTGGAGACAATGGCTTGCCTATTGAACTCGATATAGATTCTAAGATAGAGTGGGAGAAATATTTTCTAAGGGGGATTCGCTAGTTTAATCACACAATGACATTTTTGTGCCTTAACCCTTAAGAAATACTAGCTTATAAGAAACATAGGCCATGCACATAACACCATTTTATATGCCATACGGGTGATTGACCTTCAAGAAATATCATCTTATGCAAAAAAACAAGGGCTGTCATCTAGTAAGTACCCCATCCAAGCACGTCTATGGCATACACACAAACTCTAAAACCCCTTTGCATGATGACCCATGCAGCCTAGGCATGACTCACACGGGGGTGAGGTGCTCTGGCTCAACTCGAGTGAAGCACACTTCCAGGATCTACCGAAGAAGGGTTGGCTTTTCGATACGCTTATGCGGCCGGCTACCATGCATGCAGTGACCTTCTGGGGATGCGATCTCCCGGAGGCAGAGTGGAGGAAATTTGAGCGGCTATAGGTGATCATGGGGTGCAAGATGATTCAGTGTAAGCCCTCAATCCCACATGAGATAATACAGGCAGAGCTCGCCATGACACCTCTCCAAGTTGATGCCATCTTTTCGAAAGTTACTGCACTTAGGTGTTATAGATGCATCTACATGGTGAAGGCCCCTTGAGATTTATGTTGATGTGGCAAGAATTACGAGAAGATATGCACTCTAGAATTAACATATGGATGGTTCAACTTATTCTTGGAGGATGCCTTAACGATAAATTGAAAAAATGGAAACCATCCACATAACTAAATGTGACTTATTAAATCACAACCATGGATTGGGCTTGCAAAATAAGGGATAAAATGAATTTGTAGATAAAAGAGAAACAAAAAGTTTTCTTCAAGGAATCGATACTTAGAGCCATCCTAAGATCATGGTGAGGATTTGAACATTCTAATAGCTAAAGTCAAAATATGAGCTCCCCCAAAGTTGAATTTAAGAAAGAACGATAGGATGGAATGGGGTTTTATTGAGTAGACAATGAAGATATAACTCTCAAAGTGAAAGTTCAACTAGCTAAAAAGATCATCACACAAGGCTAACCCTTGTCTTCTCTCCCTCTACAATGGCTTACACATTCTCGGTGAAAAGGAGGGGGAATTTTTGATTGACTTTATTTTGCAACTATGCAATAGTCGATCAACTGTTCCTAGACTCAAGTAGATATATCAATTGGAGCTACTGATTACCTCCAAGGCCCACAATGTGTTTCTAGTGCCTTTGCTGAACTACATGCAGGCCCGCATGTCCACATGCTTCGAAAGCTGCCCCCTAGGGATGAGGAGGGTCATATCCTTACTGCTAACCATTTTGTGATGACAATAATCTTAGCCCCATAAATGAGAAGCAATCATACTGAATGATATTTTCATCCTAGCACCATGATCTAAGATCAACCATAGCAAGATCACAAAATTTATGGAATTGAAAAATCCCCATCTTAATGGTGGCTAACTAGCAAGGATGCATGCCTATTTCAAAACTCAACCTTTTAGACTTCTAGGCATCCATATTGACTTTGAGGTTTGTTTGAAGGATGGACGGAAGGACTAAGTCAATAAAAATATAAGAGATGAGATAAAAGAATTGCAAGGATTCCATCTTATTTCCCTTTATCCTAGGTCATTTTTATACCCTTCATCCATCTAGTTTATCTTTTATTGAACCCCTCTAATAGTGGAATGAATGAGCTTACCTGTCTCCTTAGTTTGATCTCAACGAACTTCTAGAAAGAGACCAAATTTGATCCTTTCTTTTACTTAACAATACAAAACCAAACTCAAGGTAGTTTGAAACAACTACAATATGTTGCTTTGAAATTTGCGCTAGCAAATAATAAAAAATGTGGAAATCCACGTGCAAAGCTTGGGAATGCCTCTTAAACAATTATTTCTAATGATTCCATATTTCTCTTTCATTTGATCCAAAACCATACTTTATGATATGGATCTAAAGTTATCCCTAAACTCACAAAAAATAAATTTATGCTTCCTAGGTTTGTAAAAAACATGATATATGTAGTGGTACGTTGTGTACTTGTCTTCATAAATTCTTTTAATCCAACGTTTAAAAGTTCATGCTATTATGAACATCAAGAATGAAAAAAATAACACGGAATGCGTGGCAAGTTGCATCCTTATCTTATGCGGTGTGTGCTCGCTATTCGTATGAGTGTGTAGCAGTGTGTGCACCACTTATGCGATGAGTGTGTAGTAGTGAGTGCACCACTTATGCAATGAGCGACAGTATGTGTAGCAGTGTGTGCACCATTCATACACATGGTTGGATATATGGCTACGACTATATGAGTGTGTAGCAATGTGTGCACCACTTACGCGAAGATGGTATGTGTAGGAGTGTGTCCACCATTTATCTATGATTTGTTGATTTTACATCGCTTAAATGCTGAAAGATATATTGGTGATTAATTTCAAGGCTTCTTATGCTTGAAATATTTGCAATATTTATGGATGTTGTGAATTCAGGGGGAAAGAGTAACTAATGGGGCGATGGCTATTGGTAGCAAGCATGATTCGCCATATTTTGGTGCGTGATGCGGGGAATAAACAAGGCTTACTCAAAAAGCATAGTTTTTAAAATTACAAATGCTCATGTACATATTTTACTTTTTAGAACATTAGAGGCTTAGCCTAAGCATATTAACTAAAGTGGGAAAAGCAAAATCTATTTCTAGAAAAGGCAAGCTATTTTGAAAAGTGTGTGTGTGGCTTATCTTTAGTTCGTGCATGGCGGAGATGTACATGAGCTTGTATCAGTTGTCACTCGAAATTATTAAATCAATCAAATATACATAGGAAGTGAAAGATGAGCACCACTCCTATGGGGGAGATTGCACCTAGCGCGCTTGTTATCTTTTTCGTTTGTGAGTTTTGGAAGATCATGCATATTTTTATGTATAGTTTTCGTTGTGTTTTCAATGATTTGCAGGTTTCGCGAGCGATTCCCATTGTAGTGGTATCATAGCAAGGCTTCATCGATCCAAAGCATGAGAAGTGCACAGGCCTGTAAGCAAATCAGTCACGAACTATAGGTAGAGGAAAAGTGCAAAAGAAAGTGGGACAAGCAAGCCGCAATGTACAATCAAAGAAGACACACGTAGGGAAAGTCGGCACGGAGATGCAAAAAAAAAAAACGCCAAAAAGAACGTTGCAACAGTGTGGAGAATAGGTAAAACATCGTCGATCAACAAAACTTTTGAAAAAAAGGTGGTTGCAGTTGCACGGAGAACATGTGAAACGTTGTTGATTAGTCAAAGCTCCATTAAAAGAGACCGACAACGACAGCGAACAAGGCATAGTACAAGCCACCATTGGCGTCATTGGCGACTTCTGAGATTGCTTTCAAAACTTCCTGGGAGGTCACCCATCCCAATATTGTTCTAGCCCAAGCACGCTAAACAATTGTGACTCTCCATTAGGTCAAGTTGTTCTATCTTACATAGTTTATGGGCACAAAGATATATTTCAAGGGAAAAACTACAAGCAAGGGAGCAACCCAAAGGATTTTGGAAGTGGACAAGCAGGTGTTTACAAGCACAAGACACAAACTATAAGTGTTATTGGACACAAGCTTTGCTTTGTACTTTGCAACGTGGACGCAATCGTTGGAATCGTGTGAGTCTGAGAGACCACAAAGATACTTTACTCAACAAATAGTCGCTTTCAAAGCTTGGGAACCAAATCGAGATAACTCTTGTGTTTGTGTGTATTTCCTTTCATAGTGATTTTTCTTGCTTGCATCGTGCACAATTCTAACTATGTCAAGAAAGCATATTCTATTAGAAATAAGTCAAGAAAGCATATTCTATTAGAAATAAGTCATCGTGAAGACCTACATCACGTCGAGGATGTGGGAATTGATCAATACTAGCCATAGAAAAGTCCAACACTAGTGACACTTACTAGGGAAGAGTGGCAAGCACTCTATCAACATGAGAACGACATTGTCAAATGACTGAAGATGCACCACAATAAGTGACATCAACTTGGAAGCCACCTATATCTACTGCGGAAGAGGACCCTATGATTACATAGGATTCATTGAAGGCATGGAAACAAAATGCGCAGAACCTTGAGCAAGAACTTGAGTACATGCACAATATGTGCAACACACACAAAGACAACAAAAGACATGAAACTCGAGTACTAAAGGAGCTGACTGAAGTCACAAAAAAGTGTAGGAAAGATGATGATAAAAGCGACAACAGTGAACCACGATGGGACACCACCGTTGATGAGCATGAAAGAAGCAAGACAAGACATCAAAGAAAGAAGAAGCATCATGTGAAGACTTCATTGCAACGACGCCACGATATTGTCCCTTCGCATGAGTCCAGTGATGATGGAGACAACATGGGGAAGGCCATCCTAAAAGCACTCAAGCTACATGATAAAAAGAAGTCAGGTAAGATCAATCGCAAAACTTTTACTTTTTCAAAGTATGATGCTAAAAGAGATGGATAGGCTCTACTTGCTTGGATTAGTTCCTTCAACCAATACTTTTTAGATAATACCAAGAGATCGAAAAGATGAAGCTTGCTACAAGTCATGACAAGCAATGCAAATATTCACGTAGATCCATAGCGTAAGAAGCTATAGATGATCGAAGCATGCGCACATCAACACGAATACTAGGACACAAACCCTTAATAAAGATACATCATTGCTTCTTTCATGGTACTTTTTCAATGGCTTGTAATTGAATTAGGATTGAAAGATATTTCTCAATGTATGTATCTACACTTTCATTATCCAACTATCTCATTCTTCGCCATTGCCTACGAGAATCCTGTTCGAACTGTATAGGTAAGAAGCGCTTCTTAATTTTATCTTTGAGTGCTTTCCATATCTTCAAAATGCGTGTGCTTTTTGCAAGTACATTCCTTGTCATATCATTTCAATTGAAGATAATCACATAGATTCCAAGAAAGTAGAGACCATAAAAGTTCCAATATTACATCATCAAGTTACTACTTTACTCTAGTGATTTGTAGATTGTATTATCTATTTATAAGCTTTTAAATTGTATTAATCCATTTGTGGTCCACAAATATCTTTGACTGTCTGCATTCAATATGTTTCTGTGTAACAATTGAATTGTCTAAGATTTGTCTTCTCGTCTTTTGTGCCATGTTGAAAGCTAGTTTGATTTCTAATACCTCTATCGAACCATTAAAAAACTTCTTTGAGACTTTGCCTTTGGTTCTCCTCCGAAATATGTTGCGTCCAAAGAACGCATTTTGTGCAATGTATTGAGATTTCTCCATTCCCTAAGTGGACTAAATTTCAAGGCATCCATATTTTTTCACAAAATATGGAAGGTGGTTATAGATACTATACTAAATCACAAAAAATAAGAAGTCATTATCGGTGTGCTAAAAGATGCAAAAAAGATATACCTAAAAGAAAGAATAAATTTCTCTTACCATATAGTGTATTATACTGTAGCTTATCCAAGCTTGTTTCAATATATTCCAAAATCTTTCGTTCCTCTGCCTTTTTGCATCATCTAAAAAAATCGTGTATATCAAAATATGAATTTTGTGAATTTTAGACTAATTTATTAGACCAAATTTAAAGCAAGGTTTCCCATAATAAAAGCAGGAAGACACTATTTATTTTGAAAAAAAAAAGACCCAAATTTTAACATCTTCTATCTTTTAATTACACTTGGGGGATCAATCTTTATAAACCCATAAAGCATGTGTTAAGAATTACCCCTATTCTTGTACTTTTACATTTTCTCATGTAATTGGTTGAATCCCTGTACATGCTTATATTTTCAATCTTAAAAATGTAACACTCCTTCATAAATCTACATATATAAATTATGCTAAGTTGCTATTTTATAAATCCCCTCATACACATAAACGGCATGTACGTCCCCCCTTTAAAAAAATACCCCTCTATGTACTTAAGTGCTATGTTACATGTTTATGAGTGACCCCCCGAGGCAATTGTGAAACCCAAATGGGATCATGTTAAAATGGTCCTTAACTTTGGACTATCATTTTTGAGAAAGAGAAAATGGCTTTCAATATCTTGCACCACAATTTATGGACTATTAGAAACCAGCCTCTCTACCTTGAATAATGGTCACAGGATCTTAATCTTGATAGACCAAGATCCCCCTTTTGAATACTTTCTACTTCAAAAAATTATTTTATTGGACACTTAGATTCTTTCTTTGCTTCCTCCATTTTCCTACCACTTCAACAAATTGTCGCTTGCTCTTCCCACTTGCTCTATCGAATACCAAAAATCTTTCAACATCTCTCTCACGACTTCTGCTAAAGAAATTACTGGCAGCCATTTATAGAGCCATTCAGCTATGACATGTTGAAGTGTCATCATACTGTTGATCCTATTGCCTTTTCCACCATGTATTTGTAGTCGTTCATGAGTTCCCTGTAGGAAATTGGAAGTGATTACAATTCAGATTGAAAACAAGAATTGCCAAGGCAGTACTTGGAAAGCGAATATCAAGCCAATTTTTTCTTTACATCGAGCAATAGGAAAGATTTGAGGTTTGTCCATAAGCTGCCAAACGCATCAAAGCTATATATTCTCTAGGGTGATTCAGGTTAAAGCATAAGTTGACAAGAACCTGGCAGTTGTTAACTATAACATCAGTTGCTAATTTCCACACAAACAACAGATGTTTGTGACTCAAAAAGTCAAGCAACATTACCTTCGATGATTGAGCTGATTTTCAAATTCTTCAAGTTTCTGTTTTTGATAGTGGAGGGTCTGGAAATCCACCATAAAAAGAATAAATCAAATGTCAACTAAGAAACTCATTGCAGCAGAAATTAAAATCCTTCTATTAAACAATGTATCAGCCATCTGCTAGCTTGAACTAATCCAAACATTTTAAAACTTTGCATCAGACACAGTCCTTGATATTTAAAAGAAAAGAGAAGAATTTGAATGGAAATTGAAGCAATTCAACATATTACAAAAAGTAACTCAAGTCCTTTCCAAGGAAAGGGATAGCTTGCATTTGAGAATTGCAATCTTCTAGGTCTGAAGGAGCACAGTAGATAAGGGGCATCTAAAGACGATATACACATGGACCCAGCAAAGATGTAATCTATTAGTAACTAGCTAGGTCCAGCCCAATCATGTGGTTGAGGAAGCAAAGATATATAATTTATCCATGGTTTTTACTCCATGCGACTTTACCATCTTCACATGGTAATGGCACCTTTCTGCTGGAGGATTAGTCACAGCTGACACTTCCTATGTGTACAGCCAGTCACATTACGGTGACAGGATGATGGGAGATAGTGCATGGGATGGACTTTAGTTTAAAAATGAGATTACACTTGGAGGTTAGTTAAAATATAGGTATATTCTTTTAATCAAATATTCCTGGCGTATTAGTGGGCGAATTTAATTTAATAATTAATGCACAGTGAGACCTAGAACATTTAATTGTACCCTAGGCTTGCTATGTCCATAACTTGAGCTAGACTTATCAGAATCTACCACAAACTGAAACAAACGGTTACAGCTCATAGTGTACTATTTAATGTGCATGCGAGTGATAAGGGTATGATATTGCACCCTTCTCACAGGTTTAGCCGATGTAATCTCATTATGTTCTTGTGCGACTCAGCATTACCGCCTAAATGCACCAAGGCTCACGAGCAAAGTCAGTATGAAAGCAACTAGGGACTGAAGGGTATAAAATCCCCTTTTTGTGTTGGGTACGAAAACCCGGTGGATGTGCGGAGCATCCCAATCTTGTGAGGCCGGTCAATAATTATCAGGTGGTTGTGAAATAACTCCACACATTGCTTTTTACAGCTTTTTGTCATTTTTAGGGTTAGAACTGACTAATCAAGGGCCAGTTGCTTTTGCTACCTCATTCTTGCATGCATCTTCTTGAGATCTTGGCTACTCCCATGTTTTGGAAGCTGCAAATTCACACTATTCCCTGCCTCTTGCTGATGATCAGCACCTATTTCAATCACCAGGCAGCTCCAAGACAAATTGCAATTTCCTGTACAGCCTGCTGCTGCTGTTTTGATGCCTATTTTCAGGAGCACCACCTACTTATTGCCTGCATGCAGTTTTTCTGTTCCAAATCAACTACAATTTGGAGGAAAGCGCTTCTACTTGATGTTTTTGCAGTTTTCCAGATTATTTGATTTCAGTTTTGATATCTTGTTTTCACTGGAATCAGTTTTGTTCCAGTTTCTCAGACACAAAGGAGTTAGAACAAGTTTTGTCAGCTGTTTGGGAAGTTTGGCCTTGTTTGAGATAAAAACGGGGAAGAAAATTGTGATTGACAGGATCGAATCTGTGATCAACTGCAATTCGCTCTAGAGCCCTGCTCCACGGTTTTGATTGAATTCTGGCATCATTTTATGGAGGTTTTCCCCTTTTCAGGCACAGTTGCTAGATTAACTGCTGGTCGCTTTTGGGTTGATGGTTGTAGTCTTTGGCACCATTATTATTGTTGGTCATTGATTGAGGCTGTTTTTTGGGATAAAAGAATTTCTCAGTTTCTATACTAGATTTTGATTGTGGGTTTAAGGTTCTGACTCAACTACGTGGACGCTGGTTGTGACAGAGTCTACCTAATAGGGGATGAAGGCAGCATAAGGACTTCGCTTTCAGCCTGTTCCATTGGCTAGGGTTTTGGGCACTTAATAGAGATTCCAAGGTCATCACCACATCTTGGCTACATGGTGCTTAAGCTCTGGCAGGGGGATGATTGTCGTTCGTACCCCACGCGGCCTCAAATTTTGTGTGTTTCAAAAATCATTTATTTTCAGTTTTAAGACTGTGTGATGAATGATATGTGCGCATGGTTTAAATTTTCAGTCTGGTTTTGATTAAATTAATCGCTCAAAAAGACGCTTCCGAGCTGCTTTTTCTACATCAAGAAGGCCAATGATTCAATACCTCAAGCTACCTCATTGGATGACTCCAAGCCTTGGGTAATGCACACGACATCATATGGACGGTCATGGCTCTATATGAGAATTACAAGCAGAGAGCGCACTGCACAAAGGCCTCGCCCTCGCTCTGCCTCGCCCCTCCTCCCTCTCCGCTCTGCCCTGCCCTCCCCGCTCCACCTCCGCCCCCCGCCTTGTCCCCGCCCTGCGCCTCCTCCCCTTGCTGCTCCCCTGCCTTGCCTTCTCCCCAGCCCTACCTTCTCCCCCGCACCGCCGCCCCTTGCTCCGCCCCCCGCCCTGCCTTCTCCACCGCTCCACCCCTCCTTCCGCCTCCTTGCCTCCCACTCCCCCTCCTTGCCGCCCCGCACTTCCTCCCGTCCTTCTGCCCTCCTCCTACTAGTGCACCCCCCTTGCCCCTCCGCCTCCCCCCTCCTCTCCTCCTCTCCTCCCGCCTTTTCCGCCCTCCTTCCTCCTCTTCATTCCTCCTCCTCTCCCTCCTTCCTCTCCTCCCCTCTACTTTCCCTGCCGCCCTCCCATTCTCTCTCAGTTTGGGATCACATTCCGACAGTAGTCTCGCAGGACCTATGCAGCAGACTTGAGGAGCCCTTCACAGATGATGAGCTCTGGGAAGCCCTTAAGGCTCTCCCAACCCAGAAATGCCCGGGGGAGGATGGCTTGACTCCGGCCTTCTTCCAGAACTTCTAGCAGATTATCTCCACCTCTTTCCGTTTAGCCTACCAAGAGATTTTCGACACAAGCCTTCTCCCTTAGTCCTTGCGCAAGGGGTGGATTTGCTTGATCCTGAAAGGGGGAGATAGGTAAGATATCCGATAGTGGAGGCCGATCACTTTGCTTGATACTGCATACAAGATCCTCGCCAAGGTCTTAAATTTGCGGTTACGGCCTCATCTTACCGACATCATTCATGTCACACAAACTAGGTTTGTCTAGGAGCGCAACATCCTGGACAACATCTTCACGTTCTGGGAGGCAGTGGATTGGACCAAGGAGGAGTCACGGCCACTGGTCCTTCTCTTGGACTTTGAGAAGGCCTACAATAGGGTGGAGTGGTCTTTCCTCGAGGGCACTATGAGGAGATCAGGTTTCTCAGACCGATGGGTTAGAGGAGTTTCAGCACTATACGCAGGGAGCTCTAGTCAAATGATTATCAAAGGACACACAGACGAGGCCTTTCCTCTCTCTCGCTCGGTCCGCCAGGGCTGCCCACTAGCTCCCTTCCTCTTCTTGTTTGTAGCGGAGGCTCTGGGCTACTACTTGAGATCACAGGTGGCCGGTCTCACAGGGTTGAGGCTCCCAATCAGACAGGAGGAGGAGCTCCTTGACTCGGAGTTTGCAGATGACACGGCCTTGTATGTTGAGGGCACCACAGTGAGTCTAGAGAGAGTCAAAGGCGCCTTGGCTATCTATTGTGAGGCCTCGGGGGCACGGATCAATTGGACGAAATCCATAGGCTTCTTCACGGGCTTTGAGAAGACACAGGAGATCCGTGAGTGGAGGAGTGACTTTAATTTTAGATGGATACCGCGAAGCCAAACAGCGAGATACCTCGGATGCCAAGTGGGTATTGACATCATAGCAAAGCAGCAGATTGTCCTGGTCCTTGAGAGTGTTCGGCGCAAGCTTCTCTATTGGAGCTCGGCCAAATAGGTCGCGTTTTAGTGGCAAACCAAGTCGTCCTTGCCACTGCCTGGTATATTGCCTCGTGTTGGTGCTTTCACAGAGGATGCATTGGGCAGCTATGACGGTTGGTACAGAACTTCCTCTGGATTAGGTTCAGATGGCACGAGGAACACTAGGGCCCGAGTAGCTCGGCAGACGGTGATCATGCCACAGGCACTAGGAGGCTTGGGTATCATTGATCTGGAGATGCAGAGTAGGGCCCTTCTGGGCAAGATGGTGGTTCGTGGCCTCACCCTAGGTGCCGAGCCTTGGAAGCTCCTCTTACAGAGAGGGCTTCTGAGGAACACCCCACGCACTGGGGGACAGTGGCAACCTTCACATAGATGGATCTTCTTGGAGGCCCCCCTTACGGGGAAGGGCTCCCCCCTGATGAGGAGCCTCCACAGGGTTTGGCAACGACTAGCATGGGGCCTCATCCGTGCTCCGCCCAGATGCAGAGAGAAGTTTGAGCACCAGTCCCTTATGTGGCACCCAGAGGTCAGAGATCAGGAGGGACGTATGCTTGAGCAGCGGACTCACATTGGCTGGGCACAGGGGGACAATGGTCCAAGAGGGTCTTTTGGTCGCTGGAGCAGACTACCTATGGAGGCAGAGGCGAGGCTTGATGCCCTAGCGCATCTGAGAGGGGCAGGGCAGCAGATGGGCAAGATCGACTTAGCCATTCGTAAGTCCTGGTGGGAAGGACTTCACATTTGGAGAGACAACAAATGGTTGGGGCAGTTTTCTCGTATTGGTGTTCCCTTGAGGATTTTGATGCAGCGCGGCAGCATGCACCTTGGCTTCTTCCATGTAGCACCTGGAGGCCTGCTTCAGCTCCTCACTAGGAGTGACCCTGAGATGGATGGGAGTCTTGATGGGATACACTGGTAGATGATCAGAGTGGTAGGACGCTTGGGGAAGGAGTGGCACATTGATCCCAGTATCTCAGAGTAGGACACCTCTCGATGGCTCCTTTGGCTATGGGAGGGTAGACCCCTAAGGGAGGTCCAGTGGGATCCGAGGGAGTGGTTCTGGCCCTCCAAGGGCAGCATAGCTGAGACGATAGATGAGGTACCTTTCTTTTCCTACACCACACGGATTGGCAAGAGACTTCAGATGGACTTGTTGAGGTGGACTCCCTCAAGAGAAAGACACTGGGTGACCCAGAGAGTGCCCCAAGATGTTCGCTCCAGGTTTTGGACGTGGTTGTGGTCCAGCTTGCAGCTGAGGAAGATCTCATACTTCTTCTGGCTGGTAGCCCACGGAGGCTTGCCCATCGGCCCGTGGTTGGAGTAGATGCGAGTGAAGGGGCAGTGCCACTGCTGCTCAAATGGTGTCCTGGAGACTATTCTGCACTGCCTATGGAGCTGTCATAGCGCAGCGAGGATTTGAATGAGAGCCCTCAGGATCATGACACACATGCAGAGTATAGACAAAGATTACACCTGGGGGATGGTGGCTTGGTTGACAGAGGGAGGACACACGTTTCATATTAATGAGATCTCCCCAGCCTACTGGATACAGGGTCAGAGCATTCAGTAATCACCCTTTCAAAAGGGTAATTTTGTAACAAACAATGTTGTATATGTTCGACATGTATATGCGATAGCGTTTGGGAGGTGGTAGAGTTGAATTGCTGTGCCGTTTTAAAATTTTCCCTCTATTCTATAGAATATTAAATTGTTTTTGGACTCCAATATACTCTCCCAAAATTGTGGAGTCCATAGCCTTCACAACTCCAAGTATTGAGGAGTGAATGAAGACAGGAAATCTCTGCTTAGCGGCAGGGGGGAGGGGGGGAAGTCCCCACATGAGCCAACATTGGACAAGCTGCCTTTGAGACAACCATGGTTGGCCTTCTTGCCACGTGACCCTGCTTTCCACAATGACCGACTTCCAGACAATCACGAACCTACTTTGGTCGACTTGGAGGGCACTAGAGCAGCTGCCTTGCCACATGACATCCCAACATCTCTGGCTGAACCGCTGTCCATCCATGTGCACCAAGACTTGTGCCTCCAAATCTGAAGAAAACTTGGTACCTCGACATAGTGCTTCGCACATGGCTGCTCTAGAGATAAGCCAGGTTTTTAAGATCTAATCACGGCTTGCTCATTTGGCTTCTTTTCATACAAGGGCCTTACAGATTCAGCAACTACGACTGACCTAGACTCCAAAGCGTGGAGCATTTTTATCCAACAACTTGCTTGACTTCATCATTGGTAATTTTCCCCTTTTATGGAAAAAACCACAAGAGCAAGGACTTGGGGATCCCTGAAGCCACATGATACACACAACAATATATGATATGCCCACCAAAGGTGGCCACAAGTAAGGAGGAGGACACCAAGATCTCAATGAAGGGATACAAATGCTAACTATCAGTAAAATTTAGTAACAAGGACTTCCATATTCATTTGTTGTTTTTCCATTTCCACAGCAGGTCGCACTATGGCATTACCATACATCTCCCTCGTTTCATGACCTAATCGGTAGGGGATTTTAATGTTAGTGACAGTTAGTATACAAACAATGCTGCATGATTTCACGGTCTACCTCAAAGCTTGATTTCATTAAGGGATCTCACATGTGCACATATCGTCCCACCCAGAAGCTTGATGCCATCACGGGCCTAGCTTGTGCACGTACATCCCTAGACAGAGGGTTTATCATTTCTCATTACATATGTGTTATCAAAGGAAAAATGGTGAAGGCCATACCATGGTGGACTACCTTCTTCAACTCGTTGCTCTAATGCTCTCTATGCAAACCTTGCCAAACTCTTGATCCGCTTTGGTTGATCATGATGTCCCATCTTTTTGGTTCCCTACTGCTTCTGCCCTCCCCCTCAGTACCCTCTAAGACATGCCGGCGCTCTACCACCTATTAATATATCTTTAAGGATCAGATCCATTGCTCGCAGCTTTCCTTTAGCCTGGAGTCTATCCATTAATGTACCTCCCTCTAGACTCCACCCTATTTCCTCTCAAAGGCCTTACATGGAGCGACCTCTTGTCCTTCCATCAACTCGGGCATTCCTCCTCCCCCCCAAAATCAGTCCAAAAGAATATCAAATAGGAAATTAGAATGGATGGACAATAAGTCCTTGAAAAGACAAACCCTTTGATGAATAAAAGGAATAATGGCAATTGATGAAAAAATGTCCACCATTCAATATTGAGAGTGATATTTGAGTACTCAACATTGTATCCAGAACATTATTTTGAAGCACTGCTATGATGTGCTTAAATAGTAAATTATACGTAATTCAAGCACATTATTTTGCTTCATTCTTGTGTTTTGATTTCCAGGATAATCCTTTAAAAAAATTGCAAATATCAAGCATGCAAATTATTTTAAAAAACAGGCTAGAAGGCCCAATTAAATCCTCCAAGAATATATGCCAATAAGCACACCAAAAACTATTAGACATATCTACAAACACTTCTTTCGGAAAAGCTGATCAACATTCATAGATTGTGAAAGGGAAATTAGATGCTACTTAATCTATTAATATTAGAAAGCAACACTCTCTTTCGGCACCTTGGTCTACAAACTAGAACAGCACACTACAATACATTCTCAATCACTATGTTCAGAAAAAACACTCAACAACAATTCTTGTAGGGCACAATGGTTTATGAGCCTTATAAACCTATTATGCTGGGCCTTAGCCTCGAAATGCTCTATGCTAAAACCACAATGAGATATAATCACACAATCGACAGTAGGACTCTATGAAGCTGTGGGCTATGTGGAGATATTATTGTCATTCTGTAACTAAAATGAAATGTTTTAATGCTTCAAATCCAGAAATTTTATTGCTTGCAATCACATACAAGTCATATGAAAGCTCACCATAGCTTTTGGGTTTATGGTTGACGAAATGGAATTTAACATCTCTTGGCACTTATCAAACCTAATAATCAAATCATTTACCTGTCAAAATCACATCCAAAAAACATTAGAGCTCTCTCTCTCTCTCTCTCTCTCTCTCTCTCTCTCTCTCACAGGGTGCCCAGCTTGGGCACCGGGACCCTCTAGGATCTATTGGGAAAGAATAGAAACTTTACATAAACGTTTCCTAATAGGGGAATCAGGGGTTAAGACATAGACACCCTACCCCAAACTACTAGCTGAAACAAGTATGATATCCTAGAAGGGGAGCCATTATGTCAATTCATGGCTTACCTCAACAAAGTTTAGAAGATGGACACCAATAGAATACCACACAAGGCGATGAAATCATGGGATGGCACAGATAGGGAATGAAGTGGATGGAATCATGGGGTATAACAGCTGCTGATATAGCAGAAGATGCATGTGAAATTCGAGAGTTAGTGACGTAGAAAATGCTATAATGAGTCTGTAATAGGAGCAAAGCCCAAGGAAACTATGTGCTTCATGTATCGAGGTAAGCTCTGGCCATTCCTCTAAAGCTCTTATCTTCGCGGGATCCATCAAAATCCTTTCTTTATCGATGATGTGTCCGAGATAGTGAATCTCATCAAGGAAAAACTCGTTCTTCTTGCCATTTATAAAAAGCTTGTGATTTCGAAGTTCTTGGAACACAGTGGCCAAGAGCTCCTTATGTTCTTCTTCTGTCTTTGAAAAGACCAAGATGTCATCAAAGAAAGTACCTGTGAAAACCCAGACACAAAATTGCAAAAGCCAGAAGATCTAGTAAGCTATTCATAGTCCGTATTGACAACTAGGGATCAAATCGCAGCAAAAATGGGCTTTTTGGAGCAAATCGCAATCAAGTTTTGGCTTCCCGGTACAAATCGCATCAATTCTAGAGCCCTCGGGAAGGATATTAATCACAATAGGATCTCTCTTCGCTTGGATAGCTCCAACGCACGGCCAATTGAAGATTCTCATGCTATTATCACTCGCATCACAAAGGTAGGACGTGGAGGAACGGAAAAGATAACTTGCATCCATACTAGATGACTAGGATAGAGAGAAGAAGGCAATATACCGCACTAGGGTCCAGAAATAAGGGCTGGACCCCCCTGAAGCTCTTTATTGCAATAGAAATAAACTTTGGACAACTGGCTCTCAGAAGAGGATGGAGTTGAGTAGCACCTTGAATGAGTCTAAGAGATCTAAAGCCCCTTCTTTTATAGACTTGGCCTAGCTAAAAGCTAGACCTGCTTTTCTAAAGTTATTTTTACAAAAACTAAGCTTTCCTGCTTTTAACCCACCTTGGGGCAGCTTTTATCCTCTTTTTAGAATCCCGTGGGTCCTCCTTTAATGGCGCCAACTCCTGGGTGTTTTTTTCCCTATGGAACCTACTTTTTGCCACTTGCTTTAGCTTTTTGAGCCTTTTAGCACTCTTCCAAGTCCTACACAAACTCCAACCATCCTACAAATCCATTCATCTTGTAATAATAGAAGCAAACCACCACGTTGGTGACTGTTAATATCCTAGTGCAAACCAACCACCACACTGGTGATAACTTATCCTGCACTACTACCGTGATATCCCTACACTACTGCCATGCTTTCCTAAAATTTGTTGCATAGTGCTATACTAAAACAGTGCCCTTTAAATTGTTTATCGTTTCGTTAACCGCGTCACATTTCATCCCATGCTTGCTTTTAGTATATCCCAACAACCACCGTGCTGGTTTCCCATAACGAATCCACACATCCTACAAATCACTTTAACCCATTAAGGGTTGACGAAATGCATACATTCCTAGTTATTAGGCTAATCCTACTCCCTTGTGGGCGTCCCCATAGTTCTCTTTTACCAATGCAGAGCACAAGTAAAACACTAAAAAATATTCTTAGTTAACCAAAGGCAACATTCTTTCACCAAAGTCAATTCTAATAGAGATTATACTTCATTTCTTGTGAGAAGTATCAAATGGTGACATCCCCTCGGCTTCGAATCAGTTGTCCTCAACTGAAAAGCTCCTTGGTACAGCTGCAAAACTTAAGAATATTATGAAAAAAAGCCTTCATCTACCCACTTGGCATCAAGTCCCGAATAGTTCTTAAACTTGACAAGGTATCTGCGGATGACCTTGCCTCAGGGGTCTTTCTTTCTGTATGATATATAATATGTTCTGGTTGGAGGATCTCCTCCATCTCTTCCACCGTATTGGTTCATTGGGCTCTGGTCCTTGGTGCTTCTTGAGAAGACTCACATGAAAAGCATTGTAAATCTTTCAAGTCTCGAGTAACTCTAGTCGATACACGAATTCACTTATGGGCTCAGTAACTCGGAAGGCCCATAATATCTAGGAGACAGCTTTGGGTATACTTTTTCTTTCCCTTTCAACTTTCTGAGACGTGCTTTTGCAAACTTAAGTAACACCCAGTCTCCTTCTTGGAGATTCATATCTCTCCTATGCTTATCTGCAGCCTTCTTTCGCTTCTGTTGAGATCTTTCAATTGCTGTCTGAACCTGGCAAAAGGCTGTGTCCAAGTCTCAAACATACTGATTAGCTGCAAGTATCTCGTCCTTTGTTCTAAGGATAGGTGGCAAAATCACATTTCCATAAATGACTTTGAATGAGCCTTTTCTTGTGGATTTGTGAATAGTATTACGGTATGCAAATTCTAAGAGAGGAAGATACCTTTCCCATTTGGCTTTCTGTTCCAACACATAATACTTTAGAAGATCTAATTGTGTAGAATTGGCATTGTCACTTTGTCCATACGTTTGAGGGTGAAAAGCAGATGAGAAATCCAACTTCGTACCCATGTTATCAAACAATGCTCACCAGAACAAACTAGTCATCCTGGGGTTTGGATTGTTGACAATCGACTAGCCATCACATGGTACGAAGATCTGTGCTAGCAACAATCTCGCCATGTGGTCTGCCTTAATGGTTTTTCATACTGGAATGAAGTGGGCCTGCTTACTGAACCTGT